>NC_060262.1:27330145-27646833 GCF_021901455.1 Neodiprion lecontei
CTGAAAAATTGCTAAGACATTATTGCACATACCCATTGATACTCAGATAAAGCTTTGAGTAAATGAAATCCTTTAACGGTAAAAAAATCTCCGTTTGAAAATTCAAAAACACAGCGTTTTCCGATTTCGCAATTTACAATATTTTCCCATAAAATATGCAGTTGCTTCTTTCCACAGTGGCAACAGTATTGGAAATACAAAATGAACTGAATATTCCCTGATTTCGAAAATCCATTTTCCCGAAGCTCTATGCCTGTTCTTCACTGTGTAAGTATTCCTTCGTTCATCATAGCAAAAATGTCTTGCGATACTTGCGAAAAACTGTCTAAAAGTCAAAAAGATGCAATACGCGAAACGAAGTGTGAGACTGACTTTCATCTGTAAAGAATTATGAATGGATTTGTTGAAATTCATAAACGTTTCGTTCGATCGCGAACTTTTGTATTAGACATAATCAAACATCTATTAATTGAAAGAGATGCGCTTTTCGTAATGAAAGCAGGCCGGTCGATTCATAAATTGAACGTTTTATATACCGCAGCGTCGTTGCTTGTCTGGTTCTTCCTCTCGGCATGATCGGATTCACCGAATCATGGAATTTATACGCACATACATACGTATGTACATATATATAAATATACATACATAGCGTTAACAATACCATGCCAACTTTGCTGTTAGCAGACGCCCATTCGCGATCCCCGTAAAGTCCCAAGTTCCGTACGCCTCCATTCGGAAGCATGAAGCAGCACTCAAAGTTCTGGGTAAAATTGACGACGTCGAGATTAATCGAAGGGATCCGTCTCCAAATGAATGCGAGATTATAGGATACGTGCTCAGAGCTACTCAACCCTTTCGCGATGTCACGCTTTTACATACATTACGTATAAGTTCACATTATTCATATACCACGCACAGAATAATTCAACCAAGACTTCAAGTTTCATTTCAACTTAACAAACCCACTACGTGAGAAGATGTTACAGTACCTTTTTTCGTTTCGTGATCAACGAACAAACTTGTCAAGCTTATTGCTAGTTGCTTTCCTTGCGTATACCTTGAAGTGTTTCACATTTAAGAAATTTTCGATTTTCTGCGGACAATGCAAAAAATGCTTGCTTCTGGTCTAAAAAAGAAGCTTCAAAGAGACTGAGCGGTGTAGCACCGATTTCAGGGTGTACGAAAACGATTTTTGTAAAAAATAAAGAAAAATCGATATTAGCACCCCTTTAACACGTGTTATCTCTCTTATATTCTGTAAAAAAAAAAAATGCATTCTAGATCAAAAAGATTATCTAAAGCGCGTTATAGTGAAATACTGATATAGAAAGCTCACAAAAAATGCCATTTCATTGTAAAATATAAAAGAGATAATACGTGTTAAAGGGGTGCTACTGTTGATGTTTAACTTTTTTTTAGAAACATTTTCCGCATCATAAAATTGTGGTGCTAGTGCTCAGTTTCTTAGAGGCTTCTTTCTACACCACGACCAAACATTTTTTGCGAGCGCCCGTAAAAAAAAAAAATATCCAATATGAAATACCCTAGCATACCTATGACCGAAGAGCAACAAGTGATTCCAGAATCAGAATTACACTTACAGCTCTCGGAAACACCGAAGGAATAATTTTTCAGCAACATCGATTACGTGTCCACATATGTATGTACGTATGGTTAGCGTAACAATCAGGCAGCTAAAAATAAGTAAAATTAATTAAAACTTGTTCCCCCTTTCTGATCATAATAGAATCAACTTAGTAACACATACGTGCATACGTGTCCTAGCTACATGTGAAAATACAAGTTATATACGCTGAGGCGACTACAGCATTCGCAAACAAGTTATTTTCAAAAGTTAAATTGGGCTTTGAAATAGTCAAAAATAGTTTCGTACACAGTGTCCAAGTTCTCTGCCATAGCAATTTGTACATTTCCCTCCATTCCAGAATCAGAGATACCAAGATCATATGCATATTACTCCGTGATTAAATTTACTTTGACATCATTACGCAACGAGAATGTCTGCAATCAGATTCTATATAAATTATAAGATAAATTGTAAGAAAGACAATGGAATAAAAAAACTTGCATCCAAGTTTAACATCGTGTGATGTCAAAATGTATTGGACTTTGAAATTCCTCAAAACTGACTATGATTACTTCATACTTTACGATCATTCTCAAAAGTAATCAATATACAATCGATCGTTGGAGAAAGTTTTCATATTATTTTAACGTAAATATTTATAACTAATTGTATTGTTTTGCAAGTATGCAACTAGGAAAAAAGTTACTATAGTTGGAGGGTGCAAGATATTGTTATTTGCCAGTTATAACGTGTCGTAAATGATATAATTAATGGGTCGTGTGAGGTGTGAATATTTTGCAATTACACTTACCTCGTATACAGTAGATAAAAGTGTATCATAATTACTAATTGAAAATACTGCAGTATCAGCGGTGGAAAAAAATGCGTATGTATCCAAAACTCAATAACTCCTTTGGACCACGTTTTTCTGTTTTATATTTGTTTTGTTCTTCTATGTAAGCTACAATACGATTTCTATAATGATTCATTATTCTAAGTGATCTTAATAATTAAGTAAGAAATATGTAGCTTAAGATAAACCGATCATAATTAATACTAAGTCCCTACATTTTTATTTAGCCTACCATCCAAAGAAGACCTGAAATGACATCTCATTAATGCAGAGCCCATTCACGGATCGCCATCATATGTATACTGAAACAGGTACCCTTGCTTCAATTGGTAAGAAAAAACACGCGTCGAAGCAAAATGTATCAATAAAAATAGGAAAATCGAACTTTTAAAATTAATAACATATGAACAAATGCATATCGATCAAATGTCACGAGTTCGATTCTTTCTTTATTTCCTAATCCTTCCTCCATCAAGCAGTTGATGTTCATTGATTATAATCGCAGATAAATAGATAATTGACCTGAACTCATTAACGACTTGATTATAAGATAAGGGTCTTATATCTAACTCGTTAAATATATTGATCTTCAAATAATTTTTTTTTGTTACTTTTACAATCATATCCAGCATCAAACCACCCTAACGGTAGATTAATTGATTACGAGATTATGCGACTGTACAATCATCTTTTCGTGATTATAAAATTATATATTTCAATTATAATATAAACAAAACTGTTAAATGTGTATGTTATCAATATTGATTGAGAACTATAAGTAGAGAAGCATCATGTCACCGCCGAAATAACAAGTAACTGAAGGGCAATGATTGGTAAGAGAAACGTGATTGATTGATAATAGATACTAAAATGGGCTCATGAAACGCCAGCTTCACATTTCATTTCTGAATCATCAAGTGAAAAACATTTTTCCAAAAAAAAGAAGGTCAACACCATTAAACTATAATTTTCTTGAGAGTTAACTGAAAGGCATGATTATCAAATACCTCAATCATCAGTTACCATTACATTATCTATATTTAAATTTTCATTTCTCAACTACTAGCTTCTACTGTACAAAGTCTAGCTGAGAATCAATTGTAAATATTCGAGCACAACATCAAATTGAATTAAAGAATGGTTCAACTGGATGAAATTGTTACCATCAGTCATAAGAGGCGTATGGATTGTTGTAATTGAATAAGGTGTACATCATTCGTATTTCTGACACATGCTACCATTTATACCGAAGCACGAACTTGCGAGATTGACACATCGTACCAGCTAGCTGTGAATAATTTTCTATTTCAAGAAATCGTAAGCAATTTTTTTTCGCACTTTTAGAGACCCACAGCTGCTGCATAAAATGTATATTTATTCACAGGCCTATCAAATTGTATATTTTTTTTTCAATAATAATAGTAACGGTTATCAAGATGTTACTGGAATTGTTTAAAAATTATCAAAAATAATTTACTACACTGTTCAGTTATCCTCACCATCCTCATCATCATCCGAGATATATTTTCTCGTCACTCTTTTTCTACGCCCCCCACGATTCTCCCCACTTTTCTTACCTTTAAATTTTATCTTCATTTTTACGCTTGAATCGCCGTCTGAACCATCATCTCCATCACCTGCAACAATTTTCGATCAAATTTTTATTTAAAGAAAAGGAAGATAAAACAACGTGATCCTGAAATCACAGATCAAGTAAATGGTGGTTCGAAGAATTTGCTCGGAAATAACTGTTGGTCGGGTCTCGATTAACTGCTTGCAAATTGAATGACAAGATATTATTGTTATAGTTGAAAACATTCAAATTACATGAATAACTATGTAGTTTCTAGTTTTTCATTTTGTGACCATGGTGCGTTGATTGAATAAATAAATTTCGTCGGAGATGGTCAGTGGTTGAATATTTATTTATTACTACGTTTCTGCAGGACACGGCCAGCCATCTTTGGGAAAAATTTGCGACAACCGTTGGACTAGATGTTCTTAATTCACCATTATGTGAGGAAATGGTCTTCACTATGTAGTTTTTAGTTATAAATAATTTCTAAATCAAACCTTTATCATCTCCATCGGAATTGTCACCCTCAGCTTCTATTCTCTGTCTTGCATTTGTAAAAACAGATTGTAAAACTATTGAATCCTCGTGAATAAGTGATGCCTCTTCGTTATATATTTGGGCATTTTTACATAACTGCATGAAGTCTTTTTCAAGTTCATCAAAGTCGGAATACTAGAGAAGAGAAAAATATTAATGTTTAATTGAAATTATGTAAAATGTTTGTTGATTGGAGTAGATCATTCTGCTTCTTGATACGAACGTATTTCACTAATACAAAAAATTAATAAATGTTCCAGAAACTCACTTTTCCCTCATCAATTTTTTGCCGCAGTTTATTTATTGTTAGAGGCTTTCTAATTATTTCGTAGTAATCAGGTAATTCACGTCTTGAAGGTAATTTCATAAAAGGTTCGCTCAATAATCGGCCGTTTGTACTGTCAGTGTAATTGACAACAACAGCGATCAATTTTTTCATACTACGTTTCAATTTCGGATCAACAGATGTACCAGAGCTACCACCGCGCCGTTTTTTCATTATCGGTTCCTCGTCTTCTTCGCCTTTTTTCCTACGTTTGCGTGTCTTCTTTTTCTTCTTATCATCTTCTTCTTCTTCTTCAAACTCATTACCGTCGTCATCGATAGCTTTCAACCATTCTTTTTCTGTTAAACTATCAGTGTAATCAACCTCTTTACGCTGACGAGATCCTCTGCCTAAAAATCTTTCTTCATCCTCTTCATAAGTCCACCTTTCTACCTCGTCATCGTCTTTCACCAGCCAGTCAGGCAGCTCTGCTTCTTCCAAAAGACGTGATTTGCGGTTGGGCCCTAATTTTGCTTCTTCTCTTCTTCGTTCTAAGTCCAGTTTTTGGAATTTTTCAAACTCTCCTTCCGAACGTGCTATCATTTGATTCACGGTTTCGTCATCCGGCACTTCGTTTTCCTCCTAAATTTCCGTAACATACAAAATATCTGTATTGTAAGTTTTCCAATAAGGTCACAGAATAGTTTAACTATCAGTGAACCTTTGGTTACCCAGTAAATAATGATTGCATGAATCTTACCTCGTCATCGGCGTCATCTTGATGCAATATACTCTGGAGAAATTGTTGTCGTTCTGACCCTGTGGACTTCTGATCAAACATTCCAGCCTGAATGACTTTTTCGTCCATGTTCAATTTGTACCTGGCAGCAGCCAATATTCGTTCCTCGACAGAGTTGACGGTCATTAACCTTAACACGCGAACCTCGTTCTTTTGTCCAATTCTATGAGCTCTGTCTTGAGCTTGCAAATCCTGAAAAAATTTATCACCCCGTGTTAGAGCTAATCGAGATAATAATTTTATAAAAATTTTTACCTGGTGTGGATTCCAATCAGAATCGAATATGATGACAGTATCTGCGGCCTGCAGATTAAGACCAAGACCTCCAGCTCTGGTGGATAAGAGAAAGAGAAAATATTCGGATCCAGGATCATTAAATTTTTTTAGCAGATCCCCTCGGTCTTCAGCCTTGGTAGTACCATCTAGACGCAGGTACATGAAACCTCTCCAGCCCAAATAATCCTCCATAATTGTCATCAATTGTGTCATTTGACAGAACAACAATACTCTGTGATCCGTGGCCTTCAATTTCGGAAGAATGCGATCCAACAGCTCAAACTTTCCAGACGCTCGATACAGATCCGGTCTACAAATGATAAAATATAATCACTGTCCAGCTGTATTTCAATTTTGGAAATGAAATATTACTTTAATATTACTCATCAACTTTAAATAGGTACATAGTACAACCATATTTATGCTTGATAACTTCAAAGTAATATTTTACCCAGTAACTGTAGATCCTTGAATTCCGACATGTTCGCAATACTTTTCTTCTATGGCTTGGAACATGAATGGATGATTGCATAGTTTCCTCAATTGCACAATTGTATTCATGAGAGCCTTAGCGCCACCCTTGCCTTGCTTTCCTTTCTCTGAGCCATCTGTCAGTAGAACCCCCTTGCTCTGCATGTGTCTGTGATCAAATAATGAGCAATCAGAATAGAGCAATGAGTGACTTTACCGGAATTCGATCATTTGGTAAGGATTAATAGTAGAAATTGTGAGCGTATTTTCAATACGGCAGCTCAGAAAAATTGATCCAGTTAAAGGAGTATTTGAATACTTACTTGTAAAGAACCTTCTGTAAACCTGACATATCGCACTTAATAATATATTCAACTTTATCTGGCAACTGGGATTCAACTTCCTTCTTTAGACGACGAAGCAAGAACGGACGCAATACTTTGTGCAAACGACGAATGATCAAAATAGTTTCTTCTTCATTCAGTTCGACCTAAATGAGAAGAATAATCAATTCTAATGTGATAAATAAATATCTTAAACTGCATTAATTTACAGATTTTACAAGATAAATATAGACATGAAGTAAAATTGAACTCACTTTTTCACCAGTCGTAGCAAAAGGCGCGTTGAACCATTGTTCAAATGTGCTACAAGACTTGAAAATTGATGGTAGTAAAAAGTTCAGTAATGCCCACAATTCTGGGAGTTTATTTTGCAATGGGGTACCAGTTAGCAACAAACGATGTGGCGCAAGGTAATGAGTGTTCAGTACTTGTGTCAGTTTGCAATGATGATTCTTCATTCTGTGACCTTCGTCAATAATCATGTACTTCCATTGCAGCTTAGCTAGAACACCTTTGTCTTTGATAACATATTCGTAGGTAGTCAAAAGAACATTAAACTTGGTTGCTCTCATTTGTGATTGTATAGCCCTACGACCAGCAGGAGAACCTTTATAAGAAACCACTACCACACTGGGTGCCCATTTTTCAAATTCCAACACCCAATTGGACAATGTCCTGGAATAAATTTTTTTCATCTTTTATTTCAAATCATTCGCCTCTGCTTGTCATGTTTAGAATTACAGAGTGTTCAGCAAAATTCATATTTACGAGGCAAGTGGTGTTCTAGTAATATATTTTGAGAATAAAATAGGACACATTCAAGGTTTTACACAATATGTTTTGTTATCAATATACTTGAATAACAAATTGAAACCGTGAATTTCCGAGTCTATGTAAACACATTCTCAGTGAAAAACGAATAGTGTTAGAGCTAAAATTGCATCGTAATTAATAAAGTAAAGGAAATCTCTAAAGATAAGGGATCTATAAGTAAAATTGAAATATATTTTGTATATTTAAAAATATGTTCCGGAATCTCAATTTCTAAGATCACTGAACACCTTAAATCATAGTTTTTTCATTGTATCGCTACATGTCAATTGATACAATATATTGTTTAAAGAATACTTACGAGAGAGGAACAATTATCAAGAAAGGACCATTGACTTTTTTCTTTTCCATAAGATGCGTGACTAGAGCGATAGTCTGAATAGTTTTACCCAAACCCATCTCATCAGCCAAAATTCCATTTAGATTGTTATTGAACAAAGATACTAACCACTCCAAGCCCTAACAATAATAAAGAGTTTATTTGAATTATCCATATTATATTTTCTTTTGTAATCCCACAGTTTGTAGGTAATGAATTAGTCATTCTACGAAGAATAAAAAGTAAATATCTATAAAATATTGAAATTGCATACCTTAATTTGATATTCTTTCAACTTTCCATTAACCATGATAGAAGCTTGTTCAGTCACAACTTCATGTACAGTATGGGCTATACTGTAGTAAGTTTGTTCCTCAGTTTTGTATTCGTCGTCTTCGACTTTAGCTTTATGAAGAGTTTTCTTAACTTTATCATCCTCGGAATCTCCTTTATATTTATCTTTGCCTAAGAGAGCAAGATCCAGTTATGAAACTTTAAAGTTTGAAAAACTTGAGATTATCAGTTTAGAAAAAATATATATCAAGCATAGCAAATAATTACTGAGACTTTAATCTCCAAAGCTTGAAAAAAAATCTTGGTATTCCTCCGAATCAAAAATATAAGACTACTTGCTGCAATCAATATTTTTCTACATTGTTTTCAAAAATATAATAAATAATAAAACTATTTGCCGATTGTTATATTTTCCAAAAGTTTAAAAATAAGTCATACCACAGACTGTAAATGAATTCGAATAAGATTTATCTCCCAGGAATAGTTTATATCAATGGTAATGTATTATTGTACGGTATTTATGTTAATAATTTTGGTGATAAATAGCAAACAGCGCAAACATACACTCAAACTTGCCCTCGTTTTCCTCATCTTCACTATCTTCCTCTTCGCTCTCAGAATCTAGTACTTCCCATCCAGGATGAGATTCTAAAAATGCTGGCAGCTGACTCAAGGGTAGTGCGTCTTCGCCCGTCAATTTACGGCCAGTAGAAGTTTCAGTAACTGATACTCGTCTATCACCGTTCCCATTACCATCTTCACCGCCTTCACTTTCTTGGAGCTTCTTTTTCTTCTAGCCCACAAAAATAAAAATGTCAGCCAGAAAAACAATAAAAAAATTTCTCAGCATTTACAGGTATCTGGCTATTTAAGCATACACAAACTCAACACTTTACCTTTTTACGTTTTTGTTCTTCGACTTGTTTTCTTTTTTGTTCCATTTTATGTTGCTTAACCATTTCAGTAAGGTTTCCAATATATTCGTCAGTTTGCGAGAGCAAAAATGCCAAACGTTTGTCTTTTTTCTGATCGATCAATTTTCTGTAACCCTCTTCGTCCTCAGCCATCAAACGACGCATACGTTCCTTTTCGATACGTTCTTGTTCCTTCTTTTGCTCTCGCTCGGCATTGGCATGATGATTCAGTACAGCTTTGTTCAAACGTGCCAATTTTGCAACATTATTGCGATGGAATTCCTTAAAGTCCTTGCCATGCTGGAGAACAGAGCTCAAAAATTCCTGAACATAAAATAATTTCAGGAATACTGTCAGTTTTTCTGTATATCATGTATTATCATTATACCATATCAGCACTGTATTAAATATCTTTCAATATTGCATCTTTAGAAATTTATATTGTTCCAACAACAACCATTAGCCATTGTTAATGCAGAAAAATAATATACTTTGGTGTATGTAAATAATTGTCGATTATTAAAATTATTTGATGAATATCGTTTATATTATATTCATTCGCATACCTGATGTTTCTGTCTGCGCTTACGCTCGGCTTCTAACTTCTGTTGCTTTTCCAACTTTTCCGTAGCTCTAGCTTCCCGCAAACCCTGCCGTTTCGTTCTTTTGTAGGCCTTAACATTTACCGCTGTTTCCAAAGTAGTATCTTTACGAGTACAGGCTATTATCTGTAAAATATTACACATAGTATTGAACAATCGGATATTAGCAACGTTGACTCCTGTTCCTCTTGCAGAACTTTCTTACAATTACTTTCTACTAAATTCTTAAACTATATATTGAAAACATCGCCAGTTAAATTGAAAATTCGTAATGTCTTGGCAACGAGAGTAAATTTACCGCCGAGGGGTTAGATGTGATTGTTACATTATGTAACTTACCTCAGATCTAAGCTGACGCTGGAAGTTGAGAACACGCAATGCTCTCAATTCAATTTGTGCTTGAAGACGAAGATCTTCTGGCATATTAGTTGGTAGATTACTGAGTTGTTCCATCCGAAGACTGATACGCGCAGCAACTCTATAAAATAAATTTTCAAATCAGAAATTCTGTTACAACACACAAATTTTCTGACATTTTAGATCTTCTAATATCACCATTACCTATTATAACATTTAAGTCAATATGATGTGGATTAAGCGGAAAAATATTTTGCTACTTTCTATTTCAAAAGAAATAGAAAACTATATACCTATTCTCACGCTCTTGCAATATCAGCAGAGGATCAAGTCCAGCTGGTTTTGCGATGCTAGTAACTCTGTTAGTCTTGGCTCCAGGTTGTTGAGGTTGCTGTTGCTGTGGTGTTTGTGGTCCAGGTCTTGGAGGACCAGGGGGTCCAACAACGGGTGGGCCAGCCATTTGTGGGCTGGGACCCGGCGTGACAGGACCTTGGGTTTGATCAACTGGACGTTGGCCAATACCTGGAGGAGGAGCTCCGCCTATTTAATTTTGATTCGAATCAAGGACTGCCCCGGGATCATTCTACTCTACTTTTTTACAATTTTTTACCTTTACCAAGCATCAAGAATTTCACTAAATCAGCCAATGTATTTCATTGATCCTTATACTTTGTATTGTATTTGTTGAGATATGTTTTTCAAAATTGTCAATGTTATTTTTAAACTGTAAAATGTTTCAACGTAAATCAGAAATCAAGGTTGAGATAACAGGCAGCCAATGATATTTTACCATGCTTTTTACTACTTTTACAAGTCGTAATTGGACATATGAGAATCAACTATAAATACTCGTAATTAGGAGAATGAGATTCACAAATTAAAATAATACGCAAGAAATTTATACTGGCAAAGCGGCAGAAACAAATATCTATACAAAAGAAATGTCATAATATTTATCGCAGTCCGCGCGTCCGTAAGAATCTCAATTGGTTAGCAAGGACTTTCATGTGGAAGCTACCATTAAATGAAAACTAAAACCGACATTCGTTACATTTATGTATTACACCACTATTGAGCACATAGATCTTTTATTTTCTCTACTTCTGTGTAATTTGATGCAAAATATTATGCCAAATATTATTCTATGTAAATTATATAATTACAAAACTTCTGTATAATATAATCTATTGAAGGATCAAGGTGAATATTGGGACAAAACATTCTAACTGAAAAGTGAATCAAAAGTTAGAGTAGTCACCCAGAATAAAACGAGCAAATAGATCATACGAACACCGATCTACTATCAACCTACCTTGAACAGCGAGTGCTAATTGTTGAGACAAAGGTTGATTCCTTGCTAATAATCTGTATGCCATAATTTGAACGCTATAGAAAAGAAACAAAAAAATCATTAGCATTTTTATAAAAGTAATTCACGCAAGAATAATTTACCTTTATTAATAAATCAGGTGAAAACTAATTACCGAAGTTGTTGCAATTGCTGAGTACTGAAAGCCTGTTTTTCTCCCATACTATTGCCCTGCCGAGCTCTCAGCGCAAGCAGCTGCGAATAACGTGGATCTTCCTGAAGTCCTTTTTCTTCCATGGAATCAATCGCCCTCTGTAAAGCATTCAAGTTCTCTTGTACGGGTCCTGATGTACTGCCCGGAACGGGGGGCCCTCCAGGTCCCATCTGTCCTGGTGCTATCTGATTCAGCTGATTGACTGGGCCACTTGGACCCATTTGCCCAGGACCTGTCGGTCCCATTTGTCCTGGTCCACTCGGGCCCATTTGGC
This sequence comes from Neodiprion lecontei, assembly GCF_021901455.1. Taxonomy (NCBI): domain Eukaryota; kingdom Metazoa; phylum Arthropoda; class Insecta; order Hymenoptera; family Diprionidae; genus Neodiprion; species Neodiprion lecontei. The sequence continues at coordinate 27,341,969 of NC_060262.1, forward strand.
CTTGACCCTGACTGCTTGGTCCCATCGATCCAGGAGGATTTTGTCCTATCTGTGATCCCTGTCCTCCTGGTCCCATGGGACTCGGACCTCCGGGTATTGAGCTTGGACCACTAGGACCCATTTGATTTGGTCCTCCAGGTCCCATCGAGTGTCCGCTGCTTGAAGTCATTTGTCCTGGTCCGCCTGGACCAATATGACTGCCGGGTCCAGTGGGACCCATGTGCAATGACCCTGGAGGACCACTCATGTGACTAGGGCCACCTGGTCCGATTTGATTACCCCCTTGTGGCCCACCAGGCCCCATTTGTCCTAAGAGACATGATAATAATTCAGAAAATCAAACCATTCATGAATTTGGGAACATAAATGAAATGGTAACAAGTTGACTGAAATCAAATTATATGATTTTCACTGTAGAATTCAATCTACATTGGCTAAATCCAACAACCATTCTTCTCAATGATATTCCATTTATTTTCGCCATAATACAAAATAATTTCAATTTGATAGACACAAGTCATACACTGGGTGCCTAAAAAGGACAATACAGGATCGCATTTTTTATGCCATGTGAATGCTATACAATACATTCGTTCCCACTTCCTGTTTCACTCGACAATAGCCAGTAGGTATAACTACAAGTGACTAATTTTGAAAGTACACACCTTGTCCTATATGTGGTCCACCCTGTGGGGCACCTTGTCCTATATGTGGTCCGCCCTGTGGCGCTCCTTGTCCTATATGTGGTCCACCCTGTGGCGCTCCTTGTCCGCTTCCCGGTCCCATCTGTCCAGGACCTCCAGGTCCCATGTGTGGTCCACCCTGAGGGCCACTTGGACCCATTTGCTGTCCAGGTCCGCCAGGACCCATTTGATTAGGACCACCAGGGCCCATTTGATTAGGACCACCAGGACCCATTTGGTTGGGCCCACCTGGTCCCATCTGTTGTCCAGGTCCCATTTGCTGTCCAGGTCCACCAGGGCCCATTTGTCCAGGCCCACTGGGACCCATTTGTTGTCCAGGCCCCATCTGTTGAACAGGTCCGCCTGGGCCCATTTGCTGGCCAGGGCCTGCAGGGGTCATCTGCTGACTGGGGCCTCCCGGTCCCATTTGTTGACCAGGATTTCCGGAAACCATTTGTTGCCCCGGCCCTCCTGGACCCATTTGTTGACCAGGCCCTACAGGTCCCATTTGTTGTCCAGGCCCCCCAGGGCCCATCTGTTGACCTAGGCCAGCAGGTCCCATTTGCTGTCCCGGACCTCCAGGTCCATGCTGTCCAGGCCCTCCTCCCGGACCCATCTGACCTGGACCTCCTGGGCCCATTTGTCCAGGCCCACTATGGCCCATCTGAGGACCTGGTCCTCCAGGACCCATTTGACTTGGTACCCCAGGGCCCATTTGACCTCCCGGTCCGCTAGGACCCATCTGACCCCCAGGTCCTCCAGGACCCATCGGCCCTGGGCCTCCGGGGCCCATTTGACCAGGCCCACTTGGACCCATCAAGCCCGGACCTCCCGGACCCATCCCACCGGGCCCACCAGGTCCCATTTGCACAGGACCGCCTTGACCCATGTGAGGTCCACCCTGCGGACCATTTGGACCCATTTGTCCTGGGCCACCAGGTCCCATTGGCGTAGCTGGACCTTGTTGTGGTCCTGATCCTGGACCACCAGGGCCCTGAAACAAAAAATGATGTGCTGGTACAGTAAAAGATACGAGTAAAATTGGTTGATATTCATCAATCATCTTTTGAAAATGCATGGCTTAGCGAGCAACAGTGTTTTAATTGATTTTTTCAAGGTATGCTGAGTTCCATAGCATGAGGCTCAAAAGTGTATGGCTTTTTGGGAATTTCACTGAAGATTTCATAGCAGTTTGGTTACCGGATGACGATGACAAGCCAACTGATCAAGTCTCAACTGTTTTAAACTCGAATCTGTTGAAGACCAGAAGAATCGAAATATTCCATTCACCGAATGACCTACCCGTCAATTGTTTGATTGCTTCATGCAATCGGGTTTAATCTAAAACTTCGCTACTACCGCGCACTTCTGTTCAAAACGTCGTCCAATCAAACACGCGTCCTGTATTACACATACGAACGGAATGCCATAACCAACCCCACTATAACCTGTACCATCAATTAGTATCAATAGAAAATTACGCGCAGCTGATGCTTGGCAATGATCAAAATCAGATTTATTCATTGCGGTTTTGGAATGTGACCGGACCTCGCTAGAACAAACTAAATTTTGTGAATTAATATTATGCATAATCCGTAGAGCTTAAGGGTTGAAGAACCTAGATAAAAATCCTACTTCGGCTTATTAGGCTTTGGTTCTAGTAGCATCGGAGTAGCATAAAGATCGGAAAGTAGCTCTTGACCTCAATTTAAACAACTAACGTCGTTCCGGGCTCACTTTGACTAGTTTATTGTAACAGAAAAATATTGATAAAACTTGTATTTCCATAAGTGTGAAGCAGTCATCGTACGTTAATGACACATGACATTAACGAATCTTTTACTTTATGTTTTCCAGACTCGAAATTTGCAGAGTAACAAGGTTTCGTAGGGCTTATACGCTTATGGTTGATAGGTAGTTTCATGTGTTTGATGTCCGAGTTCTTTGTTTGCAGATAACGCACCAACGCAAGTACATCAATTGATTTTATCGGAAAAAATGCAATTGAAGGAAGTTGTTAACCAATTAATGAGTATCGGGTAAGGAGTGCGACGTATTGAGACAACTTGAATTGTTTTCATACCTAAAGTACCTTTGAAAAGGTAGATTTTCACTCAAAGAAGGTATTGAATAGAGATGATTACTTACAGTCGGCTCTAATGCTGCGTGAAGTATAACAAACGTTCCGACAGCCTTTTTTCTAAATTGAAACCAACAGGAATCACACAGTTTTACGGTACTGATTACTACAATCTATGTTTAAAAACTAAAGAAACCTATCAGTTGACAAATGCCATCCTCCGATAACGTAACGGCATTGTCCAATCCTGAACAATAAGTGATGTTTAACGGTGAAATAATACATTTGTCGATAATATTTACCATCGCCATTTCGATTTACTACTCAGAATAAAAAATGGGCGCAAATCCTGGATGAAAATGCATTCAGGACTGTTACAAAGTCAAATCTTTAAATAAGTTAACGGAACGTAGGATTCTTTTCTTAACTTTCGAGATTCTCCATAATAGAGGATTGGACAGATTACATTGACAAGCAATCAATCATAACTACTATGTTTAAAAATAATAAGCTATTACGTCAAGTATAACACGATATAGCCAGTATAGTGTACCTAACTAGCGGTTTTTACCACATTAAAGCAAATTGTAATACACCAACCGCATTCAGGTGGCACATGCACGTCTAATATCTTGCGTAACTAAGTAGGTATAATTGCTTATTGAAAATCATCTCCAATGTATCACGTTACGATTGATTACAGTAGTTTACAAAACCTTGACTGTACGACAATACTTCATGGCTAAGTAAGTCTGATTTGAAGTATAAAACAAGATTGACATGAACAAAATTCTATTCATCATTCAACATCACACCTTCAAATATGGCGTATTAGTCTACTCATCATTCGGCGGATCTACCAATAATGATTAACGTTTCGATCGTTCGAAAAAATAATGGGTAATGATCATTTTTATTATTTGTCTTTGACAAGCTGCTCGCACTCTCAGCGGAACTCATGCACGTTGATCTAGCGTTATATATGTGGCAATTGGTTACAGCCTACGGCATTTTCCCAGGTATCCCCACGCCGGCTATAAGTGAGTTCATGCCATGAGCACGTGGGTTTGGCTCTCAAAGGCGTGCGCGAATCGCAGGCGAAAGCCTCGAGAACGAACGCGAATCAGCGAGAACAAAAATAAACGGTAATTCCGCCATGCGGACAGATCGACAAAGTATGAATGACACACGATTGGCACGTGGTCCAATGTGCCATGCTTCGCTCACCTGACTAACTGTGAGTGCAGTGCAATTTGAAAGCAATCGTTTATCCTGTTCTACATTCAATTCTGATGACACACGCATTGCGTTCCACGTCTCACAAGTAAAACTATGGATTTAATGATGCACGGTTGAATTTACTAAAGTGCTTTCGCGGTCACTCCTCCATCTATAACCGACGTGATCAAAATTTCTTTGCTTTGGAATTGATGTATTCCTTGAGAGCTTCAAATTCTTCCAGTAAAATCAGCCCACAATTTTTCAGCACGATTATTATCGTATTTTTACAATTATAACATCACAAGTAGTATTTTTATTCCTTGAGCACTGACTGGTGTTTCTTTTTTATTCCCAATTATGCATTATTACGTATCTGCAATAACTATTTAAAAAAATTGCTGGTCAATTTTAATAATAAGCGGTAAAATTAAGCCAACTAACCAATAAGTGCGACCATATTTCACGTAAGTTTCATCGCAATAAAGGACGTCCTATTGGAACTGTATGGGTATTGAAATGCTGATGTATGTCTAACATTGAAAATTGAAAGAAAAACAAACCGCTGCACACGTAACACCGCGGGTCACCTGAACCTATCAAAATATACATATATCAGTGCTTTATTGGTAGAAATTTTCAATGAAAAAAAACTAACAGGGCATCTAGTACAAACGATCCATGGACTGTAATGTAGATTAATTGGAGAATTCAGTATTACAATAGTTTTAGATTTTGCAATCCACTGACCGGGATATCCTAGAAGGAGTGTAACCGTCGAATTACTTTGTACTTTGGAATTTTACTCGACTTATCGGAAATAACACAAATATAGGTATTTGGTGGACTGTCTACCAAACATTATATATACATTTAAATTTGTTACACAACGATATAATTTATATATATATATATATATATACATACTCTACTTATCGGAAATAACACAAATAGTGCCAAGTGCATACATTCGAGTAGCGATTATAAAACTATGACCTGCAGGGATGCATGTTGAGCAAGTCCGTGATTTTCTTTTAATGATCAAGTCGTACAGAACACTGGAGAATTTAAAAAAAAATTCTTTTTTTTGCACTTTGCCATTTTGACCAATATTAACAAATTAAAAAAAAAGTCTCATTTCGATTACACTCACACAGTTTCGTAACGTTAAAATTCGGTTTTTAGGAAAAATTACATAAAAACTTTTTTTCAACTGTGTAGTACTTCTGTGATTAATTTCAAAAACAGTGAGAATAATTTTTTTCTACCTTACGTGTCAACGAAAGTTATTCTAAACTTTTTTCGCAAAAGTATCTCAATGGTCCCTACAAAACATTACTTTTTTTTCCAAAAATCGGCTAAGCCGATTCGAAGACATAGATCTTTTTCGATTTTTTGATTTTCTTTCGTGTCTTCCGAAAGGAACATATTTCGAAGTTTTAATTTACAAGAAACTGTACTTATAAGAAAAAAGAAAAAGCATGACTTGATTATTTTTGGTTTCTCTGCTTAATACGCCGATAAGATTGTTTCGTCTGCAATAAATATACTTGAATCAAAACGTTCACGAATAAATGAAATAACAATGTGAGTTGAACATCCTACCTGCGAGGGGATCAATTATCAGAAACTGGAGGTCTGGTTAGTCAATTCAAATATTCCGCAGCGTGTAATGTTCCTACCGATCGTCCGCTGATGGAATATTCCAATTAAAATCCCGTGGAAAAGAACATCACCGTTTGTATCTATTGTCCGAAATAATGTGGCGCAGCTAACGTAGAGTACATAGGGGTGGGGGTCGAGCAAGAGCGTTAAATACCCGGATGATCAGACCGAAAAGTCACTCTGAGAGAAACAGTGGAAGAGTGCAGTGCGTTATTGCAGCGTGCAGCAAATAAAATTTTCGATCCCAAATCTCAAGTTCAATTATAATAATCTTCGAGTCGCAGCTCAGGCTTTCAACCGTTTCAATCTAAAAATAAGCTAACAACTAGCCGCATTAAAATGGGCAGCCAACAACACGACTTGAACCATTACTTCGATTTTGTCATGAAACTGACCATCGACTCCGCGAAGGTTTATAATTAATTTTTATTTTTTAAATTAGCTCAACGACCATTTACTCATATAACTTGATTATAATTGACACGAAGTCCTCTTCAGCATTTATGCCAAGCACTATAATTGACGTTAGTTTCTAAATTTCAGGTGATCAGAGAAGCTATCCAAGGTGGTAAAAACATCGAAACGAAAGCTGGTGACTGGGACCTGGTAACGCAGTACGACCGAAAAGTGGAGGAGATCCTGATATCTGGATTAAGCAAGGAATTTCCCACCCACAAGTACGTTCACGCGTGTCTAACCCTTAAACAACACAGTTTCAACATTGTTACGAAAATGAAGAATAATCATGGAGCCAACGAACGAATGTCGTTACTTACAATTACTATCTTTACCGCACAGATTCATTGGCGAGGAAACCGTCTCCACCAACAATCATTTGCCAGAATTGACCAATGCACCAACATGGATAATCGACCCCATCGACGGAACTACAAATTTCGTACACTCGTTTCCTCACACTTGCATATCAATTGCTCTGGCAATAAACAAAGAGTTAGAGATTGGCATCGTCTACAATCCGGTTCTTGAACAACTATTCACAGCAAGAAAAGGACGCGGAGCTTTTCTCAATGGGAAATCAATCAGAAGTTCATCCGTCGAAGGTCAGTGTGTATAAGTTGCACAAAAGTATCAGAGTATCCTGAATTTGGTCTGACCTCAGCGTTTTATGGCGTATTTATTCGATCAAACTTTAATTGAGTCAAAACAACGAATAGGCAGTGGGTCAGGTTGACGCTATTGCAAGCAGACGCCAAAGTCTCGGTATTAGAATGAGGAAATTACATGTTCTCAAGTTATCACACCGTAATAAATCTTTCGAGAAAGTCCAACAACTCCTCCTGTAATAAACTGTTGTAAAATCAGACAGCAAATATAATTGCCCGGGATTTTTCATCTCTCGGTTGCTGAGAATTGTTTACCGCAAAGTGTAGAATAAAAAAAAAAAAAGAAATTAATCACATTTATCATTAGTTGTAAATGAAACGCGTTATTTTGTTACTACACCGATTAAGAGGGAGGTTTACGCCACGCGCATGTTTTTTATACGGAATCAAATATTCAGCTGTGACAAATACTTGCTTAAGGAATATTACTTGGAAATATAAAGAACTATAATCGAATAATTCGTGAAATATTGTGAATTCAATAATATTGATTTCCGTAACGGCTTGAGACAGAGATTTGTATTATGGATTATCGTCAGGGATGAAAATCATTTAGTATTTCATCCGACTTCCGATCACTTGAGAAATGAGTTAATTTTGGTGAAACCGGAAGCTGAATCGAACCAAAAATAAAAGCTTCTCAGGTCGCCATTGTAGTAACCAAGTGGTATTCATTACGGCGGATTTATCTAGCGCAATAATTTGTATCTCTAACATTCGTTTTATCCTTCTTTCAGAACTCGCAAACTCTTTGATCTGCATTGAAGCTTCCTACGCGACAATCGAAGATATCCGAGACATAATCCTCGGTAGACTGGAAGCATTCGTCTCAATCGCTCACGGAATCAGAACTCTCGGTTCGGCTGCATTGACACTTTGTCACGTAGCAATGGGGGCCGCAGAAGCGTATCACACCGACAACCTGATGCCTTGGGACGTGGCTGCCGGTACCCTAATAATAAAAGAGGCTGGTGGCTGTGTGATAGACACGAATGGTAAGAAACTCTGGCAATGCGTTGACAGTTCTGATTTACTATTTCGAAATTGGCGTTTTCGTTGATATAACCGTTGAATCGACTCCTACGATTTTAAAGGTGGCAATTTCGAAGTAATGAGTCCCAAAGTCCTGGCAGTGGGCAATCGCAAGTTGGCGCAGGAATTGGTCAAGCTGATAAAACACGCGGATGCGAGAACACAACAGAAGCGGCTCCGGAGCATCCAGGCATAATAGTTATTACGGAGTTGGAAGTTTCATCTTCAAATTTTAGTATTTTTATACACTACACTACATGGCGCGGATTAAACCCGAGTCATTCCATCCCATCGATTGTAACCAAAGTCAGTCGCTGGACCCAGCACACTTATATATTAGCTAAATTTGTTACATCTTATATAAATTGTAAATATTTACTTATCGATAAAATTAATTATTCGACATAGGACAGTTACAACATTGGTAATTTTTTAAATGTCCAAATACCTTTGCGGTAACTATAATTTTACCAATAGCAGCTCAATTTTTCATCTCTAATTCTTCTTCATAAGTATAAATTATAGATAAACGTTGTTGAATCATATTTTTCATTGAAAAATAGAGGTATTTTTGCAATTATCGCAAGTAAATAAAGAATTTTAAATATTAGGACTACTGTTGTTCTTAACCACACGCTATTTGATCGATGTTTTTTTCTCACAATATCGAGTATTGATTTGATGAAAGAAAAAAATGCTCAAAGACTTAGGAACAAATATGTTTAATGATGATATGAATAATAACATAACATTCGCAACATTTTTAACTTGATATTTTTATTCTACTAAAGTATACCAAGTAATACCTGCATATTTTTTTGCACCTAACTGTGATAAGATAACCGAAAACAAGAAGCTTCTTCTCAAATTTCAACTTTCGTTATCGAAAATACTGTATTATATATACAGAGACAAACATTATTGACTTAGGTACAACATCGTCGTTAATGATAAGGTGTTGGAAATCCGACAATTATTCAAGATAGAGCATTCTAGCATTCATTTACTTAGTTCGAAGATCAACGTTCGAAGAGGTTCGCCGAAAAGACGGAAAGAATGACGAGCGCGGAAGAGATTGAGCATTTTTTCCAAGTTGCCAAATCATTGACTTTAGAAGCCGCTGAGGTAAAAGCGTTAAGTAACTGACTTATAATTAGCGCGAAATTTACTTACACCATAATCAGATTTTATACAAATTATCTAAAAACGTTTGTAAATGAAATCTCGAGTGAAGAGAGAGAAACACGAAACTAAGAGAGATTCAAGCATTCGAATTAAATTGTAACATTAAATTGTCGAACTTTTTAAACGTTTGCAATTAATCGATTTTAATCAATTGGTCAACTATACAGATAATCAAGAACAGCATCAACGAATTAAAGGACGTAGAGGAGAAATCGTCCGACAAGGACCTCGTCACTAAATATGACAAAGAAGTTGAGAGGCTGCTGTTTGAAAGATTGTCAAACGAATTTCCGGAGCACAAGTAATAATCTAATGTTATATGAAAAATACGTAGTATTGCGTGTATAAATAAATGTTGTAATTTAAACCGTGCAAGATTTATCGGAGAGGAAACATCGTCGTCTAATAAAGAAACCCCCGAACTCACGGATGCACCAACGTGGATAATAGACCCGATAGACGGGACGACCAATTTTGTCCACTGTTTTCCTCAAGTCTGCATTTCGATCGGTCTGGTGATTAATAAAAGACTCGAAATAGGAATCATCTATAATCCGTGTTACGATGAGATGTACACGGCGAAGAGAGGCCAGGGTGCCTTTTTGAACGGAAAAACTATTCAATCATCGTCAACAAAAGGTGAAAGTCGATTGAAACGATCTTACGTTAATCGAAAAATAAAACAAGATACGTGTAATTGCGATGATACAAAGTGGAGTTTATTGATGTCGAAAAATTACAATAATTAAAAATAAATCATAATATACATGCTCACGTTTTCTTACGTCTCGTATTGGTTTCTAGAGTTGAAAAAATCACTTGTCAATTTGGAAACTTCGTCGTTATTCAATACATCTCAAGCTGACATTGGATTGGCACGTTTCAATGCTGTGATCGAGGCTGCTCACGGGTAATAAAAAACAGCCACTTTTTTAACATTATTATACTCGGCAAAAATGTTTAAGAGAAAACGCGAATGATTATATAAACTTGAATTTCAGAGTGCGCACGATTGGTTCTGCCGCTTTGGCTTTAGCTTTCGTAGCCAGAGGAATAATCGACGTGTTTCACATGGACGGACTGAACTCTTGGGACGTTGCCGCGGGTTGTCTTATCGTAACAGAAGCTGGAGGCAGCCTCATCGACACAAAAGGTATGAACGCGTCGTTTGATACAATTCTATCAGCTCTCAAGCATCTGATTCCACATTTAATGAAAAACAATCCCCATAGTCAAATACCGGCTACGTATAATATTTTTGTCGCCAATTTTCAACAAGCTTGATATTGAACGTAATCGTACGACCAATCGTCATCAATTTAATTTGTTCACTCAACTTTTGCCACTTGCATGTAATAACGTATGTAAAGACCCCGATCAAAACGATACAAAAGCAAATAACTGTAATTACTCGTAAGGCAAGATGAATGGCGCCCTACATTGATACAACGATCGTGTGTCCGTGCGTCTTTATTTTCAGGGGGGAACTTCGATTTCATGGCTCCAAAAGTTATCGCAGCGGCCAATGAAGCTTTGGCCATAGAAACCTCGAAGTTAATACTAGAGACGGATCTCAGGACGCAGAGAAAACGATTGAAAAAGAATTGAATATGTTATTTTACAAGCCACTATTGTCAGTATATGAATAAAACAATTTCAAACCGCAACAACTAATATACAACCATGTTACTTTTTCATTTTGTACAATACAAAGGATGTGAAATTTGAAGAAGGTTTAACTTTTATCTACAATACGTAACAGATGCAGACACTAAACGTTATCTATAAGTTAATTCACATAAATCTAATGCGTACGAAACTTTAACTAGTAAAAAAAATTAGCTTCACTGTATATGCAGAGAATTTGTCAGCAGTCATTGAACGTGTACTGTAAACACTCCTGCATAATATCATGGTGGTTGTAAAGAAACCTTCAAAAGAGAATGTAAATTGACCCAAGTATAACGCAGAAATCATTGGACCAATCTAACCTTCGATCAAACGAATCAAAAGTCGAGACAGAATAAGTGAGTAGAATAGTAGTTCGCAAGTATCCGTTTCCCCGGAAGGAACTCAAAGGAACTGCCGCACTGATCGTTTACGGTGTTTCTAAAAGTTCTTCCTCGCGACTTGAGTAAGTAAGATCAAAACTGAAATGACGATGGATTCCACCCTCGACGTGTACTACGAATTCGTTATGGGTTTAACTCGGGAAGCTGCCAAGGTGGGAATTCGAAAATCGCGAGTATTACTGTATCGTATAACGGTTCATTAATCGTTAATACTACAAACTGTTGAAAGGTTATCACCAATTCGATAAAACTGCGAAAAACCGTGGACACGAAACGAGGTGATTGGGATCTCGTGACGCAATACGACCGGGAGATTGAAGAAATCATAATTGATCGTTTGAAAAGTCAATACCCGGACCACATGCAAGTGCCCATTCTCCATGCGTATAATAATACAAATTTTGGATTTCCAAACAAATTCGCGTAATAAAGAAACCTCGAGATGATACTGAAAATATATATCATAAATACAAGACAGTCATTTTAATTTTCAGGTTTATCGCCGAAGAATCGGCGGGTAATAATTCACCAGATCTGACCGATGCTCCGACATGGATAATAGACCCGATCGACGGCACTACCAATTTCGTTCACGGATTCCCGCATACCTGTGTCGTGATTGCTCTAGCCATACGGAAAGAGGTGGTGATTGGAATAGTGTACAATCCACTTCTGGAGCAACTATTCACGGCTAGAAAAGGCCGGGGTGCTTTTCTCAACGGAGAACCGATTAGTACCTCGGAAGTGGACGGTGAGTAAAATAGCACACACTTGTAGTGAATTTCTCACGACGTTAGCGCGGGAATCAAACAAAAACAACCTCTTAGGGTTACGCGATCACATTTTGATTTACAGATTTTTCGAAAGCTTTGGTCTGCTTTGAGCCCGGATTTATAAAGATTGAAAGCATGGCAGAGTACGTGGTCGAAAGACTACGAGCAATTATAAAGGTGGCACATGGGTAAGCCTTTATACTCATGCTACAAATGCTCCGATAGTGAAATTTTTCAGCAGCGTTATTAAAAGTTACAACAATTCCGACGCTTTCAGAATACGGACCCTCGGAGTTGCCGCCTTAACACTTTGCTACGTAGCGATGGGTGCTGTTGACGCTTATCACATTGAGGGACCTGGCATAGAAGTTTGGGACATCGCCGCAGCTTCTCTGATCATTGCGGAAGCCGGAGGTGTCGTCGTCGACAGAGTTTCAGGTATAAAAAACACGGGCCTAACGTTATAGCAGTACTTGGCAATTAAGCAATTGAAAAGTGCCGCAAGTAGTACAGTTGCGATAGTTGTGACGACTAAGGGATGGATTTAAGCGCAGGTGAACGAGTGGACATCATGAAGCCAAGAGCGATCGGAGCGGCGAATTCAAAAATCGCAGATGCAATGGTAAAGATTATTCGTGAAACTGACGAGAGAGTTGACCAAATGAAAAACAGTACCCATTGAAGAAACGACGGATGAAAACAAGGAATCTTTCAATGAATGCTTAAACCGTCGCATTCGTGTCAAAGTACTGGAATTTCAATTGTTGTAAAGCTCAAGAATTTTATAATGCACGTTGAACGTTATTCTCTCGATAATAATGGATCGTTGCGATTCAGCGGCGCAATTTTTTTCTTCACAATTGTACATTAACAATAAAGCAGTCCGTTGTGTATCAATTATTATTGTTTTTTACGTTATAATCATTTCATAATAGAAAGTCTGCTATGATTGCCGTATTTGCATTTCGAAAATAGTATTACTTCATGGTGATAAATACGAGTTGAGTACGAGATCGTCTGTCCGTCTGTCCGGAAATTTTTGCTTACATAGAATTAAGTTAGTAACGTTACTGTAACGATTTATGTTTACGAAAAATCGTTACTTCGCACCTTTAGTATTGTTTGGAATTTAGTAAACCATGGTAAACAAAACATACTCATATTTCAAAAAAAAAACAAATCCTTTAAAGCCATTCGAAAATTGCACAATGATTTTTACTCTAATGTTTTGTTACGTTAACGGTACCAAGTTAAGCCTCATAAATTTCGTCTGTATACGAATTGCGGTAGTAATTAGAGCTGCTAATATTGTTATTCTCATCATTGCTACAGTTATCATGGTTATTTACATTATGTTTTCAATGTCTTCGTTGTTCTCGTTATTTTCATTACATTTATTATTTTAATTATTTCACTTATTTCCACAACTTTTAGTTCTTTCATTATTTTTTTATTGTTTTCATACAACAATATTTCTGGTAGCGCTCAAAGAAATGAGACGCGAGTGTCAAATTTTTGAGCATTTGTCTACAACAGTTTACTGCAGCAAAATTAAAAAAAAAAAAAAAAAACACAGATCGTTGACTCAAGAAAAATTTCATTACCTCTAGTAAAATATTGTCTTCGCCACCCGCAAAATGCCTTTGTTCGTCCAAACAAACCTTTCTTTCTGTGTTCACGTGTTATTTGTATCGATCACATACTATTTGCCGACGGTTCAAAAGCTAAACATACTGAAACTGAACCGTGAAGTCAAATCATCATGGGTGTTAAGTATGCAAGAAAAGGAATGCAAAATTTGCCAACATTAGCAAAGAAACTCTCGTCCTCGCGTGTACACCTATGCCTACGTATTGCAATCACGCACACATACTCTCACTCTCGATAAAAGAAACGGAACGGAACGTAATAGGTAAGTATGTACGTAGACCTTTCGTTTTCCTCGGCAGTAAGTCATGTGCCTTTCGATGCCGCGCGTGTATCAAGATATATAAAAAAAAAAAAAATCAACGTTGTATATGTAACAAAAAATGTAAATAAACTGAATTAAAAAAAAACTTCTCGGTCCCATGGTGTACAAATAATCCATTAAAAAAAAAAAGTAAATAAAACAATACCAACAAGCAATTGCTTTTACGTTTTCGGCTCAACGAATGTTAGCGGAATCCAGATACTTGGATACAAGTATAACTAAAAACCTTGAAATTTTACGACCTCGATTACACAGAGCAGATGAAAGTCAGGTTTCAGTAGCATTTCCATCGTCGACAGTCTGTCAAAGTGAGGCAACGCTATAAGATCACTATGATGACGAGTGATAACGATTTGAAAAGTTTTTACCAGACGGTGGAAATCTTGGCTAGAGATGCGGGAAAGGTTAGTGAACTTCTTTAATTTGACCATCGTATAATCAACCGAAGTATTGAGTTTTTGCGGAGTTTGAGATACGATGCACGAGATGATAAAACGCACAAAATTATCGAAGGATGAATTAATACAAAACCCAAATTTTCATACGAGGGAAAATAATCTTATTATAGGATATTAATTCATAAACGCTGCAGTGTTTGTCAGGTATTTGCGAAATTGGGCTTCTTGGGAAGCTAAGTCGATTATCATTTTGAGATAAGTCGCTCTCAAACGAGTAATTTGTTTCAATTTTTCCACTCACTATATTTCAAACATTCAGGTTATAGCCGATGCAATAGACAAGGAAAAGAATGTGTCGGTTAAAGGAATCGATTGGGATATGGTGACGGAATACGATCTGAAAGTGGAGGAAATTGTAATAAGAAGCTTGTCAGCAAAGTTTCCCACTCACAAGTGAGTTTCATCATAGATATTGCTGTACGTGGTCGGGTATTCGCCGACTAACAATTAATTGCATATACATTATAACTCGACAATGATGGTGCCACGTGATTCGAATAACAGGTTTATAGGAGAAGAAGATGTGGCGAATGAGGGTAAAATGCCGGAATTAACTGATGATCCCACGTGGATAATTGATCCGATAGACGGAACGACTAACTTTATTCACAAGTTTCCTCACGTTTGTATCTCCATCGCTTTGGTCATCAATAAAAGAGTTGAAATCGGTATCGTTTACAATCCTGTTATGCAGCAATTCTTCTCTGCGGTGAGGGGAAAAGGAGCTTTCCTAAATGGGAAACCGATCCGAACTTCTGGTGTTCAAGGTAAAAATATTGTGAGGATGAAGTTAGCAACGTTATTGTAGCGATATATGATTCGAAAAATTATTATTTGTCAATTTTAGAATTATCTGAAATTCAGTAGACCATGATAAAATAAAATGTGCCCATGTTTTAAAAACATAACTGCTTTGAAATTATTTAAAAATTGCAAGATAGTGATTTTTTCCAATTATTCATTAGGTTCACGTTACCATCGTTAACCTAGTGAAATATTATCTCACACTAATAAGTAACAATGGCTGATAATTTTAATTGCCAGTGCAAGCCAAGGAGTTGACAAAAAAATAAATATACCACAAAATGTGATACAAGTACCGTCTCTCCTAAATCGAAAGTACAATTAATTGAAATTGAACATTTGTCGAACAAAAATGTCAGAATTGACACAAAATTGGATGTTTCAGACCTTTCGCATGCTCTTGTCGGAATCGAGCCATGGTTAGCCAAAAATGAAGAACATACCTCAAGTTTGTATAGCAGAACACATTTTCTAATTCAGAAGACTCACGGGTTGGTACTAGAAAAAATTCAAGGACTACAAGCTGTATTAATCGAAAGAAACTCTCATAGTTGAACAGTTGCGTGTAAGTATAATTTCGAATGAAACTATCAACAAATTATTTCAGAATTAGATCTCTGGGACTGGCTGCGCTAAGTCTATGCTACGTAGCGATGGGTGCAATCGAAGCATATCACATCGAAGGCATAGACCCATGGGACGTGGCTGCCGGACAATTAATCATCGAAGAGGCTGGAGGGATGGTTGTGGATACTACTGGTAAGATCATATAATTTATGGTGTGTGTAATCGAGGGAAATATTTTTTTTCTTCTCTTCTGTCAACGGAGAATTGATAAGAATGTATACTAATATAAACATTCTAAATATTGAAAACAGAATAATCTATGATGAGGAAGCAGAAAATCAACATTATAGAATTTGACGGATCGTCTACATTCATCTATGTACAGAATTCTTCAAATTAATTTATGGACTTGAAATGGATTCTTTTTTCAGGTGGAGTTTTAGATTTGATGAACCCAAAAGTGATTGCAGCTTGTAACCGTGAAATAGCTGAACAAATTGTCAATCTATTCAAGAAAACAGACAGCATCGGTCAGGAAAAAATATCTGACTTCTTGTTGCAGATAAGTTCAGATCTTTAACAAACTTCCCTTTATATCTTGTACTGTGTAATTCCAAACTTCTGTAACTATTCATCTTAAAACTTCCAATATCAAGTTCAGCACAGCGATTTATGACAATTAGCAGTGTCAAATAAGCAAATAACGGAAAGAAGAGAATAGAAAAATCGTCGTATATATGTCCAAGTTCTTCACTTGTTCTTCATTCTCTTCGTTTAATTGATCTTTTGAATTATAACTACTAAATTTAAACTCTTCACGCAATGAGCATTTCAATTCCCTTGAACCGTCTACAAAATAAATTTGTTCCAAGAAGCATTTCACTAGATTTTCATATCAATACAAGCTAACATATAATTTGATTACTCCACGTTCAACTTATCTTTAAGAACCGAATCCGGCGAGGAGAAATAGCATACAATGATTAACACATCCCATTGTGAATTCTGAAGACTTTAGCTTCATTCGATGATTTGAATTTAAAAACATCTCACCTGAGGTCCCATATTTGGTGGCATTTGCTGCGGGTGTGGAGGATACCCTTGTTGCTGTGGGGGAGGCTGCTGTTGCTGCGGCATTGGTGGACCGCCCTGATATCCTTGAGTTGGACTATGAGGATGATGTTGTGGAGGACCCATTGGACTGCCTTGAGGATTGGACGGGGATGGAGCTTGTTGGGGAGGGCCCATTGGACTTGGTGCTTGTGGGGGTGGCATGGGAGACGATTGGGGCGAGGGGCTCGCCATGCTGTTTCTATCAGACTCCAGCTTATTCAGTACTGGGACTCTGAAAAATAAATCTCATTACCAATGAAACCAAAGTTAGACAAACATTAGGATATAAATTCGAAGTTCCTTTTATGGAAGACTCGGACAGGAATTTAATTTTTAATAAGGTTTGCGTAAGAATGCAGAAAAAATATTTTGGAAACGATAATGTTTTTTTCGGTTGACTCTCTCAGCATCCCTGATTTTTCCAAGTCCATTCCGTTCAACAAAAGTAGAATCATTAACAACTGTAATACTGCTTATATTCCAAAGATTAACAGAATTGCTTTTCAGAAATATTTCCATTAGAATGAACCCGTGGTTTTCAACATGAACGAATCACAAGATGTTTCAGTCACGATTGCATAGCTTCCTAGATCAAAATACATGGGAAAGACACAAAGTTTATTTTATGAAGAATTTATGCTTCGCGTTAGTGCACAAACAACCAAGGTGACGTTGCATCACAGAATAATGGCAACTGATACATCGACTGCATATCTGGGTGTGCGAGGTAAGTTTCTTACAATTGTGATTTTGAGCATAGTGCCTATTTCATTGATGGTTTAAAGTGGTATTTATTTAATTAGTCAAAGATTATCGAAATTTTCTGGCTTAAACTGATAATTCTTTTGTCAGGATTATGATCACGAGTACGAGAACCCGTCAAATGTAACCTCATTTCACATTTACAAGTTAACAACAAAGCTGATGACAAAAAGTCTGCATATTTAATAGCAAAAAAAGAAGACACAAAATGACGTAATTCATAATACCTAAGAAAATTGAGAGAGTTAAAAAAAAAAACTATCAAAAATACGACAGTGGTTCGTAAGGCAGGGTGAGGCGAAAAACTTGGATTGATGGAACACAATTATGTGTGTGTGACACCAAACTCACGGCTTCGTCGTCAAATATTACTCAACACTCTGTGTACGTCTCAGATAATGTACGCTTTACGGAAAACTTGGTACCTCAATTATATTATTCAATGAGTTAGTTTCAAATCGTGACGATTTCAACTAGAATTTCATCGTCAACAAAGTTGAAGCACAAACACACTCGAGCGAATCGGAGTCCCTTTTGGCCATTACGCAAAAACGTAAGACATACATTCATGAATATGTCTGTAAAGACGACTCGTACCTTTTTAACTCTTAGCTCGGGCTTCCGCCGAACATACGACGAATAGTTTCCACTACGTTCATGCAGTAAACTTGTAATATTTCAACCTAAATAGGAGAAAGCAATCTTGACCGCGACTACACGACAAATCCCACCGAATAACACAAGCCGCCGGCCATCTTTCTTTCCCGCATTCTCGCTCGTTCAGACGCTAGTGGCGCTGCTATCGCCAATCGTATGCTGAATGTTTATACATAAAAACAGCGGTGCGAATCCATCTTCAGGCCATCTTTACCATACGAACCCAATCGATGTTTTACCCATTTTATGGCTCAAATCGCTATATATGGGTATAAAAAGCGTTGAGAAATGTCGTTTTTAAAAATGAAAAAAGCAAGAGATAGCGGACATTTGATTCAACTCTGGCTTTAGATTGTCTTTTGTGTTGATCTTGTTTGGTTACTGTTACATATCAGTGAGTTCAGTCAACGCTTACGATAGTCTATGGCTTTAGTCCATGGCTAGAACGCGTTCAACGCCGCGCCTCCGTAGAGCCCGTAGCCACAGAGACGGAGTTTCTATAGTTGGTGGTCAGAGCCGGAAAGGCCTGAGTTATCAAAAATGTCTTCTCTCGCGAAGTTCTGTAAAATTTCGACCCGATTATGGCCACAAAACGGTGTCTACACGTATAATATAGCGAAATACAGTAAGTGTAAACAGAACACCATAAAAATATATTTGTGTGAAATATTTCGTGAGTGCGAATGAAGTTACTGGAGTAAACGCACACCGTAGAGGTTATGTCCATCAATTACATAATTTATTACTTTGCATTACAGATTTTAACGAAAATTAATGTGTAGCTTACTTTTCCTGCTCCTCGATATTACGATACATATCTTTTTTGATATCTTCAACTTTCTCACGGGCAGCTTAACTCCATATGAACAGCTAATACATATTTATGTCATCAAAATGCCAGAATGTATGTTTCAAAACAGATGCAATGAGATTTCATTACTGTACCTGCTTTAAATGGCCTGATAAATAATTTCATTAAATTGTTTCATGCATATTAGGTAATGAACTGAAAGCTAACTGTTACGAATTAACAAAACATTCTTTTAAACGTGTTATGAATATTTGATTTCGTTGGATGACGGTTAGGGTTGGAATGATGCACATTAAGCAATCAATTTTATCTTCTGTACGACGTTTCGGCAGGCCCAGCCGACCATCATCAGGACCTGCCAAAATGTACGGAAAATAAAATTCATTGCTTATTGACCATCATTCCAACCCTGACCGTCGTCCAACGAAATCAAATATTTATAATATCTATACGGTCACAAAGTTCAACTCATTTAAACGTATTATAAATTATGATAAAATCTTTTCTGTTCAGGTATGATCAGGGACTATAAACCAGCCCAATATCCAACAACAGAAGAAGAAAGAGCTAAAGCAGCAGAGAAATATAACCTAATAAAAGAAGATTATAAACCAATTCCAGATGATGGAAATGGTTTAGGAGATTATCCAGAACTTCCTATGGTCTCGGCTGAAGCCAAGGATGATTATTACCCTTGGGATTTCCCAGAACATAAAAGAAATTTCAACGAACCTGTTAGTACAATTCATTTCATTCCGAGTTTTCTTATACTTTCTCAAAACAAACGCATGTTGCCTTATTAGGGTATCAATGCTATTTGAAACACTTGAATTTAAAAGCAAATCTTCAGGATGCAACAGTAAGAGAATCAAACTCCTGATGAATATCAAATTTACTGCATTCATTTTTCATGGCGTGAACAAGTAATTCATAGAATAATTAAGAATTACATGACAATTCCTTTGTGGTCTTTACTACATCAACGAGGCTTTTCATTCTCGTTTTATAAGGAAAGTGAAAGTTGAAAACGTATTCAATTAAGTTCACCTATATTTTATCTTACAGAAATCGAAAATAAAAATCATACGCCCTTCTGTTCATTTTCACTCACACTAAATCACATCAATTTGTAGAAATGATCATTCAAACCAACTTCCAGATTTTTATTTTTATTTTTTTTTTTTTGCTAATATTGAAATATTTATATTCTCTATGTATATTCAAAAATGATATAATATTGTAGATGCACATATGGGCTAACATGCTAGGTGAAGATAGATACTATCACAATCCACCACTTCGCTATCCGATGTACGTGTACTGGCTAACTTTCATTGGTGTCATGGGTGGTTTTGTTGGTATATTCCTAGTGTGTGAGAACTACAAATATGTTCAGCCTGTGGTACGTACTTAATATTATACTAAATTAAATGTATTATTCCATTTTTGAATAAAAGCCAATCAGTCTCCTACTTGATGGGTTTTATATGTAATAGTGCTTGTATTTTTTATTTGTGTTATGTTACAGGTGAAGAAACAGTATCCATCTACCAACAAAACGCACTACACATTCGAAAGTTTAAAATGAGAGAATTTATGAAATGGTCAAACATTCATGTAGATAAAATGTAATAAAGTATGCAAACATTTGCAATTTTGACTCAATAATTTATAAATTCTAAATACATGGTCATTCAGCCAGTTTTGCATCGATACTGATATTTATTAATAAAACAACCGAATGTATGCATCTGTGAAATAAAGAATGATTACTTCTACTTCAACCCACAATGTACTAATGTTTTATTGTAACATAGTCTCGAATTTTAGTTCAGATATTTAATACTGCGATTCCCGCCAAACATTGAGAATGAAGATCTAATTGTAAGTACTACTTTACTCTAGGCTCCATGGTACTACTTACTGTTGATGAAAGAGTATAAGGTCTGTTATCCCAATGGAAAGCCTGAGAAAGAGCGCTGAAGCTAATACCGAGGAACAGAGATAGAGTAGGAGCGACGTTGACTGAAGATGTATATCCTCAGTCAACGTAGCGGTTCCGCACAGTTAACAGCGTCACCTATACTTTGGACCCGTTTTTATTCTTACAGTTCTGTCTCCTTGTACTCTATGGATTACTGACTCCCACAGATGGCATATCTTGAAGTTGGAAGTTCGATGGATAGTGATTTTTTGGAACTGTCAAAAGCATATTGCGTGTACGAGTCTATATCAAAATAACCGGCTTTAAATTTTTTCCCAAATCTTATTCGATTCTGTTTCAAAACTCCAGTAAAAAAATCTGCCATGTAGATATGAATAACCGAGCTAAAATGAGCGGTACCAGTCAATTATCTAGTGCTAATAAAATGTTCAAAGAAATGCTTGAGGATGACGACGATTTTACATCTCCCGCAGGGTGCGTGTAATACGCTATTAAATGTTTTAATTAACAATAAAGAATGTTCAAAAGACAGAATCCAACTCTTCCTCCACTTTATCACTACTCTACTTATAATTATTTCAGGTTTTTTCGTATTCTACGTTGCGACTAGGTTATGTCAATTTACTAAAACCTGATTTAATAGATAAGCTAATTGTAAACAACGCTTTAGGAGGCGGTTTTCCCAATTAACCTTTTCAGGAGCATATTATATATCTACCGAACGGATTTTGGTGAAATTTAGTACCAGGGCGTTTTTTGGGTCACTGATCACGAATCCAACTTAAAAGAAACATACATTGTTCACACTTCAATTGTTGATAACAATTGAAAAATTAATATTTTTGTAAAAAAATGATTATCTTATGTTTAATAACTATCCTGATGTCTCGAAAGCTGATATCTGCGACTCTTATTGCCTCATTTCCAGAAAAATAAAGAAAAAACAGCATAAAACGAAGTGGCCTTCTCTGAGCGGCACTACCCCGCAAAGGGTTAATGGAGACACTTTTTCAAAATTTAACTTCTACTTACTATCTTTTACATTTTCATTTATTTTTTAATTTAAATAATTGACTTATATTAAGATTGAATTGTTTACAATAATATATTGTGTATTCAAATGTGTATATGTTTAAACATGGTTGAATATTTTCAGGTCCAATCTGGCTGCAATTTTTAACACCTCACAAAACACTCAAGAAAATGCTCGTAATTCACCATCGCGGCTTGCGTCTGTGAACCAGTCCATCAGTGATCAGAGTCAATCTAAAAAAGAAGTTATACTTGCAAAGGCTGTCTATGCATTTAAATTGTAGGAAAATTTTTTTACAAGTTACGCAAGCATTTATTACTAAGCAAATGATGCAAAGTTTCTTACCACTACAGAAAAAAATATGTGCAAGTAAAATATTTTCTTGATTCAGAAGTATATATAAGTACAAACTCCAAATTCTGCACTATTTCAGACAAAATGGACAATATGTATCGATTGGAAAAGTTGGCATAGCGCTGACAGGAAACGTCCTGGCTAAACAGTATGATATTATTCTGTACAAAGGTACCCAGAACTACTTATCTGTGGCTGCTATCACACCTGACTTCATCTACACCGTACAAGACCACAATTATGCGTCATATTACGATACCAACAAAAATAATTGGTCAATTTTGTTTGGGAATAAAGAATCGAGTATTCAATTTGCAAGGGAGGTTTGCCTCTCTACATATTTTTCCAGACCTGTTAGAATAGATAATAACGTTATATATCAGGATCTTAACGCACCTATGGAGGTCACCAGTGTTGCCAAAGAAGGTGATGGTATCTCAATGAAATACATCACAAGTGTAGATATGGCCCAGCCATTGAAAATGGACATGAATTTGAAACAAACTATAACTTTGGAAATTTCTAAGGATGACAACTGGGAAAGATTACTTATTGGGACAAGCATCGGATTGAGAAGAATGATAATTTTACCGTCAAGTAAACAGGTACATGCCGAACTGTTCATACAGTCAAATTAAACCAGTAGTACTGCATAATTTCTTTACATGTCACTGTGTGTACCAAATTCATGGATGTAGAAAGAACTATTTTCTATCTCAATTACATCATCTAAAGTTTCCACTTTCTATCCACAGCAGTCATTTCACAACGGTGTATATTTATTTTCCCCAGATTGGTTTAGGACCTAGTTTTCCGAAAGATAAGGAAATAATTATGGAGATAGAAGTTGTGTCAATACTTGCCAAAGCAGAACCACTACTTCAGACTACAAAGACCCCGGATGTCAGTCAAAAAGCAACAATAATATCACGCATGGCTAAGATGGGACAGTCTATACTTCCTAAGTTACCAACATCTACTACCACCGATTCTGAAGATACAGAGGTACCTAAATGTCACAAAAGTTCTAAATAGCACAGCCATGAGGCATTCCAACTAAATTCGATCACTTTTTATTATGTTGCTGTATTTCTGAAATAATATGTTGCATGGAAAAGAAAAACAAAAAAATTGTTAAAACTTTTGTTTCTTTAATTATTTTCGTTTTCCGGTTTCAGGAAGAAGTATTTCATAAGACAACCAGGCACAAAAGAGTAGGTATTTGCGAAAAATATTATTTTCATTCAGCCTTATTAGACAAACATTGAATTTCATGTTATTTTTATTTTAATGATGCAAGAACTAAATTCAGTGGTACTAGATAGTGACTTTTAATAGTCATACATTGGTTCGTAGGTTGAATCAACAGAGTCGACGTTACCAGTAAAACACTCTTATTCTAAGCCATCATTAGATGCTCCAACACAAAAAAAAATTTTGAACCGAGGAGAATTAATGTCTTCAACTCTTTCAATAGCGACACAAAGACCAGTCATGTCTGCGTCTACTTTTGCGACTCAGTGGACACCTAGTCAAATTCAGGTAATGAAGTAGATATGATTAGCGAGTTTTATTTCACTTACTTTTGTTGACAATAGTTTGAAATTTTAGCAGCAATATGTGTCTATTGATGGTCAACTATTACCAGTTCAGCAACAAACTATTGCTCAACCAATTCCTCCATCAATGGATCCTAGTCTGAACGTTTTTTTATCAGAAACCCGGACACAGAACACTGAACTAAGAATGGGATTAGCTAAGATTGGTGATAACGTTCAGAAGCTTCTTGATAAGGTAAAAGAATAATGGTAAACATTTAAAATATTTGTGAAAGCTTGCTTCACGTTTCCAAATATTAAATCAAAATAAATGACATAGTTCCATGTTCTCGAACTTCAACAAGCATCGACTCCAGCAACTGATAAGTCACTGGAGGCAACTTTAAAAATGTTGATAGACATAAATAGAAGCAAAGAGAACGTTGAATGTAAAGAACGTGATGTACAGTCTACATCACAAACAGAGGGAACTCAAAGGAATCGAAATTTAATTACAACAACCGAGCAACTGAACTCGAAACTAAACACTGTAGAAGATGAACTGAAACAGGCAACCGGTAGTTATTTATTTTTGGGATCAATTTTTAGAATATAGTGTATTATTAGTGTCATTATAATTTGGAAGAATCTTGTATTCTGCAGAGTTATTGAACGACAAATCATTACGCATCACCGAATTGAATCGTGATAACGATGTTTTGAAGCAAACTAACTCCGCATTAAAGAATCGTATTGAAGAGTTAGAAAAGGATTTGATATCATCTCAAAGTAAAGTTGCAACGTTATCTGACAAATGTGAACGATTTAAAGATGCAGAGAGTAAATACCAAGCAAAGAATTCAGAGTTGGAGAATTTCGTAACAGAATTAACATCAAAATGCAAAGGGTTGGAGGAGAACATGTGGAAATCTGAGACCAACAATGTACGATTAAATAAAACATCAGCTCAATTTTTACAAATGTTAAACAGCTGAGTTAAAAATGTTTATTGTTTCTTTTAGTGGGTCGACAAATCCAAAGAGCTCAAAGAGATAATGACCGAAATGCTGGAAGAATTGTACAGTTGCTTTACAGAGGATCAATATGCGACTGATCATGTCAAGTCGGTGATATATAAGAAAATGAAGGTATGTACCAATACAATGCATGGTGAGGAAATACTTGCGTAAAGATGTGTAAAAAGATGTGATACTATTTTATTTTACAGAGCATTACATTAAGGATAGTGCGCGAGGAGGAAGAGAAAAAAAAAGAAAAGGTGAAGAGCAAAAAAGACACTGATGCGCCAGTATCGAAATCTGACATCAGTGGGACTGTCAAAGAGAATGAGCCCGACACAAAATTTGCAAGAAATGATAATAATTATAAGGATTCAGAGGAATTATCTCTACCAGCAATATCAAGTGACAGTGTAAATTTTTCTCCAACCCATATCAATGTAACTAATACAACTATGTTTATCTGAGTTGTAAACAATTTCTGCACAGGGTAAACTAGACAAGGGTAGTCAGAATCTTGTAACTCAAGTAAACATAATATGTAAACTGGCATGTCGTAATTACAAGTTGAAAAACGAGAATTTGTAATTTATCATATGGTCTTTAGACTGTTTCAGAATCTGGGACGGAATCACCGCCTGTACCAAAGTTTGACGTGGAAGCAATATACCAGTGAAAAACATACTCCGTGAAAATTATCAACGCGTTTTGTCGAAAAATGTGATATTGATTTTAAACATTGTAATATCTGCGTTGATAGAAATACTGTATTTTTCTCATTACATGTACACATAGTTTATCACAAGGTATTAAATATTATTATATTAAGAGGTTTATCACAAGATATTAAATATTATTATGTCAACAATGAAATAATGTATGGATAAAAAATAACTGTAAATTCAGCAATAAAAAAATTTAAACTTGTATATTATACAACAACACGAGCTATTGAAATGCATGTCGTTTTTTTCAGTCTCATTTTCAAATATTCATCAGCAGGTAACCAAATTTCGAATTTCAATAACATATATCGCTAATCACAAAGATCTTTGTTTAAGCGGTATTTTCGTTAGTTAGCTATACATATAAAAATTATTTAGGACCGTTTAAAATTTATTGAATAATTACGTCGAATGAAATAAACCACAAATCAGGGATAAAAGAGAAACAGGAAGAAATATTCATACATCGCGAAGGTATACAACACTTTTTCAAATTTTAAAATAAAAATGCGCCAGAAAATATGAAATTTGAAACTTGGCACAATTGACATTTCTCATAAAATTGTATATCGAAATGGGAAAGCTTGTATGGATGCGCCGTGTTCAAGACGTTCTTAGCCAGTCGTCGCGTATCGTTCTGGTGTGCGAATCATGTCAAATAGTTCAGAGCAATCAAGTGTGTAAAATAAACTGTACTCCGATTGGCGAAATGGATCCAAAAAATGGTCAAGATATTCGTCGAAATAATAAGTAAAACAAGAATGTAGTGCGGGAGCCGAAGTTTCGTATGGCCGTTGGAACGGTGGTCACAGTCTCGGAGGAGAAATCATTTCGTCTATTTTCACGGTCGTCCATCTTGTCTTGTGCCACGCCAATCAAACTCCACACAGCATACTATTTTATGTACTCATAACCCCAAACTCGGTGGAAACACCGATACAGGGAAAATCGAGTGTAGCAGCATGGATGCTAATGTAGCGGTGGAGGAGGACTTTTCATTTCAACTCGGTGAAATGTTCGACAGCTACGAGGAACTCGAGCAAAAGTTAGAATCATTTTCTAGGCGGAGTTTGGTCCATTATTGGAGAAGGGACAGCAGAACGGTCAGCGGCGCGCATATGAAAACAGCCCGACCGATCAGCGAACGGCTACGCTATTACTCCGTCAAATATGCCTGTATTTACGGCGGCCAGAAGTTCCTCCCACGGGGAGCCGGCCGTCGGCAGTCCCAGTTAGTTTTAAAATCTTTGATACATACTTCGCTTTTTTCATTTCTCTCGCATGCTGCCTAATTGTAACCTGATCATGGTCAATTCGTAAAAGGCAGTGAGCTATGTTACCTCGAGGATATCGCCGAGGAACTATAATTATGTTCTTACACACGTACCAATGTCAAAATCAAAGTAAAAAATACCTCGAAAAACAGAGTAGTAATTATTCTATTTATCGCTTCAACTGGAATTTTTTTGAGGTCTCAAGTAATTTTCATTTCGAACCTAGTACGTGTAATTCGCCTTTGAATTACTAAAGCTTCAAATAAAGCCAGACTTGTGCATAACTTTGAAGAAAAAAATCTCCATCATTTAAACTTGTTTTTCGAAAAATTGTTTTGTTAAATATTGATAAAAACTGTTAGATCCCATTCCGTATAGTTCACAAAAGATATTCCAATTTCTTCAACATGTGTAAACAATGAAATTGTAAAAATATATTTTGAGGAATGGCAATAGAGTGGTTTCGTTTGTTTGCATCCAATACACAAGCAAAATTTTAAGTCATCTGAACATGTTAACAGTGTTTCACCTTGAATCAAAATTTTCAGTGCAGATTATGAACAATAACGTTCTTGAGAATCCAAAAAATGTGTATAATAGCTATTGAAAATGCAAGTTATCAACAATCCCGTATCATCTTGGACTATCCACATGATTTGTGTTATCCTTAGATAACTTTTCCATTTTGCTGGATAAAAAATGTTATACCCTAGGAAAATTTACAGAAAGTTAAGGAACGCTACAAAGAAAAGGATGCATGAAAATCTTAGTTCGCGTTGCATAATTCGAAGCGCAAGTTGAGCGGCATCAAAATTGCCACAATTTGTCGAATTTTGTTAATTGAATAAATATTTCTTCCTGTGGGATTCCAATATACTTCTTGCGCCATGTAATAATTGTATGGTTCATAGGTCTATTCGAACAAATTGCCCCGCACACATTATGCTCAGAGCATCAAAAGATGGAAAAAAATTGGAGGTGACAAGTGTCAATAACGAACACAATCATGAAATTTCAGAGGTGAGGGTTGTGCCATCAAAGTTCGATTTGTATTTTCCATAATTATGTACATAAATGTTCATGTATATTCACACGCGTATAATGTTTAGGAACTCTTCAAGAACTTGCCACAGGAAAGGAAACTTTGCGGTGAAATAAAGCAGGAAGTACAGGATCTCATGCAATTGCACATTGATCGAAAAAGGCTGAAAGAATATGTACGATTACGTACCAACAAAGTATTGCGATCTAAAGATTTGTTCAATATCGCTGCTGCGAACAAGCAAAAAAGAGAAATTACCCCAGAAAGAGCCTATCAATTATTCAAAAAGATTCACGACATAGAAAAGTTGCAGGGATGCAAAAGTGGATCAAAACGGTACTCAGAGTCAGAGGATGAGATTTCAGATAGCATTAAGAAGATTAAAAAGGAACATGAATCACCTTGGGGCCAGGATGTAAGAATTTTCACGCATGATCCACATCACTAAAATCATAGTTTCCTATGAAGCTAACAGCCAAACGTGCTGTTAATTAAAACGAAACACTGAAGCCCACCTGTGAGAATTTTCTGAAATTTCGTGAAAACGATACTTTCATAGAATTAGAGGCTCTAAAATGTACTGCATTAGCTCACCTTAAAGAAGTTTATCATATTTTACTAGAAACTTTGGACGCTAGCATTGTTAGTGTTTCTCCGAAAAACTCTATTTTTTCTAATACAAACCGAAATCTGACTTTACTGCAAATTGTTTGCTTTTGCTAAGGGCCTATTGTGAAGGAACCTTTTTTGCTGCACAATGATTACTAAGATCGAAGTACTTATTTTATCACTATTTCACATGAATATATGAATCCAAACTCCATAAACGTCTCGAACAATTTTATTTTTGAAATGAAACACACTAAATTTTAAATCTATATAGAGAAAACCCGGAGCTGGGTTTTATCGATTTATATTGCACACAAATGAAACAAATAGTTTTGATCTTAGTCTCGATCGAACACCAAACCTTGTCCTTGTTAGTTAACTTAACTTCAGAATAAGAATCATGTCCATTTACACAGCAGAGGCTGGTAGAGCTGGATGCGAGTGAGGAAAATGATGGAGAGGACTGCTATACGGCTCAGCTCACGCAAGAAGAAGTGGTTGACGATATTGATGTATCTGAAGAACATCTACTAACAGCAAATAATCAAGGGGAAATAATGACCGCTGATGGGGAAATAGTTGGAGAATTAGTAATGGAGGATGGCGATCCATCGGTAATAGTCGAATCAATTGTTAATGCAGATGGTTCTGTTTTTGTTGATCAACGAGAATTCAACAGCTACTGTGATAACCATCTGTCCCATCACGTTGTTGACGACAGTCAGTCATCTACTCCACCAGGTAAATGTGAATTTCTGCTCACCCAGCAGTAAAAGGTTCTATAATTTTACTATATTTTTCAGTAAATCTATTGTCCATAATCATCTACATCTCAGTTATAGACATTACTTCGTTCACGGGGACTTCAGAAATCGACAAAATCACAACTTCACAAGCATCTCCTAATCAATTGCAACGACATAGATCATTATCACCTAAGTCCCAATTTGACCCAAAATCATCTGAAACATTCAGCGAACCTGCAGAGTCTAGAATTTGGATTATGAAGGAAGCCGCGGCGGCTGAGTCGGAGCCAGAAAGTAGTCTAGAAAGCGAGGCCAACATGATGAAGTCGCCTAAGAACCACAAGGACGACGTTGAACCTACGAATGTTATTTTATCTGAAGAAACTAGCCATCAACTTCTGCAAGAACAACTGGCAGTGCTCAGAGCTGAGAGGGGAAAATTATACCATGAGACTGAAATGCTGAAGCTGAAAAAAGATAAACTAAAGATACAGATGAATTGCTACTCAAACGAAATTCGAAAGCAAGAAATGGAAAAAGAGAAACTGAGGCTTGAAATTAAATTATTGCAATCCAAAGTTATGGAGGAGGCGAATGACGTTTCACATTACATTTTCGTGCCTTAGGTTGATATCCAAATCTACTCTTCAGTGCTATGACGACATTTTGTATAAAGGTATTATTCATAAAAGTGATTATCAAACCGATCAAATCATTCTTTCCAACGCAATGTTTTTTGGTCAAAAAACACGACACATGTCTTTTGGTTAATTGTAAGTTGACGAAACGATCGCGTGTGCCTATGGTATTTAGACCATCATTTGAAAATACCGAATTAGATTCCCTTAGATTTCTGTAGTTAACTAGTCCTCATGAAAATTGGAAATAACTCAGAAATGGCAGAAGTATATTTCTATAAATGAAATGTAAAATTTAAATACCGAAATGCGTTAAATTATTTCTTACTGATATTCTTGTAAACATTAAAATATTATAATTAAGTGACCGAGTAAGATAATTAGAGGTAAAACCCGAATTAAACATAACACTTGTAAAAGCCTAGTTTTTATTCTTACGCACTGATTGAAAAAGGATTTTTTTTTTTGGCAATATCCATATAAAGTGTGACTAATAACTAAATAGGTTTTATACGAATGTATCATCAGTTTTATATGTAAGGCAAATTGTGATTATTGGATAAGTAAGTTTAGTATACAAATAAAACTACCTAAGTGTGATAATAATTATTGATATGACAAATTAATAAATTATTTTGAGAATAAAATTTGTGCACATTTGTCTGGGATGTATAAAAATTATCTTGCCTGGTGAGAAAAACATCAATAATTTTGTCAGGCTATCTAGTAAATTGTGAACATTGCTCGCATAGAATGAAAATGTATTGATGCGATCAAATATCAATGTACGCCTGTCAATAGATACTTGACCAAAGTGTGTGGCATTTTCATCAGTCTATACTGTTTTTTAACTTAGATATTTGAATAATTTATTAATGTAACAATGCATCACATACTTAGTTTGCAAGATGGCTTTGATCATACAACTTCCTTATTTCTTCAGAAAGTATCACATTATCCTGAATCAACAGACTCAGTGGTGTTTCACTTTTCTCCAAACATTCTGGCAATTTCTTTCCCACAATTGATTCTTTTGATTTGAATATCTACATAATGATAGAAATAAATATTAATTTGCAAAAACAAATTCTATGCTTTGGAAATAAATTAATGAAATAATGTTTAAAACATGTACTAACCTGTGTAAACGAATTCAAATCCTTGCACAGATTTTGAATAGTTTCGTCTATGTAAATTATTTCCTTGGTCGTGGCATTAAACTGCTTAGAGTTTTGCACAAATTCAGTGGAGTTGAAAGCTGTGCTGAATGTTGCTGCCATAGACTCTAATGATAGCATCTGTCCATTTTCAAATTCCGTTGCAGTACTCAAATCAATTCTATCCTAGAAATGAGCGGAGCATAAAAATCTTAAGGTAATGACTGTAAGATTGAATAACATTTCAAAGGGAGTATTTTAAATGCAGCAGTTGACTTCCTCTCAACTTTTATTTTACTGAAAAATGCAACAACTGATAAACTTCGACTATTAACTGAATATATTTCTTGACCAATTACCAATATGGTGTAACGGGGGGACTGTATTTGACCAAGATATTCTATAAGTACACCAAGTGTTGTAAAATATTTTCTGTAGCGTTTTACATAATCCACGCTCATCTTACCTCACTTGCCAATGCGGTAACTTTTGAAGTTTCATGTACAGGCAAAAAAGACGTCGCCTCTGTTACACTTTGTCCAACTTCATCCAGATACTTTTTCACCTCAGACTTTGTCAGTTTTGTGCTTATATGACATGTTGCAGGAATGATATTAATGGGTTTGTTGACATGTTCCTGGCAATATATAATTTCAGTGAGATATTTTTATTTGAATCTGCCAAATACTCGACCACGTTAAATGAATTCAAACAGTTAATCATAGTGAGGAACTCACGTCTAAGATTTCACAAACAGTAGAATCATCAACAGGTAAGTTATCTGTGCTGTCCAAGCTCTTCGTGAACAACAATACAGCTTTTAAAAATGACAGTTGTCTTTGCATACAACAATTGCCCTGCAAAAAATTCAAATGTAGTTCATATTTTAAATATAACTTGCAAAAAGTTTTTTCTATTTGCTAATAATAAATATAAAATATTACTACCTGATAAATCTCTGAAAACTCACCAGTAGCACACTTTCATCATTTACGATTCCCATTTGACAATAACATTTTACGATTTCTTCTGTAATTCGTACAAGAATAAATGCAAAACGCATGGATTAATCACATCTCTGCCATCGCGCGTCACATGAACAAACTTTTCAAATATCAATGTATGTTGTTACTAAACAAACCTTTTAGCTTTTGCCCTTGAAACTTTTCAAGGTGTGTCGAAAGTGTTGGAGATGCACGGGATAAAAGCCATGTTAATAAGGTGATACGATTATGACCAGCAAGTACTACTGTCGCTAAGTCTCTCAAGTCGATCTTTGCTATTTCAGGATAGCGTAACTGGCTTAGCGCATCATACAGCTTTGCCAAAACATTTTCCATTCTGTCTACTGCAACAATAAAATCATGTTTCTACTCATTTTGTCATGGTACCGAGAGAATGAACACAAAGTCAATTAAACTTTTAAGTGCTGTAAATCTGTCCGCTATCTCAAAGAACTCTAAAAGTTCTACACGTGCAATCATTTGAACGTTGAAATACCCCGAATCACCACCTTACCTAACCTGCGAGCTCACGAGTTTACTGATTAGTGATAAAATTGTGTCACTCGTAAGTCGTAGATGCTGTACTACAAAATACCTTATTTTAATTTTAAGTACATAACGTTTAATTGAATAAATTCATAAGATTTCTCACGTTACAAAACTTTGTTTTGACAGTTAAACATTTGAAATCATGTTCCTAAAAGCATATCGTTCGTGTCTGTGACGACTTCAGATGCGTTCCGAAATCAGCCACAAATGCCTACAGCGATCTCGTATCGCCTTTGCACTGCCGAGTTAGTGATCAAATCAGGTTTCTCTCTGTCAAATCTACCTTTGTCTTAACATTTCTTTTTAGTCCATGGGTCACAATTTTCGATCTAGCAGCCTTGCCATCAATCTGCTGCTCGGCTGCAAATATAATTTATTGACAAGGATCTATAATTAATACGGCAATATTAAATTCATTAAAAGGATCCTATATGTTATGAATAAATATTTATATTTACTCTGGTGACGTCCCACGGTTTACACGACTCAAATTATTCAACATCCTGGGATTTGTCAGTCTTTTCAGTCCCTTATCCTTGGTATTGCTTAACACCCTTTGCCTTGCTTTTTACCACAGTTTTGACTATGATTTCAGCCCAGCCGATGAGAATTCCGTCAGAGGGCATCAAAATGAGGAGATGTTAGACGCTCTCTAAATTTCTGAGAAACTATAGGAAACCAGCACTGAAAGAAGGGGTAGCGATGAATTTATCAATGAATTGCACTCATGCATATGCGTATATTTTGTATTGCGCAATCCATTAGCAGGAATTCAAGGGTGTAAATTCTGCTATGCGGTCATGGTCAAGCAATCCGTGAACGGCGCAGATTTCTACCGTTTCGACATACGGGCGCATATGAACTACTAGCAGTCGGTTGCGATTCCGTCCGTGAATATTTTTAAGTGATTCTTGTGGCAAAATTATTAAACCTAGTCACAACATGCGTTCAGGAATTCTTTTGTAGAGCTGATCCAGACCCTGAAAACTCTTGTAGATAACTTTCCTCCATTTGCAAGAGTATGGCATAAGTGTATGATCCCGTTTCGACTTGGCTTGCAAATGTCGTTATACGTCCAAAACTACTGATCTAGTTGTAACGAAAGATAGCCTAAGACCTGGCTATACGTTTTAGTTATTCACAAAAAAAAAAGAATCAAAATTGGTTCAGCAGTTCTGGCGTTATGCATTACGGAAAGTCAGATTTAATGACACCATTCATCGCGACAGCACTAGGCACGTCTCTCTCCCACCCGCGTCGCGGTGCGGCAGCTTTCATTGGCTCTCCTACTCTAGATTTCTTGCGCACGGCGAGCATCGTATGTATCACGTATGGATGCAGCAGTTTAGCACGTATCACACCGTATCAGCCGTGGCCGCGGTGGCGGTGGGACATGGTAGAGGTAGGGATGGATGTATACTTTTATCGAACACCAGTGCGTCAGTTTTACGGCAACGGGTAAGGTGTAGGTGATGTCATTCGCGTGAAAACCCGTCCCCATTTTTTACTTGATGAAACACGGTTCCTCATCTTATCCGACGAAAGGGGTACCCGACCAATTATAACATGGGTGCCGATCAATTTGAGTAACACAAAGGCAGAAGTTGAGCAGAACGACCCTTAGTTAGCGGAATTGCTCAATAGATGCGATTGTTCCGTCGTAGCATAAGCCTAGTTTTTGTAGATTTCGGTATGGTTTGAATTGCTTAGTGGTGTTTGAATTTCTAAGAAGCAAATTGGCGGATCGTCTAATTGAAATTAATCAGGCAATTACCTAGGGGTGTGTACCAGACATCGTCGGAGATGCGGACATTGGACCAATAGATCTTATCCTCGCCTTGCACTTATTATCGTGGAGTAAGTTTACACAGAAATTCTTCCTTACATGATATTTATTTATAGATTATACCTAATGCTGTAGACCTGCCGCTAAAATCTCCTTGGTCTTTCTGCAGTCGAGATAAAACCGTGCCCGCGGTTTTCGTACATACATATCTCACAATCTATAAATATACCGAAAATAATTACAGTTTACAATCACGGCTCACGATCAGTTATTCGTAAAGTAGCGGTTATTTGTCAGCATATCGACTGATTAAATAATCGAATATAAGTTTTTACTTTAATTACCGAACCTCCCCATTCCACCTACAGCAAGTTTATCTGATCTGAAATTTTACTTTGTTCATTTGATTGTTGCCATGGCAATTGAGGGCGTTTTCTTGTTATAGTTACTAAGGACTTGTTATGAATAATAATAAAAAAACTCCTTAAACACTGTTTTATACTCCCCAGAAACAGCAACAGGAAAATTTCACTCCTTGTCTGTTAAGAGCTCTCACAATCAGTTCAGTTCATTGACATGTAAGGTGGTACAGTTAGTGTAACCTCGATCAATGTAAGGTGACACGCAAAAAAAGAAATAATTAGGTTTAATCCAAATATCTTGTAATTCCAAAGCAATTTACATTCCACAATTCCTCAGTTATTTATTCATTACTTAGTATTTCTGTCGCTGATACATTATTGATCATCTGTGGTGTCCTTTGTTGTCAATCGAGCGAGTCTTGTGAGATAAATGGAAGAGTCAATTATGAAATTCTCACAAGTGTTGTTGCACAATCGGTGTAGTGTATTGATAATTCATGTGAAAATGCTGATTGTCATAACTTTAAAACAAGTTTCAGACAGCTACGCGTTGCATTAAAGTAATAACAAAATGCTGAGCCAACTGTCCTCGTTGCTGCCTGACGATCGACCCATCAGTGCCATTGGCATTGTCGAAGATGTTGAAAAGTGTCCACCTAACTTTACTGTGGTAATTTTTTCAAATTTTATGATATGGGTATTTTAACAATGTTATTTAGTATACAGCTGTCCCTTTACACCTCCATTGGATCATTTCATTTAGGCCTTGGTAAATTGGTAGATTGCTTGTAAGCAGAAAGGTAGCATTACTGTCATTATATTGTAGAGAAAAATTGAAAGTTTTTGTAATGCGATCAAAAATTATAAGAGTGAAATATCCCCTAAATGCAAAATTACATAAATCACAATTACATGTGACTCTGTGATTATCATTCGGAATTCCAGCTGTGCTCAGACTTTGTATTCAATCTCAATGGGTGATGAAATTTTTACTTTAAAGTTTATAATTTTTTAATTTCAGGTATCAAGAACTTATGATCAAGACTCTGATGCTGACTTATGGAGAGAGAGTGGGTTGTTTATCAAAAGAAAGGGTCGATATATCTGCCTTTCCAAGACTGAAGGATTAGCCGATTGCGTTGTAGAAAACATTGTTATTATTAACGAAAGAGATTTACCTCCAGAAGGATATTCGATGATTGCTCGTACTGTTGATTCTGGTCGGTAACTTTTTTAATGCCTAATTGAAAATTCATGACTCAAACATGCATCAGTGAACGAAAATTTTAATTCTTTTAGATAATTTAGCAAATATTGATACACTTCACTGTACACTCTCTTGCAGATGGTACATTGGTGAATATTCTTATTTTAAGCATTTGTAATCACTGACTAAATTTTGTACTCGATTACTTTGAATTACAGATCAAAAAGCTTGGCGGAAACGACAGTTGTGCTACAAAGTGAGGCACAAAGATTTGTGCTCCGTAGCTGTCACTGATATCATTATATGTAGTCGCATCAAGAAAGCACCACCCGGTTTTACTTATGCTGGGTGAGTATTTTGCTCAATCATAGATAGGCTTACAATGTAATATTGAGGATTTATGCCCATTCAAGCTATGTGCCCAATTTTATTTATGTTTGTATGCAAAGATAAAATAATTCAGTTACCACACCGACTTATATGAAATTTTTAACAATCACAATTCCATTAATGAATGTTTCTAACGATCAATCACTAGTTATATTTACGAATATATTATAAATTCATTTCACAAAATCTTTGTATAATTATTTCTAATATCAATATTCACAACAATCACCATCGGGCTCATATTCCCGTGTACGAAGAATGACTTCAGCTACTTACACTTTTATCCATAAATTAAATATTTATTCACTGCTTCGTGATAATGCAGCTTACTATCTGTAATATTTATCGGTAGCTAATTAGTGTTTTTATTCCACCCACTGAAAATAACTACGCAGATAAGTGAAAACAAGTTAAAACTTAAAACTTAATTTGATAGCGCAACTTCCTGCCAAATCGAGATAGTTGCATTTCTAAGATTAATCACAAACTTCATTTTGCCGCCTTTGTTTCAGAGAAATAAACGGAGTTACAGTGTGCTACAAAACGAGTCAAATATCAAACAACAATTCCAGCTCTTTGCAGCCATATGCCAATATTAAGTAAGTGACTGTGATCAGATTAGGTGCATGATGTGCAATTAAACGAATTATCAGCTACATCTCGAAATATTTGAATTCCAGCTCTTTTCAAAACGTATCTCCAAATCCGTCAGCGGGTGTACCTCACAGACCAGCACCAGAGAGGCCGCCAAAACCAAAATTTTCTCCGAAACCTCCAAACGGTTCAATTTATCCCAATGTCAAATCAAACCCAGATGAGACCGGAGACTCTGATTACGAGGTGCTTAGCCCTGGTGCAGGGAAAATCAGGCCTACCAGGCCTGCTCCACGTCCTCCACCTACGTCTTCTCTTGGTAGCTCTATATATGCTACCATGTCTGGAACATCGGATCTTGACGGGGTGCCTTTTATCATTAATCCTCTCATCAGTAGAGAGACCACTTCTGCCATTGTGAGTAGAACACAGTACATCGACTAAGAAGTGACATAAATTGGATGTATTCTATAAATCGTACTTTATCTTGTAATCTTTAAAAAAAAAAACATTTATATTCCATTTACAGAAAAACCTGCCAGTAATAAAAGTCCGAACTCAAACAGAATTGGATAAAGAGGTTGGTCTTTTTCTAATTTGTGTAAAGCAAACGTACAAGTAGATGGACAGTTCCGGTACCTGGCCGCTTTCGACAAATCCTGTTGGTGGAAAGCATCTTGTTATTGGAACTGTACAGCTACTTTTTCAAAATAAAACAATGTTTTAAAGATTGGACAAGAGAGGACACTTGCGATTCATATATCGATTTCATTGTTTCAGTATTATTATGATTTTCGAGTGGAACGGCAGACTTGAGTAAACTAAGCATCGAAGCAGCTGAATTTCGCTTTAAGTATGAATATCAAAGTAATGATAATGATTTAGTGATAGTGAAAAGTAATAGAGTGCCTGAATGAGTGATTTATACTAACACAAGAATTATTTAATTATCTAAACCCTGTAGTATTAGTTATCAAATTATCTATACGAATTAGACGACATATGTGAAATGGACTTTATTATTAGGTTTCCGGAAATCGTGAATCTTCCCCACAAATGTATTACCTTTTACATTTTGATACTCGTGATGATTAGTGTTGTATTTTTATAGTTCGTAGAGCTATACGTTAGTTGTATCATAAATAATAGTTGTTTATTAAATATTCAATATTATATTCATTATAGTCGATAATACTTCATCGGCAGTGAAGTTTATTCAATAAATTCATTCTACTTTTGCTCGTCGCACATTTTAAAATCTACCCTTCCACATACCAAAATGCTACACACGTACAATAAAGGCAGAATAATTCAGTCACAGTGTTTAACGTATAATAAAATTTTCGGATTCATTTTGATGTCAATAATTATACTTATGTGACTACCCTAACTGATTTGCTTGTACGTTTCAACGATGTTTTGTTGTTTAGCAAACGTTAAAGTTTGTTCGCGTAATTTTTCATTCCTAATCTAGCGGTAAATGAAGTCAACTGGCAAGTACCCATAATGATTTTCATATATTATGGACATAATATTAATAAAATTAAAGTTTTATTTGAAAATTGAGACATACATAGATGCAAGAACAAAGTGGTTGCACTTGATAGCACCGATAAATACAATTTGACGTAATGTTATATATTAAAATAACGTGAGTGGCATCATTGCGAACAGTATGTAACTATAGTATTCTTATATGTGAAAATAATAGCTTCGTATTATCAGTAGTTTTATTTTAAGGACTTCAGATTGTAATTCGATTATTATCAATGAGTTTTCAATGAGTTTCTTACGGTATACGCATTATAAGGTTTCTATAGAAAAATCTGTATACTAGTTTGCCACTATTTTTCAGGGAATTCTTTATTTAGCACGTAATGGTTTACTTGCAGTTTTCGACAGTATGATTATCATAGTGATTTGTTATCGCCTGTTGAAAGCGTACCCCTCCGGTACGTCATAAATATGCAGTGAACTTTTTATGAAACTGATAAACAAATTTAGCTACAGTTTTTATTACAACTACTTCCAAAAACTTGTTTTTTGATTTTTAGTTTTGGTTTCTTCTCCTTCTGCTTGCTCCTCATTTGGCACACACAGGTTAATTTATTCAGTTATTATATTATGCCAGCGTTTATGTTATGACTTGTAACGCTGCATCGTCTAGTTTATGTAATTATCGGATAGTGAGAAGTCGGAGTAGGTATTTTTACACGCCTTTGTCGATCGTTGAGCATGTGAATTCCACATAGTCATTTGGTTCAAGATGAATGGTATATATACTTGTGACGCGAGTTCATACATTTTGTAAAATGAAGACTAAAGGCATATGCTAATAATTTGGTATGAATTTCCGAAAGAGCGAACTATAATTTGACTCATTTATTTTATTGAGCCAACGGTTGCATTTATAAAAATATAAAATGTAAATTTAAAGGATCGAATCCTCGGTGAATATTTTTTCTGCAAATTCCTATTACGATTTCTCTGCAAAACTTTGCCAATTCAGATTCTTCCAAATTCAACGATTTATTGATCTCGTTAACGAAGTTACAAAACCAGTTTCTCGCTCATTCTATAGGCCTCAAATCAGTCAAAAAGGCTCTCATGAAGAAGTGAAACTGACCAGTGAATGGATCGATCAATGCAAAACTTGAGCAAAAATTGAAAACCCAATTTGCAACTGTTTTTTTTAACTCATAATTCAGACAAATGAGGCATGCATCGTGGTTTATTAAATGTCCTCGCCGACACGGAAAAATTATTGGTAACGTAAATTAAACCTCAGAAAAATAAAGAAATCTTACGTAGAATTGTAGAAACTCATACAATTTTATAGTAAGTTTTAAAAATAAGATGGAAAATATATCAATCAGGAATGTATTATAGCCCAGGAGTTAATCTTGAAATTAAGCGGAGAATTTCTCTGATTGCGAATGTAACTGCAATATTTCTTGTACAAAGTGTTACAAGTTTACAGATTTCTGCAATCGTAAGTTTCTCGTAGAGTGTGGATGCAGAGATCGAAATTTATACGAAAAGTTTTCACCGTGGATTAGTTGGAAAAAAAAAAATGGTCCAATTCGTGGAATTTCAATTTGCCGTATAATACTTGACACATTATACAGGGGAATATGCTTAACATTTATGAGTAAATGATGACGGCTATTAATACGTATACCTCAGCCGTTTGTGGTGACTTATGTATGGTTCACGAGGTTTTATTGATTATTCACTAGTGATTAAAACTTCCTTAAAGCGATGAGTGCTAAATTTCTTATCGTTTTCGAAGATATATTTACATCATTTTTTATATAGAAAATTTTATACGTTCGTATTGCGGGGCTCAAACGCAGTTTATTTAATATTTTAATATACTATGTATGTCATATTGAATCGCCTAATCCTGATGTATAATAATCTAAAAGAAGCGAATTCTATGTATAACATGTATATATATCGTCTTGTTATAATTATATTCGACAGAGATAAAAATCATCGCTGGAAAAAACATTTTTGTATAGTCCGTCTAATGTTTAAACGTGAAACAAGTACGTAACTGTATAGTTTATGAGGAATTTCAATCGTTGATTAAATTGTATAATACGAACCCATATTATACATACTTATGATTATAATAATACTTTCTAGAATTATTTACGAGTTGCATATATCGAGAGCGCGGCTGACACAACATGAATTTTTTCATCATACATAGGTACGTATAGATAGCCCGTGTATGTAGGTATTTTGCACTATAATATAATATATGTATATATATACGTATATACATACATGTATAAGTAATGCGATGCTTTAACATTTGGATAAAATAATTAATCATAGTTATAGTATAGGTACATAATTTTAATACGTCCAACGTCATCTTGTCGATAGATAGAGGAACTACAAAGAACTTCAACAGTATTCAATAATGTGGATATTTTTTATACAAAGACCATAACCACGGTATATTATAATATATTCTTCGTAAGATCGCAACTTAATTTGATACGCTGTTGTCGTATTGTGAATTGCGTTAGGGGAATCGCAATGCATGCATTCGACGCAGCAAATCATTACGTGCAATCGACAACAAGATAGCTCTAAATTCGCGGCGTGGCACAGAACGTTTGCAAATCAAATTTGATAAATATACCACTCAAGTAGATGAACGTTATTTATTAATTAAACCTTTTTACAAATAAACTCTGTGTAAGTAGCATTACCTATCAACTCTTCATAATTCAATACAATTTGTTTTTTATGTCAAGCACAATTTAATATTTATTAAGGTTTCAATAGATCTGGCATATAAGAATAATCGTTATCTTGCAATGGTTATTATACTAAGTAATGATAATATAATTGTCTATTCAACACCCGCAGCGTAATCACATCACGATACTTTCATAACGTGAGCATCACACGGTAAATCATAGAGACGATTTTCGTCTGTACCTATATTACTTGTTCCACTGGCTGAATCAGCATTTAATGAAACCAAGTCCCAACGTCCAAGTACTATACAGGTGAAATAAAACGCAGAAAACAGCAAGGCATATTTGAAGCCAAGCTACAATTAATATTCCCCTAAGCAAATTGTCGATTTAGGGTGTTGAAAAATGCTATAAACTAGCCTTCAAGAGTTTATAAAATTTTTCGCGTGTCCTTCCTGCAGTTAGATATCACTTACAGAGTTTCTCTGATCTCGAAAACTTTGAATGTTATGCAGACAGAGAGAATCGGTTGCGCCGTAATTATGTTTACAGAGAGCAAAATTTTCAATTGAGCAAATCATCTGCTTTCTTTTGCTTGCCGACAGTTTACTGTGTTATAAGCTCAATCAAATTATCATCCGATTTATAGGGTCTTATGCCGCAAGGTTTATAAATCCCTATGAACACTGTGTAATTCGTAATTTCGATTGAAACAGGTATTACGATACACGACCGATTTGCGTGATTGTAATTATTTGGATAATATTGGACTTGTAATTTGCTCTCATTGGGCATCAGTTCCACTCGGCGAAGAATTAATCCTACGACTGAAATTATAACGCATACTTATAATTAGTCAAATGCGACGCAACCAAAAAGAAATAAAACTTTGCAGTTCGCAGACCCGTAAATAATGCTGGATTAGATGCCTTTGACTTCAAAGGGAGGGTGAAGAGTTTCGTTATTGGCACATTCTGGTGGGAAAAATTTCCCGGTATTCAAGTTATTTAAATGCAAAATTGATAAACTTAAATTGTTGTTCCGATCAGCCGTTCAGTCGATTTGCGTGAATGTAATTCAGTGAACTACATGTCACAAGATTGCTTCAGTTGATCAGAATGAAAATTACGGTTCATTTTTCACATGCTAATATTTTCGTTAGAACCGCTGCATGCATTCAAATTTTCACTGTTAATTAATAATCGTTTGTCTGCGCTGAGCCGAAAGCCAAATTATTGTCGCGTATCCATTGTCATACATGGATAAGTCTCCATTCCACGTAATTAGCACAAAAGGTGCTCAAGTCGAAGAATTTTTCTCTCACGTTTGCTGATGATATATTGTAAACTGGGAGACTAAAGTCTGATCGCACGGCTCTCACGTTGAGGTATGGAATGTTTAGTAATCTTCATTAACCATACTACTGTTATTTGATATTACGATTCGAATCTGATACAACGGCCCCATTGAATCTCCAATCACGTCCAGTGAACGAAAACGAATTACTCAACGTTAGTTTTAAACACTTTGGACTGTATCGTCTGAAAAATGAATTAATTCCCCATGAGAATGATATTTGATCCGAGATACGAAATCTCTGAAAGCTAGAGCGATCAATTAATTGTCATTCAAAGGGTGCAATATCCACTCTTCCGAATACCTTGAAACTCGCTTCACTCCTGCTCTATGCTGATGTCCACCGTCCTGACCCTAGAAGAGTCGGTAGGCAGAAGTTGAAGTCGTTCAGGTTCGGCGTCGAGCATAATGATGCACATGAAGCTCTTGCCCGAGGCCTGATCACGGGGATAAATAGTGACGGGTGCGAACTTGTCGACGGAGCCGTCGACGTATGAGCAAAGCTTTTTGTAAACCTGTGGAAAGTGTCTCCGCAAAGAGACGCCCCTGAGTCTGAGCTGCCTCTGGATATTGGTGAAGCTTATTTCCCTGGCT
Organism: Neodiprion lecontei; assembly: GCF_021901455.1. NCBI lineage: Eukaryota > Metazoa > Arthropoda > Insecta > Hymenoptera > Diprionidae > Neodiprion > Neodiprion lecontei. The sequence goes on from NC_060262.1 coordinate 27,385,087, forward strand.
CGTTGCGGAGTGTTCTGACCATTGCTGCCGGGGAAGGAGGTGAGGACGAGAGTCTCCGGTGAGTCCATATCTCGGGTGATGTTGCACGGCGAGGACTGCCTCTGGGGCTGCTGGGTGTTGCCGGAGGTCGTAAGCTCCCTGCAGCATCCGGCGAGCCGAACTTTGGCACACTTCGAGACGAGCTGGCGTTCCCACTTGACAGCGCCCGAGGTCGGTACCTCGCTTACGACGCAAACAGCGACGTAGAGGACAAGCCTCGTCTCCGGGTTGTACGACTTGCAGAGCCTCATTAACTCGGCGTGAAGCTCGGTTCCCATCTCGCTCGGGAGGAGGTCCGACCACCGTACGTAGATCGGCTCACCGAGGTCGATGAACCCGTTGCTGATGAATTTCTCGGCCGATTCCGGGCTCGTGAAGAAACACTTTACGGCACCCCGACCGTGGGACGCGTATCCTCGACGCGCCAGGTTCGAGACGTGCTGAAGACTGTGTCCGTCCTGTTTCGCCGAGGACAACACCTGCCGGCACAGAGTTCCAGCCCTCGAGTAAAGACACGTCCGTCTGTGCCGTTCCCAGTGCGCCCTGCGACATTCTCGAGAGCAATAAGCGTACGAGCAATTATGGCAGGTCTTGTAACTCCTGCGTGCTTCGCCGGCTGAGGTCGAGTTCGTGCATTTCCCGTATCGGCAACGCACCGTCGTCCTGTCGTGTTGCTGCTGCTGTTGCTGCTGCTGCTGCTGATGCTGCTGCTGATGCTGATGATGGTGGTGGTAGTGGTTGGTGTTCTCCGGTGATTCTTGGGCGTTGTCGAAGGACACGCGACGGTTCCGCAGGCTTGAAGATGTCGCCGCGTTCCTCGGGGGCAGAGAGTCACTGCCTTCGCTTTTACGACGGGTCTGAAGCTGACCACCCTGGGCGAAGTACGACGGCGTCGAATCCCCCAACTGATCTGCCTCGAGCATCGTGCTAGCGGACTCTAAGGCAGAAAAGCGAACAGGTCGGACAGGACTCGGCTTTCCAACATGCTAAGTTTCATTCCGTCCTCTCTCGCACGCGATCGCCTCCCTTGTTATGTCTGTTTCACAAAGGAGCGCCTCGATTAACACCTTGCCCTGCGGTTTACTCTTCCTACATTTTTTTTAAGATATGCCTGTCGCTTTTATTGTTAGTTTACCGATTTTTGTATCTATCGGTGGTGCTGCTGACCAGTGAAAAAAGTCTCGTGGTATTAGATATGAGAAAACGGTTTAGAACGATCAATTAACAATCAAGTTAACAGAGTTGAATTTGGTTGGAACAATATCCTTTTAACGTGGGAACAAATCTACTGGAAATTTCAGGTAGATCACACAGTTATTTTGTAATTTTTTTTTGTTATTTTTTCTAGCCAGTATATCAAACAATTATTCATGACGTTTGTGTATATTCTCGTGTACTGAAACTTGAGATTTTTATGTTAACCGCGGAGAAACCGAATATGAGAAAAAGAACAGATATATAGAGCTTTCATTGTCGTAGAAATATTTAAACAAACGACACAAAAAGAAACTGAACAAATTTAGGAGAAAAAAATAACAAGCCAATGCGATATTCATATTTTTTTTCTTTCATTTCGTATTTGAGAAAAATGATTTTAACCGTTTCTTTTATCTATCCACTTCACTTGAAGAAAGCGTTGTTTTTTTCATCACCAAAACATTTCCCCCCGCTCAGAATATGTGAAAAAATTGCTAGGTTTGATAAATTTAGTTTTTCGATTCAATTGAAATCCACGAGCGTATTTTAAAAAATAGTCGCAATTTCCAATGTGCCAAATACGGCACGCCATGCATCAAAGAGTGGGTCAAATTCAACTCGATTGACTTCGTGTTTGCACCTTCGAAAACGCAATTTCATCATATTGCTTCATCGTACCTTTTTTGACCAGAGAATACACCGGATACATCTTGAAAGATTGACGATCATTGTAAAAATAAAGCAGGTAATGCGGTTTTTCATCGAATATGGACAACGTGCGAATTAAACACGATAATTCTTTTTCGTGTGCCAAAATTGAAATAATAACGATAACCTTTCATCATCATCATCATCATCATCATCATCATCATCATCATCGTTCATCGGTGTTAAACTCGTGAGATTACTTTCAATGATTTATGATACAATGACGGTTGTCAAATTGAACAAAACTTACATAGTCCTCCTACCTTGGAGGTCTTGGCGAAGGGTGCTGCAGCTCTTCCCGGCAGCGGTGGATCGGCGGGTGGGACCAGGGCCGGGGCTTGGGGTGCGAGAGGCGGGGGGCAGGCCGAGGAGGGAGTCGAGGACGTCCTCCAGGGTGGTCGACCCTGGGCTTGGTTTGTTCCGCAAAAGAGCTGCCGCCGCCATAGCCTCCTCCGTCTCACTATGCCCTGATCCTGATCCTAGCAGTTTTCAAAAATCACCCACCATCCCCCCCAACGAATATTCGTGATTAGAAATCCGAAAATTTACTTGGTTCATCCTTTCTCCATAATCAATTTTAGCCATCGAATTTTACAGTCAATTACAGTTTCAATGATGAAGAGAATTGATAACGATTTAGTCTTCGGTTATAATTTATACAAATAAGAGCAATTCCGTCAGTTATTATAGGTGAAAGCGACGAGGTGTTGAAATTTTCATACATGCGATATTATCAGGTGCACCAAGATATGAACAATCCTTAAATTTTAGACTTACAGGCCTGACCGTTAACGAGAAACGGATCGTTCATTCGTTTCTACGTTAAATTTTTGCAATTTTAGCACTTACGGGTGCCGAGAAAAAACATGACCGATTGAATATTTTGTGGGAAAAAGTTTTATTTTTAACCCTGTGAGCTAATAATAAAACATATTTCTTGTATTTACGCAATTTCAACTCAAAATTCGTCTTTCAAGTCTCATGGTCCTTCGACCTCAAAAATCTGAAATTCGCACGGAAAAATTCCCAACTTCACGATGGAACCATACACATAATTTTTTTACCTTTTTTATGGCTGTGGCTGGACCTCACATTTGGAAAAGATTAGAATTTATCACATAACAAAATACTACGGGAAATATTTTCTCTTGGATGTCGGTAATTGCTAGAGATCTGAGAGTAAAAATTTGATGGAAAAATGAGCCCAATTGTTTCTCATAAATAGTTACATCAGTAGGGGGTCTAAAATTTGAGGGACATTGATTTCTTGGTACATCTGACACCATATGAAAATTGCGGTAAAATTGTAATTTTGTCGCATGATCGCTTACGTACAAAATTTCCCAAAAGTAAATTCCTGTCGAATATTATTGTAGGTAGGTACATCAATTGGGCAATTCATGAACCTTTTCAATGTACTTGACTGGTTGTTTTAAGTATACCTTCGAATTCTGGAGATGAGTAAACTGTGATTGTAGCTTTTAAACGAAGAATACTAAAGGGTGCCTAGATCCGAATAAAGTCTACCATTGTAACTGCACGGGAGAAAGCGATCTACTGGGGCGATACAGTTCCATGATGGCAACGGAGTGAGAAAAACGGGAATAGTCAGGGATTTATTTGAGCAAAATTGTCGCCAGCTTGAACGTTTTTTTTTTTTTTTGTAGTAAGGAATAATAATACAATAAATTCAACGTTAAATGGCTTGAATATACATTATGTTCGATTACCTCACCTGTGTATCAGGTGCCGAATAAAGAATACACGCGATCAAGTTCATCGTGATGATTCACACGGTTTTTACGACTGAATAAATACCTACGTTATACCACCACGCCCGGAGTGATAATGATTACAAGTGTATAATAGCTTTGACTCGTTGGGTGATGTTTGTTTAATGTCTTTCCACATTGAGGTTGTGTGATTTTTACAGATGTGTCAAGAAAACAAAAAATGGAAACGAACAAATAAAAGAAAAGAAATAAGTAAATACAAATGTTCTGCCAACGTAAATGATACTTCGTACAGTGGGGATGATTTAAATAAGAAAAGTAAATATAAGAGGCCACTTACCGTGTCTGCAAAACTAAAGAAATCATACAACATACATATGGGAGAACAAAATAGGAAGAAATAATAAAACAATAAATGAAACGTCGCGGAATACAAACAATAATTTATTTTTAAAGGTATAACATCTACAGAAAATGATAAATGAATATCTGACAATAAGTACAGAATACTTAAAAGTTGCACATTAGTTTTGAAACTGACGTGCGTGGAGTTGAGAAGAAAGGATGAAATTATCCGTATTTGAAATTGCACCGATAAGTTATTTGCGTGTAGAATAAATTAAAAGGCCAATATTATTTTATGCGCGCATGCCTATGTATCTTTTAAACGATACATGCGAAGGTATGCGTATAGGTACACAAGTTTCAAAACTAATGAAGCAAAATTAAAATAATATATACCTATCATTTAATAACATATCTGCAACACGGTAATAAGGTCAGTGTGTTATAATATGTATAATATTATATGTATACGTCAAGATAATAGCGGAGAAATTTTACAGTCTAAACGTACATAAAACACAATCTATGAAATACTAAATAAGATTATACAACAAAAGAAGTAGTATATATGTATGTATACCTAAAACACGATCATCATCTTTCGCGAATGACATTGAATCGTCAAAAGAAAGAACAAGAATTTTGGGGAATTTGGGGAATTTGTCAAATGTACAGATGATTCGATCGACGAGTAATGAGCAACAGTTATAGGTATAACCCGGGAGTGAAATATCGCGTGAAACTTTGAAAAACCCGAAAATAATTTACATATGGAATGACAGTGTCGATGGCAGAGTTTCTCAAATTTGTTTCAATCCTTTTCTTTGTCCTTGCCAAAGTTTTATTAAATTTTATTCAATTTCTTTTGTTCCTCGCTACTCGATGCTTACTGTTAGTTTTTTATTCGGAGCAAAACATGGTCAATTTTTACACGGGTCGCAACGCCAATGGGCTCTAAAATTACGTTGGACTCACTATAATCACACAACAGACAGGTCAGTTGGTCGAGTTGAGGAGTGTTATTGGACAATTATGTCGGGTGCGCGATGGGCGTCGTCCATAATCGTCTCACGTTACGTCCGATAGGACAATAGAGGGGGAAAAAATAAAAAGAAAAAATTTAATAAAACCACTATTTTTGTGCATCGACTACGTGCAACGATGCATCAAAGACAACACTGGGTCATTGGCCTGGTGAAATAAACTGGGACGAGTGTAGTAATTATAAGAAAATACACTACGCAAAAGCGTCGACGTTACGTCATGTTATATTCTATAACGTTCTCACTGCTCTTTTTCATTTCTAAATACCGTTATATTCTCTTGTAACGTATAAATTAATTGTTAATTTGACTTGTCATGACGAATTTGTAATTTTGTCGTTCCATTATTGGTATTAATCTCGACGTTATATTTGTAGGTAAGCATAATATAATACACTATACGATATATTACATCAGATCCGACCGATATATAAATTTCAGCTGTGTTGTTGTTTTTCTTTCAGAGTAAATTTTCTACGAAAATCTTATCTTTTCGCGTTTTTGAACAGTTTTTTATTTATTTTTTTTTTTTATTTTTTTCACTTATCCTTTGACGATATTTATGTACAATTGAGGATATTTATATCATTGTGTGCACCTATCCTATACCGATGAGCATAATAATCTGCACGATTTCGAGCACCTATTTACAGCCAATTTTTTTTTTTTTTTTTTACTAATTTTAACACTATTTACGATTGCTAAAATCTACGGAAAGGAATTTTTTTTTTTTTTTCTTCAAAATTTGTATATACTGCTTTTAGTGTTAGGTTTCATGTCTTTGTCAATGTATTGCATATGATATGGTCGTATCTAATAACACGTATAGATATACATTATTATAGTTTGTAAACATATATAATTTAGCTGCATGTGATAAAATTTTGCGATGGGCAGAGGTTTGGGGAAATGATTGAAAAAAAAAGAAGAAAGATGAATGAATGAATAAAAAAAAAAAAACACAAGAAAAAAAACAATCTTTCTTCTCCTTTGAAAGTTATAAAACCCATTCCCCATACTTAATTAATATTGTACTGGCTATAATGTAATATATGTACATAAATACGTTATAGTGATTAAGATTATCATCATGTCGTTACTCGCACCAACGGAAAATACGGCTGCGTTAATCAATAAAAATCGATAGTATATTGCTTTCATAACCGCGCGGTGTAATCGATATAAGGAAGAAATTTAAAATGTCCGAACATTTCGATACGCGCATCTGATATGGATAAATTTAAGGAATATCAGCAAAAATTATCAATCACGATAAATTACGTTACGGTAATGTACAATCAAACGACTTGTATAATAGCATGCGTATATGTAACAAATCGCGGAAAAAAGACGAAAGAAAAATAGGAAGAAAAGTAAGCAGGATGCCCAGGCGACATTCCAACTATTATCTGGATAAAATTAAACCTTGCAAAATTGTAAATGCAGCAGTAAAACGCGTCAATCGCGTGATGCAATTGTGACCGGAAGCAATTTTTGCAATTTGAGGATCGCATCACCTGCCCGACAGTCGCCCCGACGGTATTGGTACAGGTAGAGGGATTCAGGGCGCCGTAACACCGAGAAATATCGATTTGCTCACTCGCCAGGGGATGAAAGTCGTTGGGGGTTCGGTTTTGCACGAGAAGAAGCCATAGTGGCACTGCATGGGTTGGTATAAGTTGTAAAGGCGAAGATTGTAACGCCGGGAAACTGTACACGAAGCAATTTGGACGGGAGGAAAAGATGGGCAGAATTTTAGGTCCGTGTGCTTTTCGATGGTCGTCGACCTTTCGGGGTTTACTAAAAATCCGACCGTATCCTACAGGCGCTTCTTTTTTGCGTATTTTCTTCAAAGCATACTTCGGAATTTTATTATTGTTTTGAATACTCCAATGATAGTTGATGATGTAAAAGTTGGATGGAAAATTGGACTATATCGGCTTGTTTCCCCGTTTTCACGATTCTTTGAAGTAATAGTTTCGGCCAGTTGCAGTGCGAATTTACAGTTTGTAGTTGGTAATTTTGTGCTTCAATACGTATCGAATTTTAATGGACTCGAGGAAAGTGAGGATTCGAGGCTTTGAACTGTGCAATTTTGCTATTAGTTACTTCGTTATATGGTACTGGTGTAGAGACAACGAACGAGATCTGATTAAAACAATTTTAACTGCGCTACACCGTGTTTATTCGTTCCTCGTTCTCCATCCACCCCCTGAATTTTGAGTACAAAAATAAAATCTACTTGAAGAGAGAAAAAAAAAGAACAACTTTCGTAACGATGAAAAATTAATTGGTAACGTGACCAAACACGGCAAAATTATGCGACAAATGTTTTCCTCGGCGTTACGTGACTTCTCGACTGTGCGATCAAGTTACATCGGAAAAGAAAGATACCAACGGAATATAGAAAACGGTCTGATAAAGTAGTCGAATCGATTGAAACCCGCCCGTTTGGACTTCGCTATGCGAGGAGTAACTCACCACGATGGTGAGGATGATGATGATGATGATGCGAGGAGGGCGAAGGCGACATCCTCTGACCATCATCCGGCGTCAGGTCCAAGAAAAGACCGGAAACCGCGGTGTCGATGCAGGTGCAGGGTTCGTTTAGCGTCGAATTGCATACGGCACAACATTCCACATCCGTTGTCAGGGTGATCGGGGTTTTCGGCGAGTCCACCGGCCTCATACCAACGAACGAACTCTCCATCCAACACAATTTCACGTTCCCTGAATTGCCACAAGTGTAATTTTCATGTATTTTGCAGAATTAATGAAACGATCAATGTTTCATATATCATTACGAAAACTGATTCGACATTTTATTTCTACTATCTTCAAAGTTTGTCTCGTCGTGTTGGGAAAACATTTACATGGAAATCAACTCGAATTCATTTTTATTATATTTTCGGATTTCTGCAGTGAAATAAATTCGTTTTTGTTATAGCTTCGTGTTTGCGAATTGGAGAAAAAGTTCAGAGCACAATATTGTTCATAGAATCTTCCCTTTGCGGTAAAATAACGATAATTAATGTTTACTTTCGCTTTCACAATCAATCGTATTTTGAGGTGAAAAGTATTTGCATAATTGATACAATGTATAATTGCCCACAGTTTCCCCAGCATGACAATTTGTATATTACATTGCATATGTATCGATGATTTAGTTAAACCTTTCGATAGTCGATTCACGATTGCATTATACACCTTATTATGATTCTGACATCTGCAATACACACATTTGAATTTTGTGTACAGTGGAACCTCGATAGTTTGCAAAATCAATTCGTATCAGGCCTAAACTAAGCATCAGCGCTAATTTGAAGTATCGTACAAAGTAATGGAAGCATATAACTTTACTGCATATATTTTTATGTACGTTATTTTTATAATAGTCGGGTGGATAAAACGGGTGACCGTAGTTGACGACGTAGGTTTAGATGATCGAGGTTCTACTGCGTATAGATCAAGTTTAGGAAAACTGATACTCAGATTCTTAAGCGAATTTTTAATCAACGCAACTGTGTCGTAGATTCTGAAAGAAAATTGTATACATGAGACATGATTAGAATAGCATTAGTAACTGAACGTACATTCAGGTAGAGTAAAGGTGAGCATAGATACATAATAACGAAGCATTTGAGTGAGAATGTGATACCCAATTTTATAAACTTCTGTGCGCGTGAAAATCCATGGATAATGGATATACTTGTATTGTGTGAAAAGATACTTATGTGCCTTTTCATTCGCGCACGTGCAAGGCAAATGTTTAAATAGCGTAATTTGTAAATAATCAAATAGTGGTTACTCAACCCGCAATATGTACAACTACGTAATGTATTATTCCAACGTATTATCGGCGTGCACATGTGCACGAAAAAATAAACAATGAAATAAATTTCCGAGCTGATCTTAAATCCAAACTGGCATGAGCGTATCGCATGGAAAATTTTATTTATAAATATATTTCGTATCGCACGATGAAAAGCGAAGGTAAATACAGCCGAATATGGAATCCCTCCGGTGTAACTTCAAGCAGTACAAAGTTAGATCCGTTCAAAAGAAACGAGCAGGTGAAGAGTATAATGTAATATTTGCTACCCCGTGACCTTTGACCAAGACTTGGAATCTCAGGGTAACTTATTCTCAGTCGTCACAATGCCACGTGCCGAAATAGAACCGCGTGCTTGAGATGTTTTTGAATCGTGACTCAAATCTTCTCTCGCTCTCGTGTTGAAACGTAACATTTTTAGTCACTGCGGGCACCTGCCGATAATTCGCAACGACTGATCGAGTATTATATCTGCCGTTGTTACATTTTTGGCTGCGTCGACGTTCCATTAAATTTTTCAACATGCGTAATACACATTGTACACATGGGAAATATTCACGTTTCCTTCACCGAAAATTGCCTCACAAATGGCTCGAAACACGAGGCGAGGCTTGAAGTATAAAACGTGTGTTCAAGCGGAGAGAAAAGCTCTTAAAGGACGGTTCAAAGAAACGTCGTCGGTTCGCTTTTGGTTCACGCGCTTCGTGGAATCATATTACAGCTTGTTATCTTATGGTTGATATTACACGATCCTTCTTGTAGAGTTTCGATACTTTGATAGCCGAGGAGACGCACGGTTGTAATAAACAGGAATCAAATACCATAGCTATAACTATTTCGAAGGAAAGTTTACCAGTTGGTGAATTTTCTATCGGATCACGGATGTTTACGGTCTAGTAATTCGGAAAACTTTGGTCGTATCTAAACCGTTCAATTCGACTTTCTTATAGTTTCTTGATAAGTAAAACAAGTTCGTGTTCTGGAGCGAGTTATACGCACGCACGAAGTACATAGATACATTTCCAGAACTAAGTTATACACAAGGGGGCCTTGTTAGCCGGGATCGGTTGGCCCCTGACCTGAGGAATAATTACTTAGTCCAAGTCTCGGGGGATCAAGGAACTCGACAGACCGTCCCAGCTGACTTTGGTGAGATTATAATCGTTATCCGCGGAGAACGAAATTAAGTATTTCTATTGTCTCGTTGACTCGGTTAGAGGGCTGCACCGTTTAAAACCATTTTACTATAACCGTCCAGCCAGCTAGTTGTCCTCGTTAACACATTAAACCCATCGCAGTGTTTCTCAGCCTTCTTAATTTACACTTGCGTTTTCGAACTATAGACTTAAATTTCATCTACCGTAGAGATAGCGAGAAATGCGACTTTCACTTGTTATTACGTACGTGCCTTCAATTATTGACATTATAAGAGCGTTAGAATTCACATTTTTACCGGTTGAGCCTAAGATATATTTTTTCAAATTTGTACATCGGTAGACCGGAGGGAATAAGATTTTGGGCATCAATATTTTTAAACGATGGTTGGTGTTTTTTATTTTATTATTCAGTTTTTTTTCCGCATCGAAGACAAACGATACTTTGAAGGTTGCTTATTTAATAAATAACCAAGAAATCAACTTCTCGAAGTCAAATATTCCTTCAGACAGAGTATGTATAGATTTCTTCGCGTTTATGGAACAAAAAAAGTTGATCCACCATCGCCGGGTCGCAATAACCTACTTATATGAATTTGTTGAAAGAGAAACAAGAACGCAAATATTTTTGCATTAGGATGTGAATGTGAAAGCACCTTATTACACATGGCAGAGCCGGTTTGGGTGAAATAATTTCCGCCCCAGGGCTGGTACCAAAATACACGATGCGTGCAACCTGTAATATAAATTGTAATAGCCGGATCCTGTGACTCGAGAAGACGTAATAATAATTTGAGGGCGTGGAGGGCAACGTGGTCTCAACGAATAATACAATTGGCATGCAGCAGCTGTATCATACAGAGAAGACCTGCGATGTCACGCCACGCGACAATCAAACGATTGATCATTGTGTGCGCGTACATTTCGTTCCCAATCCCTCTGCCAACGGTCATTCGCCATAAATAAAATCGAAATGCCAAATCAGATCAAGATCAATTATAAACGTCGGCAAATTTAGTTCAGGGCTATTCCTTGTTAATAATTTTTTTCATATTTTTTAATTCATTTTGGATTTTAGTGCTCCCGTTGGAGGTTGAAAAATTTAATAATAATGATACTGATGTGAAGAGATCTCAGGGCTTTGGAGAAATGTCAATTTTGATGCCCAACGTCGAGAAATCGTGAAAATTTTAGGAAATAATTTGAAAAATCGATGTCACAGTTCTGACGAAGCAGGGCGCTGACATATTTTTCATCGAATCGGAACTGTTTATTGTGATAAGTAATATTTTGACAAAAATTTAGCATCAAATCAGTGGGGGAGGAGTAAAAAAAATTTCCAGAAATTCGGCGAACGACCCGTTTTCATTCTTCCTTTTGGTAAGGTCTTTGACGTCTCGACGCTTTCTGAACGAATCGCTTATGCTTGGCACAATTGAGATTATTAAAAAAAAAGAGAGAGATTCCCATCAATTCTACGAGACCGAAAAATAATTATAGTTTTGTTCATCATACAATCCTTAAGTATTTTCATTGTTACCACAACCGATTTTTTAGACAACAGCTCTAGGTACGAAATGAAAATCATTTTTGTAGGTGTAACCACGAAATCTTGTACGTCATACTTTTTTTTTCGCTCAGTCACTCGTACTATATTTATATATTCTTGTAGTTATCGCGATAATTTGATGTTGACCGAATAATAAATCAATGTCAACGACCTGCCTAACTGAAAACATGTATCAGCCAGAAACTGTAGTATCGACAATATTAATCACTCTAAATAGTTACTCGCGCCACATTTTCTGGTGATTCCAACATTAAACCGTAATTCTCACGATACCAATTTCACTGGGATTGTCTAGTAGCCATAAAAAAGAAAAAAATGGAATATTTCTCAATGTACCGGTTCTCAAATAGGAATACCCAGGTATAAAGCTTGATGAATCGTTAATACGGAGTCTCCTTGGTGTTAAGTGCACGTGCACGCATGCAACGAAAGCTTCTTGTTGTTGTTGTTGTTGTTGTAGTTGTTGTTGTTTGAAGCACCATTGAGAGTGAGATACCTCAATAAAATCAGCAGTTGAGGGAAGATAACCGTTGTTAGTGATAGCGATAGTAGTTGAGAGTGCATCAGTGGTAGTGGGAGCAGCAGGGGCAGCAAGAGCAACAGCAGCAGCGGTATTATCATCATCATCATCATCATCACATCACATCGTCATGGTCATGATAAATCAGCGGTAGACTAGCCCGTCGGGCCGACAGTAAATATTGTATAATCGTAGGATAAAGAAACAACGAAAATTTACCTTGTTTACGCATTGAATATTGGTCTGTTGGGATGGTTTCGGGGGTGAATTAGTGCTCACCTCTGGGGCTTGTCGACCTCGCTCCACCCCGCCCTTCCCAATTCTCGGGACGCGGTGAGAGACGACCACCGTTCACTTCCTGCCCGCTTTGGACATAGTGTACTATCGCCGACGTCACTTCCTTTATCGAATTCCTCACCTCGAGTTGTTGCGCTGGTCCAAAGCTCGTTGCTTGTTTCTATAGTTTATCAATAACACAACCCAATGTTCGATTTATTTATTTATTTTTAAATATTTTAAACGGCTTCACTTACGTATGTGTGTGTGTGTGTATTTCTTAAAGGGGTGGCTTGGACGAATTTTAACCGATGTACGGTTTTTTACTTTTTAGAATAAAATTAAAATGTCGGATCTTGTAAGTTGACGATATTGGGAATTCGTGTGAATCCAAAGTACCTTATTATCTGAAGGCTGAAAATCGGGGGTATGGATTAAGTTTATTTTTTAATATTTCATACGGTTGAAATAATTATCCTCGTTTTCAGTCACTAATATTTCTATCGACAACTGGGACATTTTAAGTATCTATCTGGTGCACGGTCTACTCAGAAAAGTTTTGAATCGAAAAAATTGAGTCAGAAAAGTTGACCTTGGTATGAAAAAAAAAGGAAATCTGTGATAGAAAAAGTTCAGTGACTAATATTCAGTAATAATCTTAGACGGCTTATATTAGCGTGCAATTTTTTATGTCAAATTCGCACGTTTCTTCCAATTACTATAATTCATAGCTCATTTTCTCTGTGAATGAACTCTGGTGAAACAATAAGACATCAATTTTCGATAAAATGAACGTACTTCGATGTAAAACAAATGTTTACTACGTGAAACCTGCAACAACTTTACATAAGCTGTTTTTACAGTGAACCTATAATGGGAGTTCAAGTTCAAGCCGTCGAATTACAAACAAAATGAGCTACTCGTATGATTTTTTGAAATTGGATACATGATGTAGTTTTTCATTAAATTATACGACCACATAATATGGTCTTGGAAAATATGTTAATAACTGAGTCCTCTTCGGTGTTTTTATTGTTTTCCTATACTGACTGGACATTGTTTCGAAATTTTTCATTCTTCGTGCCGTGATACTTTTGTTTGAACATTATTTTCGCGGCATTGTTCACCTGATAAATTCATATTATGTAGACGTAAGATAAACACAGATTGTAATGCAAATATCATACAATTTGAAAGAGCTGATAACAAGCTATTGGCACGCATGGGCGAATAATGCAACGATTAACATAATAACCCGTATAAAGTTCTTGTGTGTAGCAAATTCAATAAATTAGACGGTTTAAAATAATCTTATGCGCATATAAAAACGTTCGCCCGACCTAGAAATTTTTTTAAACTTCGTATATCTATGCACGAATACAACAGCAATATTGATTTGCATTACGTACAATTAAAATCGGTCTTTAACCGTCAACAATATGCGGTCATTGCAGTGGTTGAAATAATATTTTTAATAACTACCGCCATTTTCGGAATACCGAATGACACGATTTTTCGTACCACATTAAAATATCTTCTTACAATCAGTATGTAACATACATGTGTTTGTGTACCATCCCGATGTGTAAGTACTAATGGATGCTAAAAAAAAATGTGTATTTTAAAAAACAAACAAACACGAATAGTTCAAGCAATTTTCGATCGAAATTCTGGACCAAGGTTTCCTTCTTCAAAGTTATTCGATAACCGAAACTCATACATACAGGGTGAGAAGTTGGCGAACCTCGAAATCAGATGTAATTTACACAAAACGGTGCGAAAAGTTTTCGTGACTATCCGCGATTACTTACAAGGCGTAAATCACGATGATTTCTGTTTTAATTTAATCGCCTCGTTTCACCTTAATCACACTTGTCCGAATTCCCTAAAAAGGTGGTATGTCGGTTGGACTAATGTAGGCCACGCCCACTTTCAAGGTTCGCAAAGCTCACCCTGTACGTGACACGTAAGCATGAATGGATCGACAACGTCTTCGGACATCAGAAGTACGATTGCGAACGTGTCGAGTCGAGCTAAAAATAATTCTTAGCATTTACGTAGCGTCTGCACGGATTAAAAATACGTATGAGAGAGATTTGTCGGGAGGTGTGAGAATAGGAGGACGAGGACGCGGAAGATCGAGAGCTGTTCTGACAGAGGATTTGACGCGCGTTTCTATTGAGAAATAAAATAATACAGCCGTTTGGCATGATACCTTTGAATTCGTTTCTGCCTATCCATTTTACTCGCAAACTTTGTACGTATATACCGGGACAATCTCTTGACACTTAAAAATCAACCGCGCGTGCGCCAAATAATTAAATCTCATTGGTCGGCGAAATATTCCCGCAGCGATATTCTTGTCTGCTACGCAGGCGGGCCAACCTATGCAAAATGTGTACGTTTGAACTTTCAAAGAGCATAAGCATTAAATTCCGAGCGTTCTTTGAACAATCAACTTTCCGACCTAATAACAAATGCCTCCCAAACCTTTCCGAGTCACTACCTCAATTATTTGAGATTCTAACCTCGAAAATTCGTATCAACTACATCGCCGCCGGAAACAGTTTGACAGCCGAAACTCGGGATGGTCAGCCTGCGCGAACAGCCGATAAAATTCGCGCATGCGCGGTTGATTTTCAAGTTTCAAGAGATTGTCGCGGTATGTATATACCTACTCAGCCAGTCGTTCGCTGCAGCCTCAGAGTATACAGAGTGGATTCCTAACGACTGCATGGTCCATCGTCTGTTAAAATTCAATCTGCACGCGCTAAAATCTGGGAGGGGCTCTTTGCCAGGGCGACCAGCCGTCATGAATTTAGACGTCAGTTCGCCGCGATGTACGTAGCATCATAAATTTTGACAGTTGTTGCTGGTACTTGTAATCAAATTGAATTGAGAAATGTCAAAATTTTTTTAGGCTAGAGACAGTTGGTCGCCCTGGCAAACGGCCGCTTTTATATTGTAGTGCGTCCGCATTATATTTCAGCAGACGATGGACCAGCAGTCGTTAAAAATTCACTCCGTATGTTGAAATTTTATGTTTTGTATTATTGCCCCGCTGCCCTTTTTTCCGCCCCTTCACCTCAGCAACCACTCTGCGGGAGCGAAACGTTCCGCTTGACCTACTGGCGGTGTTTGTTTTAAAAATTCAGGAATTGAGCAACTCACTTTATACGTACCCTCGCTATAAGATGAATTTAAATATTTCTTAACTGCGGGAATTAATGAATTTTAGTGAATCTCAGGGTAGAGTTGTTTTTAATGTGAGGAAATCTAACACAGTGCTGAATAAAAAAGAAACATTTTAGTAATACTCATTCCATAGTAGACAAAATATTTTCATAAAAGTTCATTATTTAACTGCAACTGGAATATCTTTCAATCTTGATGAATTCTTAAAGCAAATTTGTTTTCACGGGCGGAAGGACGAGCAGCGTATAGGAAATAATACCGTATAGTAAAGAAGTAAAATTTTGAATTATACGAATACCGCCTTAAAAGTCTCCGAGGTTCTTCAACAAAGGTATAATAGGGTAATTGCCACCAGTTCCGATATGTTAGGGAAAAAAAATTCAAATCCAAGCTTTTCAAACTGACTATTAAAAGAAAATCGAGAAAAAACATTGTTATAATCACAAAGCAAACACATCTTAGGGCGGGTACAACAATGTCTATTAAGTGTCGTGAGGGAAGAATAAAGGAATACCGGTCTTTGTCTGATTGTAAGTGATAAAAATGATTCGATGATACGCAGCGAATGATACAGACCTTAGACGTAGGTGGCACGTTCGGCAGTATTCCTTGGGCAAGTCGTTCCGCCGGGGTCCGAGGGTTCGAAAGTCGTTCCTGTGACCGCCAACCGAGGTAAGGTTGCCGGTGATTGAACGACGACCTCGCAGAACTCGCTGGAGAACTGCCCGCACTGTTCAGCAAACTTGTGCTCCATCGTGAAAATACCGGCGGCGTCGGACTTGGACTCAAAAGTGGGCCTGTTCGACAGAAAATAAGATGCCTTTGTAGTTCAATTCAAAATCTTTTCCGGAATCAACATTTTTTTCGAGGATAGTTCACACTTTTATAGTTAGGTATAATTTGGACCTTCGGACGAATTTAACCCTCGATCACAATCCGTCGTGACGGACTAACGAAGATGAACACTCAAATGCGCATACGGCAAATCATGTGAGTTCATTGGTAGATTTAAATGATTTGCGCAGATTTTTTCGTCTGCTTGTCAGGTTCACAAACTGTTGTGAGTCTTGACCAGATGCTAGCTGTCGGAATTAGCCGGCGTCTCGAGGTTACGTTGCGTTGAGAATTCGAGGTAGTCAAAATCTGTCGGATCGGTATTTAACTCACAATCAACGTAACATCGAAAATCTTGTGCGTATTAACAGTTTCCGCCGCGGTTTAATTAGACAGAGTTGGTCAGCCTGTCAGAACAGACGACAAACTTGGCGCACGCGCAGTTGGTGGTTTAGGTGCCTGAGACTCACCTGAGACTCTCACGTTATCATGTACGGTATATGCTTAGCATCGTTTAAACAATTAGATGACGTGGCTTCGATTTTTACATGCCTGCGTGTATCTAGAATGGAATAGTTTCGTGGGTTTAATGCAATATAGTTGGAGTGGAAAGAACTGGGTCAGGGTTAATTAAATTAATTAATCTAGCCCAATAAAGTTATGAGGTATTTCCTATATCTGAGTTTCGCACACGCGTCGTTGCAACCAACGAAATATACAGCAGCGTTATAAAACTAGTTCGCGACGCGATTACCGCAGTCAGGCAAGCGGATTTGATCGTGAGACGGGCAAATAGGATCAGATGACAAATGCGTAATCTATATCGGTCTGCATCGTAAGATCTTGATTTATCATTTCAAAGCGTGTAATAAACTTTGATTTCAAAACTATAATACACGTCTGAAAATATTAGAACATTGTTAACGGTTGAAAATGTTCAGGAATTTAATGTTAGAACAGATAACGGAAATATATGACCCGTGATCATTGCAAATCTCCGTGTAGTAAAGTTTATTGCAGTTAGATTCACTTTGAATTCCCAATAGAAAGAAAACGGGTATTTCATTAAACCTGAGAAAGGGAGACCTGCACAGGCGTTTCTCTCTTTACACAAAAAGAATACTTCAGAAGTCAATGTATTACGTTCGAGCAGCTGCGCCATTTCTTATATGATAAGCAGCTTCACCCGAATGAAATGACGGAATTTACAAGCAGATCTCCTATTATTGTCTGTAACGAGTTATCTTCAAAGTGAAATAGTCAACATACTTAATCGAGAATTTCATCTGGACCGAGGAGCTGAGTCTGAATTGAATCGTCGTTGAAATTAGAGAAAGGCGAATCCTGATCCTTCAAAGTTAGTCTGTAATACAGTCCATACTTTGCAGCGAGAAATTGTTAATCCTTGTACAAGTACGAATATGCTGCAGAGAGCGAGTTGAAAGTTAGGTAACAGCGTAGCTCTGATAGTCGCCCCTCCGTTTGCCGGGATCGTGTAAGGCTCTTGTAACATTCCAAGGATATTTGAAATTCAAGAGGACCTCGCAGGATTAAAAGCGTCGCGAAGATGAAGTCAGTCGAGCTGAGCCGACATCTGAGGATGAAAAATAGGCCGACTATTGTCCTGTGTTGTCAAGAGTAAAGGGACCTATGAAAGGATGGTCAAATAAGAGTCGATTTCGAGACATTCGAACAACATCTTGAACTCCGAGTGTAGAAGTGAAGACTCTGAATTTCATCGACTTTCACATGCTCGATGATTACAACTTGAAAGAGATGAAACCGTAACTTGAACCTTTACAAATGATCGTACGAGTAGCAACGCGTCATGAGGGTTGACGAAATTTCACGAATTAATCGTCACTTCTTATCTCTTCAAATTTGCAACTGGAATATCATATCACCAAGAAATTTCTACCCAACCGAAAAAGCATTTTCTGACAAAAATCCGATGGTGCAGAAACGGTCAAAGGACCGTAATCGTCCGCTTTTCCGCTGAGCAGCTCACGATTGTAATCTTCGATCTTTGGCGCTTGTCTGATCTCTTTGTGCTTTACGTTGGCTCATCTTACATACAGTAAGCGCCACCCCTTACCACTCGTGAAGGCAACCAAAAATAAGGAACGCGAGATAAAGTTCAAAGCAAACCTTGTTTCAAGATTGGCTAGGTACGTTATACACTTTGCTGTTGCTGGAGTCTATTTATAGAACCTTGCAGGCCATGAATGCGTCGCCTGCATCTCACACGCTTATTCTTGATACCCAATAAAGTAACGTTTGCACCAAGTTTTTCATCTGCTCGACAATTATTATTGCAGCATTTAACGAATAAGAAATTTAACGCGGAACAAAAACAGCCGAGCAAACAAATTGGAACGCGGTCTTATCCGGCAGTTTGTTTCGGAGGATTAAATGTAACCACATTATTTTGCCAATTCGCAAGACATTTACCAAAGAACTGTGCATGACCCGGAATAATCACGATCAATTTCGCGACAGAATTAACGATTGAGAAATACGAAAAGATAAAGAGTTTATTCGAAGCTATCGCATATTTTTTGTTATACAAGTTGTGAATTGGGGCTGATCGACATTAAGACCCCGAGTCTTATCCGATGTTTTCGATCGCAAATTCGGAGCGCAAATGAAACGATGATAAAAATCCGTATCATGTCACATTCTAAAAATACGAATCTATAGTTGACTCGAACAAGGTTGTTCGGTATACGTTCGGTATTCGTTGAGAAAACAAGAATATTATGCTGCATGATTTACTGACATCTATATGTAGCTGTTTCAATGATCATCGCCGTTCCGTGTCACGAGTGATTTTTAAGAATTTACTGTTCAGAAATAGAATAAAGAGGAGAAAAAAACTAAATCCATAATACAGCATTCACGTTACAAATTGGCTGTATAAAGTTCTGTCGAGAGTTTAACATTACAATAATTGCTCATTAACCGAGAAAAGAATTAGCCTCAATTTGAATTGCGTAAAGTGCCTTGAATAATTCCGCTTATAATTATAACGTGCAGATAAGCCTTCTGCGTAAATTATCCGCGAGGTTTATATCTCCCAACGCAGTAGTAAAAAAAAAAAAAAAAAAATATGACATCGAATGAAACGAAAGGAAAAAATACTCACCGGGTGGTGGTTTGTTCGAAGAGGACAGGGAGGACAAGGAGGTAGTTTTCGATCCAAGAGTGCGCCATCCGCCATGTTGCGAGGCGTCCGAATGCCTCTTCAGCCGGAAACCGTCGCGAGCTGCGGGCGAGTTCTTGTACCATTCAGGGACGTTGAGCCTCTGCAATGACCGCTGTACTCGAAGTTCGTGTTCGCTAGGCACGCGTTCTCCGACCTTCTGCAACTCGTTCTCTGGCGGCTGGAACAAAAACGATACCTTTATTCGTATAACGTACATACAGGTATGCCGGTTGAGTCGAGCTTGGCGGCAAAACTCGTTAACGTCACTTGTTATATACCGACTATTCAGTGTTCAGTTTGGTTTATTAGCCGGTCTCTGATCGATGACCCGAGGCTCGGTACCCGATGCATCGTGTCAATGTACGCACATACATACGACTTCTTGTCTATCTTGGCGTTTTTTTTTATCAACCGCAAAACTGGTGCGTGTAAACTGGCGGTATCTAGAGGTAAAAACTCGGCAGTTTGCGCGAAAGGTTTCGTGATAAGGATAAAATACCAGGGAGAACTGCAGTAGTCGTGCTGATTTTAAACAAAAGAAAATGAGAAACAAGCAAAAATCTTTACAGAATTCTGATAACATTGGGATTCAAGCTGTGCAACACGTCGTATTGCGTCAGAAAAGAAGAGGTAGTGAAGTGCGGTTGAACATTTAAGAGGGTGACGATGTAGTCAGTCAGAGCAACCTGAAGTTGCGGTCTATCAAGTTTGATCGAAGATTCGAATGGTCATCGATACCGAGTACAAAAATTAAAAAACAGGTCATTAGGCTGAAGTTCACTATTCTATGCTCACCGGGTCTCAATGACACCTCAAGTACCAATTATTGAGTCTTGGTATCAGTGACGATTCGAGTTTTCGATCAAACTTGATCGATCGGAACAGGTCGCTTATATTGGCTGTTACTGAAGAGCCTGTGTATCGTAGACTCGAAAAAGTCGCAGCTCAAAGTAAAATTCTTATAGACGCAATGCCACACACAATTATCAAGAAAATTTTATGTTTTGCGCAACAATAATTTCAGAAAATGGATTCTTGCAATCGAATTATATCAGCGATGGCAGGGATGTACAATATTTTTGGAAAATTTCTCGCAAAATAAAAAAGAAAATTTTTCACATATTTTCGTTCGGTATTTTACATTTGGTAGAATTGCGCCCTTTCCGGCATTATTACGTATCACTGCTACGTATGAGACTCTGAAGATAGTAAAAATGAATGACATTTTACTCGGTAACATGCGAGGTGAGTAATTTCGTGCACCTCTGTATATGATCTACGGTATTCGATCAACGATAAATCCTTATGAAAATACATCGTCAAACTGCGTAAGATGATAATTTCGCAGAGGAAAAATCCCAACTCCTAGCGGTCAAAGATGATCGATGGTTTCGAGAATCACGTTTCCGAGGTCTGGTAGTATTAAATTTAAATTTGAATGAGAAGATCGCGGATTATGTACTCCGGGTTCGCTTGCCACAGCGTGAGTTTGACTATATCATGAGGAATCCGTTCTCGAGGACGGTGATAAAATCGTGTTTAGCAGCAGCCCGAAGCTTTTAACCTTGATCGAGCTTTTAATATAAATTGGATTCGTTCTCCTCTCGAACCTTACCGTAGAAAAGCTTCTAGCTGCTGAGGAATGTCATATTGAATTACGATAACAAAGGTACAGCCATACCGATAGTTCGATAACTTCTTACAAAATATTCACCTCGTTATCGATGCAGGTACAAATATCTAAACAATATACAATACGCTTGCGTCTGTTCCATATAAATATGCGACATACTGCCATCAAAATTTTAATGTAATACGAAATTCAATTAAAGGGAATAGACCATTATAGAAAATAATAAATTTTCAATAACTCCCGCTATTTACCCTGAAAATATACCTGTCTAATACACCTTTATATATAGATATAAAAAAGAAAAGGATTTTGGACGAGGTCAAGTCCATCTGCAGAGAATGAAAAATTTAAAAGGTACATTGTAGGCATCCAGAGGATTTCGGATCCGAAATGCTTGCGGTGGGTTCTGAATTTAGCGCGAGTATTTACTTTACGCGTAGTTGTATACGCGTTCGGTTGTTTTTACTTTCCGCAGACGGTAGGCAGCTGCAAAAATATAACAAGAGCGTTATGTACCTATAGTTTTTTTTTTTTTTTCTCACTTTATTGCGCTTTTCCTTTATAAATTTGCGAATATTCTTTTATTCTCCTTCGTCCCCTTCATATTTGCAACATTGCGTACACGTCTTACTTACGAGCTAAAATTATAGGACATATATACAAGGTATATAATTCATTCCGAAACTACAATCCATCGCGAATCGTAGAGCAAGTACACAAGACGAGATAAATCTTTAAAAATTATTGCCATGCATATACATATATAAAGATGTATTAAAATGAGCACCAAGTACGTGCAAAGATTTCGCGGTGAGCGGTCACCGCCGACTTTCGAATAAGAACAGGCAAAAACGATTGAGAAATAAAAGAAGGTAGGACAAAAAAATATTACAGACTGATATGCAGTCGTTGCGAAATTTCGGGTGCTGACACGTGTTATATATATATATAACTTGGCCGAAAAACTTTCACATTGACGATAATAATAGTAATAATAACAGTACGTAATCAGAGAAAGAAATCGAGCCCATTGTTCTATATTTACTAGTATTATATGTCAGAGGTAGGTTAAAAAATTGACAAGCATAAGAAGAGTGAGAGTAATTGGAGGGGGGTTTTTGAAGAGGCGATGCTCGGTGTTTGAATCCACAAGCGTGTCTTTACTTTGTACGTAATTTAATTTTTATACGTATAGCAGGACCACCGACTGTAGGAATAATATTATAAAACCGGTCGGTAATTGTGTGTTTGAAATAATTCCAAGTTTATGCTTAGATAAAAAAAAAAATCGCATCAAATTACCTTTTTTCACCGCAAGTACGAACTGGCAGTTTAAAAGTCTCGTAGCATTTTTTACCGCGTTATCTGGCTGACGGAGAAAGTAGAATGAAAAATAGCGTTGAAAAGCTAGCGTTTCGTTTTAAGACGAGAATTGAAGGGGCACATTAGTTGGAGAGGAAGCTAAACTCGAGCATGGTTAAACGCTACTTCACTCTTGGAATCTTCAAGTATGCGGTATAACGGACAGGCCGCGCCGAGGTAAACGGTGACTGCTCTAAAGGTGAGAAGTACCGAGAAATCTGCCCTCTTTTCGTTCCATCTGAATTTACACCAAACGGCTTGTCGGAATAAAATTATCGTAGGAAAGATATGCCATCGAAAGCTAACGCGTACTTTTGTTGTTTTTTTTTATCGCATTAAGCCATGTTGATTTATTGTCACTTTTGAAAGAAATTAATACGACCCGTTTTAAATGTACAAGTATGTGTAGGGGAAAATTTGGGCAGTAGATCATTTTCTTTTTACGCAGGAAAGACTTGGTTGAAATACATATATCAATGCGTAAAGAACGTATTCGAATTTGGATAAAGGATGAATGCTCCGGTCGGTTTGATTTAAAGGTTAAAATAAGAGAAAATCAGTTTAAAAAATATCAAGGAATATTATTTACTCAAGTAACAATAAACGAGAATAAAATGATATCCCCGCTATGTAATAGAAAAGGATTTCAACGAACTCAGATATCACAAGCTGTGATGTGAACAATTTGAGAAAAAGTATTACAGCCGGAAAATGTTCAAAATGATTGAATCGAAATCTGCTTGCTAACCAGATCACAGCAAATTTCCTGAAAAACGTTAAAGAAATTTTACATTATGATATTGTTATAAGGCACGATTGTAATTGTCGACGAACATCCGCTGCACGGTAACGGACAATAATTTCTTTTAATCCACTCAAAAAGTAGCTGTTAGAAATTTTTCAGACTCTGGAGATTTCTATGGCGATTGAAATGAGCCTAAAATCAACCGAGTAC
Source organism: Neodiprion lecontei (assembly GCF_021901455.1). NCBI lineage: Eukaryota > Metazoa > Arthropoda > Insecta > Hymenoptera > Diprionidae > Neodiprion > Neodiprion lecontei. Next base: position 27,408,688 of record NC_060262.1, read on the forward strand.
AACAATTCAACCAAAATAGTACGTAAAAAAGTATTTTCACGTTAATTTTCGTATCTTCAAAAATAAGGGTGAAAGTAACGAAAGAACATATAATTCAGAGCGAAAACCTCAAAGTTTCAAGTAATAAAAAAAATATTAAATTCGCACAGTTTACGTACCGGTTTTTTTGTCACACATTACTTTAGTAACAGTTAATCTAACTTTCTAGAGAAATTTTCAATTTTCACTTATTGTACAACTGTTGAAAAATTACGACCGAATATCGACAAAATTACAGGTTGAGGATCCCTGTTAAAAGCGGCCGATTCGGCGCTGTCGTCAATTTCGCGCACGGCAAAAATGACACGGAGACGGAGACGAGAGTAAATTCACCCACTGTACAAGTGTCACGTATTATGCGGATGTGGCAATTATGAAGAGTAATATCAACGAGGTTACAATCAGCGTCGACGTGTTCCTAGCATTCCTCAAGGTTAACAAAGTTGCGGTAGGCCTCACCTTCGCCGTTACGAATTTCCGTTCGCCTGTTGCCAAGAGGAAGTAGACCGAGTAGTCTACGGAATTTACGGCCGCCTCCGAGGGTTCCATTTTCCCTTCGACCGAAAAAAAATTATACCTACAGGCACGAGAATGCAGACGAGTTCACACAAGATATTTGACTTTAGTTTAGGCTTTTGCGTTATCTTATGTATATAGGATAAAATTCACGCCGTGATTTCAACCGAAAGTAACGTCTACCGTTAGAAATTATTTACACTGTGGCACGTCGTCATGACGGCGCAATTTCATCTTCGGTTGTTTCATCGGCTGGTGATACCGTCGAAGATAAAATTTCGAACCGTATTCCGATCGAATGGGTAAACTTTTCAAACAAAAAACGAAAAAAACAGAATCCAGAATTTTAACGGTTAGATTCGTGATAATCGGGTGTTTTCTCGTGAATAGAGAATCTCGTAAGCTTAAAAATGAACGCAAGTTGTTCATTTTAACGCAAAAATTACGATTAAACCCTCAGAGGGAAGAGAAGTCGGCCTTTTGGTTAAAGTGATGTATGCGAGTAAAGAAAATTGAACGTAACAAACTTCGCAAGCCACCTGTGAGTGTCATATAATACACTCAGCGTGTACAACGAACACACCTCACTAGCTGGCATAGCGTAAGCAGAGATTTCGCTCGAGTTGCAAACGTAGTCGGAGACCTGAGAGGTCGTAACGTGTTGCAGGTATTACGTCAAGTTTCTTCAACGCATATTTTCGGTCCCCCGTGTTCTACGAGTCGAGGTTGAAGGAAGAAAAGAGGTGAAGAAAAAAATGATAAAAACCAAGAGAGAAAAAAAGAAAGATCGAAATAAAACGATCATCTCAGATATAAGATATAATTATTTCATCTTCTGTACGAACACACGTCGGCGAATATTTATTCGCTGTTCAAAACGTGTGTACGAGCAGATGAATCGGAATGACTTTGTTGTTTCTAACATTTTTCGACCCGCTGAATTGAGATAGCTGTGCAGGCATATACGACGAAAGTAAACTCGGCGGGTTTATCATCCGAATAAATTACGCGCCGCAATTTACTTAGGCAACAAATCCTCGACGGAATCACGACGATAAAGAAACACTATCTAACATTTGTTAGAATTTCAATCGTATAAGCCCGACCCGAGAAATAATTTCAGCGAGATTTGCGATTGACAAAGCACGGTTGGATGAAACGTAAAGAGACCGTATAACCTTGTTCAGAAGCAAAATTTAATATCGGGTGAATTTTGAAATGGATTTTCTGATTTATTCAATATTTCGGACGAGCGAAGGTAATGAATGAATGAAGGGAACCGATGTTGTTTCGATGGAAACGTTCAACATGTTATACCGGGTTTTGTCTTTCAACGTATGTATTAAATACAGGTTTAACCTTGGACGACGATACAACAAATGCAAATTCATGTTACGTGGATAGGTATTATATACACGCTACTTTGAAACATATACTATCTTTCCGGATATCCAATTACTGATTATTTTCCAAAGTCGCATTCGCATTATAATATATGTGAATAATATAACTCCTTCGCATACTGTTCGCTTCATAAATGTCCATAATCCACAATAATTATATTATCATACTATAAAATTTTCACACCGCTATGATCAAATTCTTTAAAAAATCCTTGGGTCAGCCATTTTCGCGAGGGGGAAATAACTCGATGTATTGATGTGTCGATAGATTTGTGAATTAACTATGATTCACCGGAATTAATGAGAGTCGAGTGAATTAATTAGAAATAACCGAACGAATGTAAAATAACAGAATTAATGAAAATTAACTGTATTATTAAAAATCAATTGAAATAATGAGAGTTAATTGAGAAATAACTGAATTACGGAAATTTAATTTAAGTTGATTTGAATTGGTTATTTGAATCGTCCAAGAATTATTTCGTTTGGGGAGAAAAAATGAATCTTGATTAAAAAAAAAATAATTCCAACTAACAGGGAATAAAAAAGAATGAGTTAGAATTTTTTAAAACTCACTTGAATCAAAGTGAATTGTCAATAAATACCAAGAAAAAAAATTATTATTAATGAATTTTAACGAATTAAGTTGCCTTAAGGAAATTTATCCAAATTAAAAAAATTAATTCAAATAAAAAAATTATTGCTTCCCTCAAACCTCGAGTATATGGCTACGAAAATCGATCTTATTCAAGACTGTTCGCATTTTGCCTTAAAATGGTGTATCTAATTTCGGCAAATTCCTGGACCCTTATCGCACGCCAAGAGCAAAAGCTTGTACGCATATATATAAAGGAGTCTGAATCCGACTTGGGACATTCAATTATACCTTTACAATAGCTATATTTTATCTTGGCAACTCGGCTTTCATATCACCGAGGTTATAGTATTTCCGAGTATACAAGGCACGCAATTTATTCCGTAAAGAACATACAGAGTTATTTACAATTACGACTGTTGGACAACTCGCGCCGTTGAGCTTTGTTTCTCGATCGCGTTGCTTCGCGATGTTCCAGTCATTCCTACACCCATGACCCCGCCCACTCTGCAGCAATTCATTCTCAAACTGTTGGATTTGCCGGGAAATGAAGAAACGGAGTTAGCCAAACGCGCGTTTTCAGTCACGCTACCATGTCTCAGGGTAATTCCAGGGTATTCATACTACGCGCCGGTTGATCATACCAACGTCGTACTCCTGCATTATTCAAAAAGGCACGAACCTATTCCGAAGAGGATCTATGAATTAAAACTGTACCTACCTATGTAGCTATCGAACGAAACGAAATGAATTTTCACTTACCCAGTGTTTTCTGATACCTCGATAAACGATTGATTCCAACGAAAGATGACCACTTTTTACCGAGTTTCATTACCGAACCGAATGCGAAGGAACCCGATAAAAGAACAATGTATGTAGGATGTTACATACGTGACTGAAAGATTGAACGGCTTTCCCTTCCTCGCGTGTACAATGTATACGTGCATAGGTCTGCTAAACCTGCATGTTCAACTTGTAACTCACACGGGTTGTGACATGTTGGACTTGAGGATGTTTTTGGAGTCGCTCAGCCCCGGCGGTCCCCTCATCGTTGATATTCTGTTCGCAGTTGATCGTGAGAGGTAGTTGAAGTGATGTTATAATCGTGCAGGGAAATATAGCGGGCGTTTGCAAGGCACAGAGTGCAACAATCGTGCGAATATCATGTAATTCACGCGCGGTGTCGAGAAGATCAACGTTTCTGACATAATCATGTTTTTGAAGTACTTGAGACCAGTATCGTTATTTAAGCACTGACGCACTGGTGTTGTACGAAGTTCAGAGGAGATACAGAAAAGCATGAAATTGTTTAGGTTCAATAAAATGGTGACATGTATTATATAGTCGGTTAAGAGCAAGGACATTCTATCTCTGACATGTCAGTGCATTCGTTCAATAGACAACATTAATCATCTTATATTTATTGCAGTACCGTTTACTTTCCACTCTGTGAATGAATACATTTATCCTCGATAAATTCATTTCATACGTACAATAAGCGTGCTAATGCTTTTGGACTCTTCGTTACATGCATAGGTTAGTAACGGAAAATCTATCGTTGATACATTGCCTTGTTATACATGGTAAAATACATGACCTACACAACGAAATGATCAATCGGTTGAAGATTTGCAATTAAATAAAAATTTCCATTAAGATGCATATAAATAAGACCATCTGTCATACCGGGCGAAGAATAACGAAGTACAGCTAGGTATACAATATACATATAGCAAATTTGACGTTATTCGATCTTCTCCTATTTCACCGTAAACATCGGCATACCTACCACAAGCGAGTTTTGTGCGTGATGAATTCACTTACGTCATACGTACATCGAATATCTGACGTAACCTTACCCAGGAGACGCGCCGTTATTAATGTCGTTTTATTGTTACATATTCCTCGGGCGGTTGTAGATACTATTTTCCAATCAAAAGTTACGGCGCACCGTCATGTACATGGCAGCGAGTAATCCGACTATGTAACTTATTCCGAACAATTTCATCTCCGATAGCAGCACTTTCTCAGACGGATTGAAAGTGAGTTAACTGTGCTTCGGAATGGGACTCCTTATCCTAATTATCTTTTCGAATAATTCGCTTACTGTTCCCAAGTAACAAACTGGTTGGCCAAATGGGACCCGGACGAACTGTTTTACTACTTACACTGGAAAATGCTGAGCCAATGTGATCCGACAATGGGAAACACTCTACAGTACGTTAGGGAATACTCCACAGTATATCCAGTGAATAAAACATGTTTGTTCATGCGCTGGGGGTATTTCTCAAGGCGTTCGTTCACCGGTGCTTTTACCCTAAACATACCGCGATATGGACTCTGAAACAGCCGGTAATCATACAATTCGTTCCTACACATTTACATAAGAAGGATATACAGGTATACGTACAAGGCAATGTTACTAATAACTCTTACTTTTACTTTCTGTTTCAGTTTCGTCGTTCGCGATGATACAGCGAGTATACTTATGTCGCGTTATAATTACCTATCGCATGCTCGTACTAGCCTAGTTTTTGGCCAACGTAACTTTCGGTTATACGTTTTACCTACACAGCTTTTGCGGTAATTTTGTTAGGTTCACACCGCGGCATTCCCCATGTCTGACTCATGCGTCTCTGTGTAGAGATATGCGTTCACTCGCTATTATTAGGGTGCTTGTATGTTTTGCGAGAAAACATTGGAACAAACATCGGTTCGCTGCAAACAGTGACCGCTGACTCATTCTGGTCATTCGATGCCCATCGGCAATATCTTTCCCGTATCATTATCACATCGATGAAATTGCCGTATGCAATTCCAATGAAAAAACGATGACGACGTGTCGTAATGAAAACTCGCGCGCGTTCAAAAGCGTGTAATTAATCATTCGGGAAGACCGAGAAGAGGCGGATGAAATTCGCCCTATAAACTCTTTGCAAGAGTCTGCAATAACTTGGCGAAGGCTTATTAACGTTAACAAGACGCCGAGCCCACCCACCAGCAATCTGCTTATCAGATCCGTCCGCCCATGAGAAGGAAATACGCCGATCGTGGCTTATCTAACTTATAAATTTCCCCATGGTTGGTTGACTGGCTCTTCACTGCAGGATGGATCTACTCAGTTGATATTACAAAAACGAATTGATCCTTTCCGCTATAATCTGCACATGTATGTACATGTATGTATCAGATAATAAGCTCAGCAATGACCGTTACGGACCCGTTTGGTTCCTTTCCACCGGCATTGCATGGTATTCGAGTCAATTAGCTAATTGCTCGACTGCTCCGATCGATCCTGAGAAGCGCGGTGATAGATTGATGAAAACAAAACCAAGAAACAGGAAAGATAAACGAGGCGAGTGGAAAGTAACCTGATAAATTTTCGCTCTCGTCACTCTTCAGATTTTATTATTCTCTGATTATAGGTTCATACAATATACTCAGAGATGAATCGACTGTGCAGCAGCTGTTGCAGCTGGCCTGAATTATGTAGACGCATGTTAAACTTGAAGTAAAAGAAAAAAACATTCATTAAATATTATTTATCCAGTAGTACGTGACGTCCATCGGGTATGCTAGAATGACGTCATACAAAGGGAACGCGCATCATTATGCAACGCACAGCTAATCCGCCTGGTGTGACACCATTAGACTTTGCCTGTGCCGATACGTGATATTGCCTGGCATCGCCACTGTTCGACCATATTGTTGTACTACACGCACGGAGATATTTTAAGTGCCTTTTTTGTTTGCAAGTACCTTAAGTCTTTTCATTTAAGGTAGTCCGGAAATCGATGTTGGATCCTAATACCATCGGTAGGATTGTAACTGATACAATATTGGAGAGAAGACAATTTTCGAACACTTTTTCGAACGCTCCGAAAATTTGGAAATTTGCGATGCAGTGTATATACTTCGCGGAGTTGAAAATCAGCGACTACGATGTTGATGACGTTGATTTAACTTAAAAACTTGTCATTTATTACACGGATGATGAATCGAGGATTTGTTTGTTAACAAAGAACTGCTTTGCCTAGTTTGTCGAAGGATTCCAACCTTGGCAGTACACCTTGTCTTCACTAGTATAGCTAAAACAAAATGGGAATCACATTATTGATGATACAACACTGAGTGATATCGCTGTGTCGAGTCATAGATACTAGATGATACATTTTCTATACCAGACAAGTTCATTCGAACGAAGCACGAAGAAATCGAATTACAGCTGATGGGCCATGTGACGTCTCGTATATTGTACACATTGCGCATCAATTCACTCCACATGATTGCTGCAGTGTACCCAGTGTACACTCAAACATCAACAAAACGTATTACGGTAACGCCAGCGCTTTGCGATTACTCAAACATGACTTAAACCCCATTAAAGATACGTTTAAAACAGAAAATCGTCCGCTTCTGTACGATTTGTCATAGGATTTAATGACCCTCCGCAAAGGAAACAAGTTCAGAGTTCAAATTCGGATAGTTTGTGCATCGACAACTTCGGGAGCTTTGAAAAAAAAAAAAAAAAAATTAGCTAATGTCAGAACATCTCAATTCAACCTCGATATCCTTGGGATAGAACAAAAACTCCTGACCAACGAAAAATTTCATGATTCTCTGGAGTAATTGTATGACGACTGGGAAACCTGAATGGCTCGTACAACTGTTCGTAATTTGGAAGCACCGGGTAGGTATACGATATCGTTGTGTATAAACCGAGAAACGTGGGCACGGCTGTCATCCGCCACTGCAGCATACCCTTTGTTTTCTTTCAAAGTCCCGTTACCCTAAACTTCGTTAGTATCGATACGTTGGATGAAAGTTAATTAGGAATAAACACGTTCCGACGAGGATCGATTCCCGCAGTATATTTTAGTTTACAGAGTAGCGAGATCAGAGTTTATACTGTTTAGATTAGACGGAATGGGACGGTTACTAGGAACAATTTAGCCTTGCTCGATGTTGTTAGTTAAATGTAACCTCCTACTCCTCGCACAGATATTTACTCGGTGGAATGCTTCGGCGTGTCGTATCGTATGCTGCGCGAGTATTGTTTTTGTATAACAGTCGATGAGAACAGAAAATACCTTTATTTTACTACAACTGTATAAGTATAATGTATTTTCACGAACGGCTGATCCGTGCGTTCAAAATTTTCGACATCTCATTTCTGCTATCGAGAAAAGATGACTGCGATATATTTCCTGCGTAAGCTGTCGACGTATGATGTAGGAATCTGCCGTTGCACGTACGTTCGATAATGCGAAGAATTGATCGAGTCGAATTACGCATATCCGACTTCTTGTTTCATTAGCGAAAAATCTCATTGCGTAACAAGTCATAACGCGCTTTTCGTACTTGTTACATCAGTAAACGACGATTCGAGAATGAATCGGCTTGTTTGATTGAAAAATACTTTTTTATCAAATACTCGTGTATCCGTTTTTTAGCACTTGCAAATAATTAACGACTCTTTGAACGACAATATAGCGGCAACTTGATCCCGACATAGAATTTCTTTTGGCATGCATTCTTCCGCTTTGCAGAATATACATGCTTATAGCTTTCTGCAGGGTTCAGAATTTAAAAATTCTTGAAATTCGAAATGGCAGAATAACTTAATCAGTGAAATCGACGTCGGATGAGAAACGAAACTTATTAAACAAATTTGTATTTCTGGCACCGAGTTATAAACCGACTCGTACCCAAGTCACGTACCGCTGCGCGAGATTCATGCAATAGTTATATCTTCTCCATGTGAGAGAACTTTAGTTCCAATTCCGTTTTTCCTTTATTCTAATCCCCGTGAGACTACCAAACAGTAAACTAACACGCGCTTTATTTTCTTGTAATAATCGCCTAACACTAAACAACGACATAGTAAAAATGTACACTTGAATCATGGCACGTAGATTTTTTAGTTCAATGCCTTTAATAGTACCGACGCTGGTGAATTGGATGATAAATTAAATTATTAAAGAGTTTTTTTTTGGTAGAGGACGCTAGTCCGGATAGTCTCTTCCTGCATTAAAACGTTTTGGCATTAGCACAATCATTATAACTGATTGTGAGCGATGATTCAATGACACACGCTTAGCCATTAAGCAGAACAAGTTTTAACTATGTATGATCGCTGACTCCTTATGCGGGAATACATTACGTCCGAAGGCCTTTTTCGCAGTCGCTATACTCGCAAGAATTTATCTTCTCGTTTAATATTTGAAATACACGATTCAATATGTACATTTATAAACAAGATTAAATATAAGGTGCAAATATTTTACAGCGAGCATTTTCTCCGTGCTTTACCTAGCTGATAAACGTCGGATTGAACAGATGTTAAATCGACACTTTTCTCGAAAGTAACTAATCCGAATACAAGCTTCGGCAAAGTGTACTTTAGTCTGTGTGTTCAGCGGCAGTCGTTCATTGCAGTGTGAGGCATTGATATTTGAGACAATTTAATTAGTGACGGTAAGTAAATGTATCGCTTGGCTAGATAATTAAGGTTTTCCTCACAGACATCCAGGTCTACACGCGTCGAGTCTCACAAAATAAGTAGATCACTCAACTCGTTATCAGTCTTGGGAATTCGTTGATCGACTCATTAAAGCCCACCGATAATTTAAAAGTGTAACTGATATCAAAGCACTTCCTCTCCCTCAATTATAGACGAACGTTAGACAGCTGCAGCTTTTAGCGGCTATCTCCGATTTTATTAATTTCATTACGAGATTGTCGTGCGTTACTTTTTCTAAATACTTAGATATCGGTGCTTTATTTCATTGACTCGATTTCATTGCAGGATTTTATACGGAAGACGGTTGTCTACAGATTTTCTCGAAGACATTTGTTGGCCATGTTGGGATCATTAAATATTCAACTTTATCTCATTTGACGCGATTAGATACTAAGCTTTTGTTTACAACGCCAGTATTTTCTATTTTGCATTTTTAAATAGATTTCCCTGACTTACAAATAATAATAATTGGGCAAATACTCGATGCACGTCTGTTTCGTAATAAAATTAATACAAGATATCCATTTTTAGTAAACCCAGCTTCGTTTGTTAAAAGAGATAAAAAAGAAAACAGCGTTTCGCTGATGAATCGAGCTTTCAAATGATCCACAACGCTTATGAAAATATACCAACTTCATTTTCCCCTCCGCCTTGCTCACAACCAACTTTCTACGACGCGTTACAGCTAAACGTGCAGTTTGCATCGCGACGCCTACGCCGTGCGCCTTCCCACCGTCCTTGGCGCTGGTTCACTCACATGATACACGCATGCCTGAGAAAATATTTTTATACATCTCTTCCCAAGCCTCTTTCCCTGCATGCCCACGTGACTGTTTTTCTTTTTCATCTCAAGCGATCATTCCGATCCGCCACAGGCTGCGGGCGAAATTTGCACAAATATACCTAAGCCATCCTCACACTCCGCATTATCGAAACTGCACAATTTCACAGGCGAAAGCTTTCCTCCGCCTTTGCAACGACTGCTTATACGTATACACATATATTAGCAGCAAAATTTCCTGAGAGAGAGAGAGAGAGAGAGAGAGTGAGCATAAAGAACCCTGCAGCATGCTTTCCATTCTGTCGCGCGTTTGCTTTCGCTCTACTGTTCGCGATACATGGAATGCGCTTTTCCATATTTCCTCTGACCGCACGTGAACAGCCCTCTGTAAAATATTCAGAGTTTCTGATCATTACTGCTGAATAATTTCACACGAGAATTCCTCTTTAATGTATAGGTTATATATTCAAAGGCATGCCTTTGTCCGTAATATTATTATTACAACCATATTCCGCAGTGGGTGATTACGTTTGAAATTTTTTTATAACTGACATAAACGTTATGCTATATACGAGTAAGATATTTTTACACCCCGACGAATTAATTGAATTTTTTCTTGTGCCAAAATGTTTACGCGAGGGGGGAAAAAAATACTGTGAATGAAATGAAAAATAAGAATATAATACAAGTTAATTGCATATTAAATCTTCGAAGCCTCTAATCATCGGGCTTTGCTGTACAATACATAACATGGGTATACGTACATTGAGAGTGAAATTTCAACGCGTCAAATATCCACAATAGCCACGTATTTTCGTGGGAAGTACGTAACAATTATGCGCGTATCTGTGTACGTTAAATATACATGCGTATTCACATGGATTAGTCATGATTCATAAATTGGCATTTTCAGTTGTCCGGGTGAACTTTGGATTCTGAAAATGTACGATTTCTTAGCCATAAAATACGGTCATGGCACGCGTATTTATTCCACATCAATCCATAATCAATGCGCGACGGTGAGTCATGGAAACTATGAAAAGCATTCAAATATACAAACACCCGTTTATTCGATTCTGACGACTAACTCACCCGAAAATACTCTTAATCTCTGCAATGTGACAGAGTTCGTGATTGCAATTAAGAATAACCTTCTTCGTGGCGAGTTGCTCATATCTATGGAATTATGTATGTACGGGCAAGGTCGAGTTAGCTGTACAATTTATTATGCCGTGGCGAAGAAAAGTACAGAAAAGAAAACGAGACATGGCAGTGTGTGTGAAAGGTAGATAAAAATGCAAATATTAATGAAGGTGAATTTGACGATGATGTATGAGGCATTCCATCCCAAACCGATCTACGTCTGACGCTCAATATCGGCGATTTTATTCATTTTCAAGTATGGTGTAGAGTGTATAAAAAAATCATATTTCACTCTGTTTTACATTTTTTGCACCACGGGTTTGATTTTCGCTGTTCCCGAAAACACAAAACCTCAATTTTCGTATGAATAGTCATAGCCCGTTGACTTTGAATTTTCCGCGTAAATTCTTTGTTGAAAATTGAAAATTTGGAGATCAAGATAAGAGGTGAGGAAAATTTTCGTCAAGAAGCTACAGGCGAAACAAATAATTCAAAAGTGAGAAATATCGAATTGAATATAAATTTCAAAAATACGAATTTATAGTTTATACGTTTTTCTCGCTTTTCAATTGCTTGTTTCGCAATGTAGCTTCTAAACCAAAATGTGTTAAAAATTTAGTACCTCAATAAAGAATTTACGAAAACAATTTGTAGCCAATCGATTGGCGCTATTCATTCGAAAATATGGTTTTCGTGTTTTTCAGGGCAATAAAAATCAAACCCGTGGTCTATAAAATCTGAAACCCGGTACAAGATGTCTTTTTTGCACATTCTACATCATACTTAAAAATAAAAATAATCGTCGATATTGAGGGTCATCCGTAGATCGGTTTGGTGCGGAATGGCTCATATAAATTCGCCAGTACGAGAACAAACATTTTAGCTTACCAGAAGTTTTTATAAATTCAAGGTTTACTCGTTGCGAAATTGTCGTTTTTCGAACATTTTTTATCCTTCATACGTTGCAAGAAGACATTGTGTTTGCGAAATACTTGATTAGCGTTGAATATGAAATTTACCAAGCTCGTGTGATTTAAGGATTTCTCATTTTCACAGAAACTCGTTGCGGTTATTCTAAAACAGTCGTAACGACTTGCCTATTCAAAATACCAAATCCACCACAATAATTCCGTGACCAGTCCATCGAATTCCCATCGATTCTTAGCCTCGGATAGTTGCAAAAAAAAAAACAAAAAAACATAGGTGATACGAAAACGAATTTCCAGCTCCCTTGTGAGAAATCATCACGCATCAGCGTTGCGGTTGGTTTACGCAAAGATTATCACCGAGGCAAATAATCGTATACGGTGGTTCTCATCGCGCTTCCCACGCGTGAAACCTGCCACGCGCCTACAGGCTGCACACGTGACACACATAGACCGTCCATACTTGAACCTCTAGACGATACACGTTCGCTTCAAGTTTCTCACTCCACGGTAGGTACGATATCTGTACTTGTGGATCCATACACACGACACAAGAGACTACGGAGTGCGGGCTCCATGCCTTACTTACAGTACTACCGACGTACGGTGCCCACAGCGAGGCGCCGGAACAAGTCAAGTACCGATCAATACGGCATGTAGGCAGGAACATTGTTCATATCGCGGATAAAGCGAGAGAATGAAAAATGCTCTATACGTATACAGAGATCCGCGAACCTTTCGACAAATTTATCACCCGCACCCTGGCCTAGATGTCAGGATACCGAGAAATGTGGGCAGAGGAAAGGAAAGGAGCGAAATTTGAGGGTTTGCATTTTCCTATTCTCTGTGCATGTTCATTAATGCCTTGGGCTTCTGGCTAACTTGTTTGTTGGTGACGAAAGAAAAATGCGAGTTCGATCCGAATGCGAATCATGTCACAACGACTCCGAATTTCTCATATCGGCTGCATCGCCAGTCGTTGTCACGTAATTCGTATTCGAATCGAACTCGCATTTTTTTAGGATCGAAAAGAAGTTAGTCGGAATCCCAGGACACTAATGAACGTTACTTCAGGTCGTATAAAAAGTAAGATTTCATATACTCCGACTTCGAGCAATGCCATAATAAAATGATGTATCACCGGAGTACAGGACACTGGGAATTTTGATGGATGACCGAGTACCTGTCAGGTGATATTTCCGACCGATGTTTCTTGTGTTCAGACCCAACAGTGAGATTGAGTCAAGCTGAAATTGTCGAGGAAAAAAGAAGCGATCCTTTCGGAAGAATTTCGGAGTTGGATCACGTTTCGCCGAACTGTTTATTCGATAAGTTTCCTCACGCGAGTGAGAGGGAGGTTAGAAGACGAGAGTTCCACCTAACAACAACCTACTAATAGCACGACCGGTAGGAACTAGGTCAGATCCGACGAGAAGAGCGGTTCCCGGTGAGGTCCCCAACTTTAGGGAGTAGGTACATACACTGCATAAAAGATACCCGACGCATTTTCCACTCGTGTTTCCGAATATAACGTCCACCGAGTCGGCGCGGATCTCGAAACGTGAATAAATAAGAGTTGAAAAACACTGATGTCAGGTGCAGCATCCGAGGAGCTTTGAGATTTTTCTATAATGCATAGTAGCACGCGTAGTACTTCGAGTCCTGAATTTTCCTCTACCTGAGCTAAGTATATCTACGTCAGTTTATAGCAGATTTAAACTGGATCAATTTGTACAAATCGAAGTGAAATAGACTTCGTACTGTGACGTTTAGTCTTTTGAGTCGTCCTGGGTGCACGCCGTGTCCCAGATCAAAGTATAAGAATGGATGAATGAACGAAGGTGTAATTCGGCTTCTGGAAATGAAATACGTGCCATGAGCCGGATAAAATGGAAGGTTAACAAGAGAACGCGGATGACGAATAAGAGCGGAGAATTGCGACTATGGTATTTCAGCCATTTCATTCCTGCAGGATGTGGATTTGAAATCATCGATTCGACGCAATATTCCGCAAATCACCGATCGTGAGCTGCGTCCAGCGTTATACCTGCACCGTCAGTATTTTCGACTCGGTCGGTTGGAATTCTAGCTCAGCACACAAGCAACGAATGCATCTGCCTACCGCAAGCTTCCTGCTGTTGATTCCCTTTCGGCCGCGTGGATCTATAACTTGATCCCGCTTCGATACCACCGGCGAAAATACACAGGCGGTCACCGGGTAGGTTATAATTACTATTTGAAGAAGTAAGTTTTTCATATCGATGAAAAGAGTCAGTTATTAAATGTCAATGTTCACGAACTAGCCAACATTCCAACTTGTGACTGTCCCGTCAGTTGCTGATGATCGATATGCTGCAATAGTAAAATGTATACAGGATACGGTTATACGTTTCAAGGGAAATTGAGTTAGCACGCGGGCACTTTGCCCTGATGGCATAATCCCCGACGTACGTACTGCAGGATATCGTTCGGGACACGCAGAGTGACGGGGGGATATTACCCTATATATCGCGATTCCAACTTCAGAAAACCTGTACAAGGTATAACTGTTTACGAGTATTTGGGGAGTTTGGTGTGCGGTATTAATAAAGGGGTGATATTGAGCGATAACTGCGTGACAAGACTGCGTGATGACGGCCAGCGGAGCATCGTCATCGGAGTTGAACAATTGATTTGAACTGCTATGTGGAAATGCCGCTGTAACACAGCAGCAGAAGCGTAGCATCAATCGTAGTTTATTGACGTCGAGGGAGAGAAGGGATCCGATTGGGGGAGATATCGAGTTGAATTAAACGTCACGAACTCGTCAAGCGGTATGATATGTGTAGGAAGTCGAGGTATGTACGTAGTTATAGGTTTCCTCTTATTACCAATTACCACGCTGTTAACGTGTTATCGATTGGCTTCGAAATAGCGTCATCGCGTTTGCGTCGAAAAATCTCGGGAAATTATAAGCCCGATGTGTCAACCCGCGGAGGAGGCGCAGTTAGACGGAGATTGCACTTACGGCAGGAAATAACGGGTGACAGCCGGCTACATCCTGTTGTCAAGTTAACACGCAGGTGAGGAACACGTTGCGACTACTTGGTGATGCGTATAAGGCACATCGTCCGAATCGGAAGTCAGGAAACAAGAAAAAACCTTTCAAACAATCTGAAAAAGTGTCATTTGTGCCAGTGATGGTAAAAATAAATGAAACGACCTCTTTTCTACTGTGCAACGGAAATGATTTTGAGCAAATTCAAATGGCACAATTGGTCACGATACGAACAATTTGAAAAACTTACTTACATATTAAATTGTTCAAAATGCTTGAACTCTGGTTTTTGTGGTTGGATCTAATTGTAAACGTTATTTTATTCACCGCGCAGATCGTTTGAAAAAAGTTCTCCAATTTGGACAAACATACACTTGTTTAAGCGCGGTACAACAATATTCATCGACAATTTCATTTTTATTTTACAAATATACTGTAATACAAGATTTCGCGAATGCTTTTCAGACAATTTGTGGAGAATTATACTCAACGACCAAAACGAGCCTAAAAACATTAAAACTGGACGAAAAACATAAGAGTTTAAACATTTCCAAAGTTTTTATTATAAACCCATTTCTCAAATTGTTGCTTGATCCGATATTCGAACTTGGTCAGAATCATTTCTGTTACACAGTAGGGATGTCTTTCTGTTTCCAAATCACCATCTTTGACGCAAACAACACTGCTGAAGATTTTGAAACGTTTTTTTCTCTTTTCCTAGCTTTCGATTCCGCGAATTTACCCTTGATTTATTGACAAATACAACACGTCTTCGAACGTCCGTTAACTTTCGCTGCACCATAATTATGAGCTAATTCAACCCGTCCTGCTCGAGCTCGATAATTTTATCGACTGAAAGTAATTAGCTAAACGACAGATCCATCGCTGCAGTATTTAACTGAAAAGAGGAAATTCCCATTTTCCGTCTGTTCCGCAGCTGTGACATTTCAACTGCTAATCTCAATCCTACTACACAATCTACACTGCACAAAAAAGTTGAGCCAGCACTTTATCCTGACAATAACTTAGGATCTCCTTGACGGTAAATGTGCTGACACGACGTATACTTACTGCATACAGAACCGGTTGCTGAAGCTTGTACGGGATCATTTTTCAACGAAGGCTTTAAACAGCCGGGGTCGGAATCGCACAATTTGACGCGAGTAATTTACTTGATCTAATTCACGTGTCAGTTTCAGGTATCTCGAATCATTTCAAAACCTTTTTGCGATCACAATTTGGAAGAAATGAATTTTCCTCATTTCGAAATCAATTTGCGGATATCGAAATGGTGAAATGTCTCGTTTTTCACAACAGCGATATCGATTTGGATGTGAAAATAGTACGATTTTTTAGCAGAGCCTGAAAAATACGAAGACGGAGACTAACTGTTAAAATCAATGAATGCATTGAATGCTATTTTTTCACCCTGCAGATCGGACACGCACAAGGCCATAGTAATTGAGGATTTCAATTAATGGAATTCAGTTTTAACCCATTTCCTCGTTAAAGCACTTCGCTTTAACAGCTGCGCTGTAGTGCCTCTCGCTTACGTGGAGGAGCGCCGGTTTCGCAAGGGCCAAAGAATCCCGGTCTCTGGGTCACCTCGTTGAATTTCGTATCTTTAGAAAAGAAGCGTGAGATAAGAAGCGGGAAAACAACCGCGGTTACACAAAACATACGTAGAATTGGTCGACCATTCGAAAAGGGTCATAAAATTTCACGATAATTTCAGAACACGTATTTCGTCGATATACCTATACGATATTTGGTAATTTTTTTTTTAACTACATTTATATAGTTGAAGCACGCATTATCGTGAAAAATTGTTTTTTAAACGAGTTAATGATGATTTGAAGGATTCGCTAGAACGGTAATATTTGACAAATGTCGTGCGAAACACCGTTTCATCGTTATTTACGATAGGAACAATTACGCAGCGATAGATAAAAGCTTCAGCTACAGTATTTATCGATAATGTAAACAGTAAAAAAAAATGATTAGTCACAAGTGTGATACGCAAATAAAGATATCGGTTAACAGTGTTTCAAAAATAGTTTAACCGCTCAAATTTGTATCCTGCTTGAATGGTGAATAGATAAATCGTAGACTACGTGTTATAATTCCAGCTTATACACTCTAGTGATGATATGGGAGGTACATTAAAGGGAAAGAGTTTAAACGGAAAACATATTAATAAAGAGTAAGGAATGAATAAACGATTCGTATAATTCAGCTTCTCGAGAATGAATGAAACGCGTTGTTAAAGCGAACGTGTATGTATACACATATAATAATACACTTTGGTACTTTCCTTTCACGAATTCAAGATGCGAGCAGACTCGACGTATGGATTACGTGGACGACGTTAAACCACGTATCGAAGCATTAACCAGCGTATATAACATATATTATATGCATTATGAGTAAATGTGTGTATTCGGACATACACGAACACAGATTTATACATTACGTACATTATACATATATCAAAAGCCATAAAACGCTGCAGCGACCTCATTACGCCGCACACATACAATATCACAAACCTCGTACTGCATTTAACTGTCCATCCTACCAATCGTAAAACCGAGTCTTAGAACTGTGCCAGATTTGCGAGGTATATTGACGAACTTTGCGTTATTACAACATTCGGTACAGAGTCGAATTAAGTCGATGAAAGGGCACTTCTCTAATTGTACATTTAGAGACGCGTCAATGCGTCTTCTCTGTGCGATAATTTGTCGTACCGACAAATATCTAGAAAACGCTTGTACTCTGAGGACAGTTTCAACGGTGGCTTTATTTCCGGAAGATTTTCCGAAAGAATGTGCACGGTACGTTTTTACAAGTTCGCTTTTTCTTAGACCCTCGAAAGAATATATCGATAACCAAAAGTCTTTCGTAATGTAATTTTTCACCGCAGTTTAACAGACTCGACTTTTCCAAATACACCGGTGTTAGTAAACCGAGGAAATTCGTTCGAACCGGTGAATTGCGACTGTACTGCATAAAATAAGTGCAATACCGTAAGGGTCTAAGAATTTTCTTAATAAAGAAAAAAAAAAAAAGAAGACGTGCAACGATCTCTATATACTCGACAATATTTTTTTATCCTTTCGAAAATGCGAAAAGACGTGCGAGAATTTGGATATAGCAGAGAAGGGTGTATCCGACCAGGTACAGGGTGGTAAGAATCATGCACGACGGAGCGATATAAAGGGTGGTGGTAAATGGATTGAACGGGGAGTTGGGTGGGTTTACGTACTGACCTTGACGAAGTGGAGGTTTTCCTTGTCGAGGAGGAACTCCATGGACTTGTGGGGGCGTTGGTGGCCGCAGGAAACGGCGCCCTCGACGTTAGTACCTCCCGGCGATTGGGGGGCGTGAAGTACGTTGCGTCCGCCAGGAACAGCCCGACTGTGATTCAGGTTGAGGAGACTCCGGGTTTTCTTGTTGTTCGAAGCCGCGGGCGTCGCGACGCCCACCTGGTGGTCGACGGAGGCGTCGGCGACGTCGGCTGCGTCGAGGTCGGTCTCGAGCAGGCCGACGGGGCGCTCGGAGCCAGCCTGCATCGCGCGAGCTTTCGCCATCTCGATGGCCGTCGGGCTGCCGAGGTCCGTCGCGGCGCGTCGGCGCGTCCCGACGCCTGAGGGTGGCCGCGCCGTCAGCGCCCCCGCTCGTGGCGGCTGCGGCGGCAGGGGTGGTTTGCTGGAAATTGCCGACCGCGAATTCGAGCTGCGGACAAAAGTAACGTGCCTCGTTAATTTCGCCCCTGAAACTAATTCCTACGCATGCAAGTTTACAAATTGGAACTATACAACTTTCAGCCTTTCCGACCTCGAGGCGGTCGATTGGCCAAAACTCGATATACCTTGTTCAGGGTGTCTGATGGTGCTGTGCGATTAATCGATTAATCGGTAGCTTCGATTAATCGTTTTTACAATGAATCGATTAATCGGTTTTTCGATTCGTATACCGATTGACCTGCAGAACGATTATGAGGCAACTTCGATTGATCGAAACCGTTGATTAATCGATCAATTGGAAATAAGATCAACCGAAATTATCGATTAATAGATTGACAATAGATGCCGATTAATCGGTTAATCGCACAACGCTAGTGCCTACTTGACAATCGAAGGCACTGTCTACTACTCTATGATAATCGTGAATCCAGATTTTAGAACTATCACAGGGTTTTTTGGAACAGTTAATTTCATTGTCTTATGAATTTTAAGGATAGGAGCAATTGGTTAGGTGTTGAATGAATAAATGTATACATCAGTTTGTATACTATACGAAGTGAAGTACTAACCACTGCATGGTCCGTCGACTGCTATAAAAATTTAACAATTTATCAAATATGTCTTGTGTCGATTTTTCCAGGATAAATCAAAGTATTCCAGGAATTTTCCAGGATTTAAGGATATTTGAGGAGCAGTAGACACCCTGCTTGTGCTTTCATTACGGGACAGTCCTACATTCTATATTTGTCATATCATTATGCATTCATAAACTACGAAGCTATCTTCAAAATCCTACAAATAGAAAAATATTGGAATTATAAATAAAAGCATACAATTAAATGTCGATGCTTCGTTTCAAATCGCGGTATAGTGATAAAAATTTGGTACATTCCTTCGATTTTACTCTGCGATAGAAACTCTCATTTATTTACAAGACTGTTTTCTGCATAAAGTCCGCATAAAATCGCATGAAATCCTTCTAAGAAATTTAAACGGATCGATTTACGGAACCTTCTCAAAAAGTCATCAATGTAAGTATATGAAATTGATTTTTTACATCTACTATGCTATACAAGACATTTTTCTTGCAGAAGGAGCTTTGAACTCAACCTTTCCAGTAATGTACTACCAAATTTTTATCATTCGTATCCAAAATCTAACCAAATCTCTTATGCATCATGTATATTTTCATCGTGATTTTAAATTGTAAACTGCTGTGATTTTTATTCTCATCCATTTTTTGTGTAAAATAATTCGTTGTATTATACGCACGATCTGTGCAAAAGATAAGTGCCAATAAGCTTACATTATTTCAATTAGACAGGATGATTTAGCAAAAGATACGAATCAAATAAAAAATTCCTTTTTTAACTCTTCTAAAATACTACGCCTCTCGCAGTCGTGCGGTAACTCAAAAAATTAAATAAATCTTTGAACATAAGCCAACTTCCCGAGTTTTCAAATTCTGCTACCATAGTTTAAAAATGAATTTTGAATATTTACGACAGTGAAACGAGTTAAAAATTTACCCTTATTCCGCGGTAGTCAAGAAGTCTTGGTTAGAAGTTAGAAATAGTCAAACCCGCAACGTAAACTCCATATTGTTCGTCAAATTTCTTGACCTTTTTAGCATTCCACGTTCCTACGTACATCAATAACCCTTATACACCCTTGTACGCTTCGACCCAGAACCGCCCTAGTTGCAATTGCGTCTCTAACCTCCTTCTTCATATTTCTTTCAAGAAGCAGTGAACCTTCTGGGCGTAGCCTTCATTAGGCTATAGGCATATCGTGGTATGTTTGCCCGGTAAATATTTATTCGGCTCTATAAGGATCCGTCGGGTGTACAGTCCGCTCCAAAAATTATTGAAGATACCGAGTTGAAAACTTGCCTGTTTCGTTCAGACGATCCCACAATCGGTAATTGCAATTTTTCCATATCGTCAAAATTATATAGTTTGTTCAAACGTTACGTATACTATTAAAACCATTGACGAGTTGTATTCAATGTCTGTAAGTAAATTCTTTGCAATACATTCATATTTTACAAAAACAAATAGGCCATGAAATTACAGCTGGACTCTGGTACAGTTTAAATGCGCAATTTTTTTTTCTTTCTACAAATATTTCTAGATTCAAGGGACGTTTCAATCATATCCGTTACTATCCCACCAATTTTAGTTGCACATTCGTTAAAATTTCATTATTCCCACCTCCGTTTTGCTGTCGGAAGATTGTCCAGCAGACTGTACACCTAACACGTCTCGAAGATTCAGAGAGCCGTACCCCAAACTAACTCGGGGCAAATATAACATACACATAAAGGTATTCACGTGTGAGTTACTCAGAAATGAAATTCCCGTTACTAAACGAAAAGATTGGTATTTAGGAGTCTGCAATAGTTACGAAATTCGCTTTCGAAGATCCAAATATTAGGCAAAAAAAAAAAGGAAGGGGGATTAGGATTAACGCGAAACTTGGCTGGTCTCGCGAAAACAACATATTTGCAAACTGTTTGACGTAAGAATTCAAATGCTGGCAGAAAATCAACAACAGTGTTACCGAGCATTGTTCCATGTCGAACAAAATGACAGGGAAATAACTCAGCTTGAAGTATCAACGTGTGCATGTTATTATTCATTTTCAACGAAGGCCTTGAGAAAAAAAAAAAAAAAAAAAACGACAATTCAATATTAAAAATGGAAAGAGGTTCAAATGATTCCAATAACCATCTGGCAAGTGTTTTTAACGAGAAGATATTGAGTAGTTCTACGGACAGTGAGTGAGATAAGTCTGCGAGTATGCTAGACACTGATAATGAGTAAAAAAGTATCACGGTCGCTTGAGAATTTCCACATGTAATTTTTTATACGGCTCAGTTTTCAAGTGATACTTTCCAGCCTAGGGAAAATTACAATGCTGTTGAAAAAAAAAAAAAAAACCCGGTTACACACAGCGCTCAGAAAATAACATTTTCGGACGTAGAATGCCGCTATTATTTATTAAATTTGTCAGAATTTTATAACACATTGTAACTACTGAAGCCTGATGCTGATTAACGGAGGAAGAACGAGCGCAATTCTCTGACTATTCTCGGTTTTCCCTCGCGTCTGTCGCCAGCCCGTGAACGTGATCACCGCAACGTTCTTACGATTAGTTAATTTCAATACCACGAAATGATTGTGTATTATGGAGAAATATTTACAGTCTACAATTTATTGTAGGAATAATTAACTGACTACCGAAAATTATTCATTTGACGATAATTTATTGCCCAGTAGTAAATATCAACATCAGAAAAACATATCTGCGATAATACGCGAAACGATAAAACACAAAGCGACCCGCTTCCACGACGACGAAAATTAAAACGGAATAATAATTACGGAGTAAATGAAATAGAGTGAAAAAAAAAAAAATAATGAAATAAAATAAGAGAAGAAAAATTTTCAAACGATCGAGGCATTTACTAGTACGAAATAATTTTCAGTGTAATGAGAAAAAAAATGGTCCTCGACTATTTAGAAAGAATTCGCAAGACTGTTATGCTGGAATATTAAATTCGTGTCGCGCGTTAGCGTCTGTATTGTTAAATAATGTCCGGTATGAGGTTAAAGACCGAGATGTAAGCATAGATAGTAGTGTTTGCGGTTGAGTACTCAAGGAACCACTTGAATTAATCTTTTATCTAATGAAATTGTTGTGGGGACTCATTTTTGTATACATTATGAATCCGTGAAATGTTGATTTTACACCGAAAGTGCAGATATTATGCTTTATTATACCTATATACGTATATACCGGGTTTACTCGAATGCAATATAAATGATGATAAAATCATATCCTGAGAGTATGCTTGAACTGTTGACTTTGAATGACACAGTGTATACCGTAATTCAAAATTTGATCGATGGTAATATTGGTACAAAATGTTACGAAAATTAAACAGGAAAAAGTCTTATATACGTAAATCACAAGTTTTAACGGCGAACTGACGTTCGTGAAAACTATGCAGCAAATGTAAATATACATCACGTAACTAAAGCTCGAGAATCGTATGTTGGTGGAAAAGCGAGTGGACGATGAAAATAGCGCTGAAATCACCGCGATAATTCCGACGATTGCGTATCTTCCCGATTTCTTTTTTCAAAGCAATAACTCGATGCAAAGAATGATTGAAACGATGCGGATTTGTACATAATGTACACGTATCAGCCATTGTTCATCCCCCGAGTGAATTATTTGATACGGAAAGGACTGATGCGCGGTTTACGATCATTTATTAAAGAGGTACAACAATAACGAAAGCTCAAAAGCTCGTCATCCAATTACGTTTGATTCCTGTGAGAATGGGGCTACCGTTACAGTACCCAGCTGATTCTAGACTGTACGTGTCACACGTGACGCAGGGTAATACAGTTACGCAATCGTTGTTGGATCGACCTCGTAATTTTCACCGGTGGCGAGTGCAGCTCGAGTTTTTCTTATTCTACCACGCGTTTCCCGCAATATCCGCAGTTTCAAGATGACCTAAAATTTTCCGGATAAAAAGACAGCCGGGAGCGTCCGATGTACATAATAGATACGAACGAATTGAAACCGAGTCCGCTATTCAGCGATAATTTACTCGGGTCCGATTTTAGTGGAAGACAACGGTGTACCTACTTCGAGTCGATAGACGGGTGCCGTACATGTACCACTAACCCAGTTGCATCGTTAAAAAACAAAGCGTGCGTGGTGTTGCAGAGCGGTGGGAATGACATTGCGGATCGTCTTGAAGAGTTGTATTGAAATTCGGTTATTTTGTTTGTTACGCCCCGTTGATTGATTCCAATTTAATTTAACAGTGATATATTTAGCTGCAGACTGATCGACCATTGTGTAATGAATCGATTCTACTATCGCACCTCAGCGAAGTCACACTTCGCATGAAGTTCGCGATGCGCGATAACAGTGAAGATTGGTGTTTGAATCGACGGACGGGTAGCTTGGTAAATAGTGAAAACAAAAGAAAAAAAAAAAAAAATCGTTGAGAAATTGATGGGAGAAAATTCATGTACGATAAACAATGACGATGTAAACACAGCACTTCGAACTCAAGAATTAGGCTATCGGATTATAATTACACCTGTCAACGTGTACCGTAATCCGAAGGAAAAACATAAAAAACGACATAAATTTTAGGTTCTGGAACTCGCGTCGAGCAGGAAAATATCCTAGGAATAGATTGAAACACAATAGTCACCTCAAATTTGAACCGCTCCTCTGCACATCGGTCGACTTTCCGGTATTCTCTGGCGAGGCTGACTCGACGACGGCGGGATGATCGTTTCTTTCTTCGTCTGCTGGTCCGTGGAGAGGTATGATAACGTACTCGGGCTCGTTGGTCTGTCTATTATCCGTCACTGATTTACTCTGCACTTTGTTAACATTGTTAGGTCTCGATTCGGCGGCACTGGCGCTCTTCTTAACCAACTCTGACCTCGGCACTTTAGAACGACCACTAAACCGCAGCCTCGAAAATCTCTGAAGAAAACCACCGAGACCCTTTTTTTTCTCCTGCTGAATTTTCCCGGATCCGGTAGTGTCCTGCTGGTGTTGATGCACCGCCGACACCCCGGATGACGGCAACTTTGACGACATATCGCGCGTCGTGACACCCGTATAACTAGTCGCGTTGCTTTGGGTTTGTTTTGCCTCAACGGTCCCACTCCGTTTGAGACTGGTGATCCGCTGGAGCGGCTCTGAGGCTTGTGTTTGCAGAAGTGGGGGGTAAACATTGTCGGTCTCTGGTCTCTGCGGCCATTCACTGGCCGTGCTGCCTTCTCCAAGGCTGGTATTTCCGCTAGTGGTGGAACTGCCCGCCCTCGATCGCCTCTCCGTATTCCTGTCGCTGCTGCTCCCTGTTCCGATCCCAACACCGGCGTCGTCCCGTCTATGGTCATCGGCTTCCGATCTTCCGGCAGCCCCGTCCATGGAGAACCTCGTCATGCCAATGGCTGACTCGGACCTAACCGAACCGTGAAGAAACAGTCTGTCGTAGTCCTTGACGCTGCCGATTCCCTCGTCGATGTCGTCGACGAACGGATCGTCGTTGCAGCAAATACCACCCGAGCTCTGGTGAACCGGGTTCGTCATCGTCGCCGACGTTGGCGTCGTCGTAACGTTTTGTTCCGGGTAAAATTCACTTATGAACGACATCTTGTGCAAGTTCGGCGTGCTGCTCACCGATCTTGACGACGACGATTCGAGGCTCGATGGCTTTCCGGTGATGAACATATCCGCCACCGCGTTACCACCTGCACCGCAGTTTCCGCCGCTGTTACCGAGATAGTCACTCGCCGCGTTGACGTTCAATTTCAACCTCCGTTTTTCGCCCCTGACCCTGACCTCGACTTCCTCGCGTTCCTCATCTTCCTCATCCTCCTCTTCGACGTGTCCTTCGTCCTCGTTCTCGCGATTCGTTGCTGCGGATTTACTCTC
Source organism: Neodiprion lecontei (assembly GCF_021901455.1). NCBI lineage: Eukaryota > Metazoa > Arthropoda > Insecta > Hymenoptera > Diprionidae > Neodiprion > Neodiprion lecontei. The sequence continues at coordinate 27,433,883 of NC_060262.1, forward strand.
CCCTTCACTGTCCTCCGATTGGTTGATTTCTTGTGAATTTTCATCGGTTTGATTATTACTGTTAGGATTGTGATGATGATCGTGATGATGGTGATGATGATGATGATGATGATCGGTTACGGTTGCGGCTATGGATTTATTTTCGAAATACGGTAGGTCTGGTTCGTCGTCTAATTTTTGTGCGCTAGCACTTTCTCCACACGTTGAAAATGAATCCAAGTTTTTTTTTATCTGACTCAGAAGCGATTCCCGCTCGACGTTCTCGTCGCGATTGAACAACATCGCGTTGCCAGCTTTTTTCTTCGCCTCCGAAATCTTCCCGTGACCTTGAACGTGGTTCTCACTAACCGGGACGCTCCTCCCTCGATCCGAGGCAACGTTTTCGCTCGATTTCGAGTAAACCTTGGCCTCGGGCGGTCCGAACCCGTTGGCGGTGGTGAGATTGGTCTCGGAACCGGTGCCGGCGAAGCTCTTCGTCATCTCCTCGACAAGGTCGGTGACCTTGAGCCCCGAGGTTCCCGGTTCCTCGAGCTCGTCACAGGCGTCCATCCGCTGGAAGGTTCTCTGTCCTGAGAAGGCCCTGACGTAATCGAATTGCTGAGCAAGCTCGTAGCTCGCGTTGTTGCGAACGCGACGTCTCGGCGTCGGTTTCGGGACCTCGGCGTCTCCCTCGGGGACGGGTAACCTCCTGGCGAAATCCTCGACTTCGAAGTGCTGGGCGAGTTCATAGCTCGCGTTGTTCTTCACTCTTCTCGGACGCTGCTGGCCGGTTTCCTGAGGCTTCCGGGCCTCGTCCTCGCGTTCGAGGCGTCTGATCGCCTCGTCGACGATGGAATCCACCTGCAGATCCGTCATCGGGACCGGGACCAAGACCAGGTTCGTCTCGGCCCTGTCCTGCGTCCTGACCGTCGACGTTACCTGTCGCTTAGGCTCCTCCTCGAGGGAGGAGGGCGAGGTCGCTTCTTCCTCGCACCCGGGAAGCTCCGCCATTTCGTGATCGGCAACACCCGGCTCTTCGGACGTTGACCGAAATACATTCTGGGCCGCCAGCCCGCAGAGATGAAGTCCGACGGGGACGCTGGATACTTGTACAAAGTTTTCGAAGTCCTGCGCCTCGAAGTGGAGCTGGGACGGGGAAATGCTGCAACGACGTGTCGCTGCACCGTGCGTCGAGACGTCGCTGGCCAGACTGGGCACGCTCTGAGATTTATCCGTGAATCTAAAATTAAAACCCTGTTCGCTCCACCCCTGTTGGCCGCCACAACTGCCGCCTCCGCCGCCTCGACCCATGCCGCTCGCTATATTTATCCTGCTCTGCAGCAGAGCGGCCGAGCCGAGAGTTTGGCCAGACCTCAGTTCGAGGACGGCGTCGCGCTTCGTTTCAATACCGATCTCACGAAGATCGATTATGTTCCGACGGTCCATCGAGGTCGAGTAGCCGGATGGGATTTCGGCAAAGCCGAGCCTGTCCTCGAACTTCTTACAATTAAACTCGCTTATATCCCCGCCATTTTCACCCTGCCAAAAGTCCCTGTCACGTGCCGACAGAGTTCGCCCCAGACCAACGTCGTCATAGTCCTCCTCCTCCTCCTCGTCGTCGTCGTCGTAGTCGTACTCGTCGTCCGAATACTCGCCGGCCAGTCGGAGATTCCGGTGCTTCTCGTCGGTCGCGTAAATGGCGAACCCACCGTTCACCAGCCGATGGTCTTCCAACTTTTGGCAAGTCTCAAGGCTCTCGAAGCTGCGATAGGGACGGATCTTACCTTGCACACCGTTCGCCAGACGTTCTCCAACGTGGTTCGACGTGCCGTTCGTCACGATTGTGTCGCTGTCGAGACTACGACCCTCCAGACTGTCCGGCGACGTGTTGCCGAAGTTGCCGTTCGGCCTGCGATTCGCAAAGTCTAGGGAGTCGAAACTGTAGCTCGACGGTGAGTCTCGACAAGTCGTCGCGCAGTTTCTTTCCAAGGTCTCGAACTGGAGGAGGGAACTCGACCGAGACGAGGAAGAAAATTCCTCGTCCTCTTCGTCCCCGTTGTCGTCGTACATCATCACCGCGTCTTCATCCCCCTCGACCCCGTTCTTTCGTCTACGTTTCTTTGGCACCACCGAATTACACTCGCTTCCGCTACCGTCCAATTTCTCCTCTGTGAAGCAAAGGACAAACGGGGAATCCCCGGAATAAGGTATACGTACATGGCATGCGGACACGTGTTAGTTGTACAGAGTAACATTTATTCCTTAGCGATTTATCATTATCATCATCGTCTGAGCATTGTTGGCACGCTGACTTCACCACGTGTTTCGCGATTTTACGAGGCTAAATATCTGAGGTCACGAGTCTCAGGTGTTGTCAATTCTACAATGACGATATACTTAGAAGTCCAAGGTGTGTGCTATATTTAAACTAGATGAAATTATCGTTTTCATCTGCCAATTCAACAATCCCATTTTGGCAGGTGCCTCGCAAAAAACATCAATTATACACAATGATTTTTAGAGGATTTCAATCACTAACAAATTTGCTAAATAAAAAACTTCACACCTGCGTATCGATTCACGTGTATACGTATCGTTAGCATTACACGCATCGCGGGAATCACGAACAACGGTCAACGAAGCGGCGTCGCGACGCGTGGCTGCGGGCCGATCATTTGTCGGAATAGCGTAGCTCTATAAGCGATACTTCCGGCCAAGTTAAGAGGCTTCCGGGAGTGGGTGCGTCGGCACTCGAAGCCGCTTCCTCGGTTGGAAATTAGCTGACACGAGCGGCGCCGCAGGTAGGCAGAAATAGGTATTATACGATCGAGTCTCATACCTGAATTGACGCAACGTGGCCGCCGTATGGTCCATTCCGTGCCAACACGAGCAGGTTTTGACCTCACCATTTTTTACTTTGTTGAAACTTTTTCAGGTAATAGTAGTTATTTTTTTTTTTATTCTCAGATTTTACAATTATTAATATTCCTACCGTATCACGTATAATTCATAAAAAATTTGTATCTTTCAAAAGCATTAGCACGAAAATTTCATCTGCTTTCGACACTTTGACAATTCTGAGTTTACAAAAATTAATGTTGAAAGCGTTCAAAAAATGCCGAAAAATTCCCGAACTGTCTCGATCTTGTGACTAATTTTTTCTCATTGAATAAAAAATGAGAGTGACCTTTGAAAAATTAATTTCAGGAGATGACAAATAATGCACGTTCGAACATCATTTTCACCTCTTACACAATTTAGGCATGTTTATGCTGAAAGGGACGAAAAGATTTACGAATTTTGCCAAAACTTAAAAAATATTGAAACATTCATTTTATTCTATCCAAGACTTTCAGAGTACTGAAAAAAATATTTGAGAAACTATCGCGTTGTGGGGCGAATCTTGAAATGATAAAAGCAAAAAGTTGTTCTGTTTCATAATTTTATTGAGGATTTTAAAAATCGTGGAACTATGGAAATGCTTGAATATTTACTGGCAGTTTCAGAGGCACTCCAATCGCCTAGAAATGTTTAAACCAAATTCAAAATGGTGAGATTAAAACCTGGTCGACTTATCATAGAATGCCATATATATTATAAGAACACGCGTCCGATCGCGCTGACACGGGAGAGACGGAAATAATAGTCGACAATCACCATGGACTTGTGTTATCCTGTCACCGATATATTATAGGATACCAAAAGGGGTGGAGGGATAATTCGCATGAGTGAAAACGAGTAAACGTTGAAGGCGGATCGTCATACGTTGCGTGTGCAATTGTCTACGTCGCATAACAATATGATACTACGAGTTACGTGGGAGTATGCATTACACAACTCGATATACACAGGCTGTCATGACATAAAGAACAAAATAAGCAGAGGACAAAAGCGAATTCGTACAATCGTTATTCACCGTTCATAGCAGATTAGAATGCTAAAACAGGTTCTTTCATACGTGATTCTATTATGTTATCCATATTTGAGATTTTCACCATTATTATCGTTTATCAATACCGCAGGATGGAGTATTGATAATGATTACGTCTGTTAGAAATAACTCTTGACAAGATGTGGTTTTTATCCTCAACACATTGCCACGCTGCTCAGTTTCGTTTTTGGATCATTTTCTTTTTTTTCCAAATATAAAAGAGAAATTGCGAGTTTGCGAAATTTTTATTCTAACGTTAATTGAGTAAACGAATAAATTTTATACAAAAATCTTCGCTACGTGACTATAAATTTGAAAAAAAAAAACATTTTTTTTTCTAAACGAACGATTAACATTGAAACAGTGAAAATCGAATTAAATCGTAGCATTTCTAATTTACAACTCTGTAAATGCTGTGAGTAGGAAATTTCGTACGTTGGAGAAACGGCTGTTATTTCTAATACAATCGTCAATTTTAATAAAAAAAATTTGTCAAGTTTTGTGATATTCTGATGAACGTTCCAAGGCCAGATATTTGTTGAAAAGTTTATTCGTTCAAGGGCAAAAACCTGAAATCCAAATTTTTCAAGTATCTCGACCGGGGAAGATTTCTACAGCAGTTAAAACAAAGAATTTTTCGATTAAATCAGAATGTTGCATTTAAAGAATCGATACTGTACTATATTGGAAAGGCAGAAATATTGCAAGAAATGTATCACAACGTTATGCAAAAGAAAAATGCGTATTCGTGTACATTCGTAAAAATGCGTTGTTAATTGAAGATAAATATCTCAAAAACAAAAAAAAAAACCAAAAAAAACATTGACAAAATTGCATTTGTTTTAAAACCGCGAAAGAAACAGCTTGTGCTTTTTTTGTAGAATAACTATAAGTTTATATTAAAATTATCGTTTCATCGCAGACTTTAGTTTCGATTTTACATGGAACCGGAAGCTACGCTTTCTCGGTGGGAAAGCTGGGAAATATTATGTAACCAAGCTCGACACGAGCGATAAGCACGCGTGAAACGATACCGATCGAGACTGTATGAGGTATAAAGACTAAATTGCACGCAACTTTCCTGTGTAATTGATACAGATAATTGGCGTGAAATCAACGATCGGATATTTTAGTCGTTCAGTAACGTTTGAATCAACACGCAACCATTTAATTAAGTTTCAACACGTGCCGTTTAAGTGGTAACATAAAGTCGTGTAATGCTGTCCAGATTTCCGGCATTTCCGGAAACAAGACGACAGTCTGCACGTTGCGTGTCACCTTCGAAAAAAAGAAGAAACAATAAGGACAAAAGAAAGGGTAGAAATTGATTAAATTATGTATATTCCGTGAATCGCATAACTGGACCCGTTATTTTACCCAAAACTGTATTTTCGATGCAAAAACTGGTTATACGTATAATCGCATTGAGATTGTTATCCACTTAATTCAACGATATGCTTTTCTAACGTGAAACTTATCCGCTTATCTGTAACAAAGTGAGTAAAAGAAACGCACCGAAACAAACTTCAAGTGACTCTTGAGGTGAACGCCACTTCAACGATATTAGATATCTTTAAAAAGTAAAGGACGTTTGTGATCTGTTTATCTTGTACATCCAAAGGTTATAAATATGTTGTCTAAATTCGCAATCATCGTTTAAAATCCAGTTCGACAAAGAAATGAGAATCCCACGACTTATCCAAAAACCTATAAACACGGATGTATCCGTGATATAAAATGTTTTGAAATGTTATTTTCAACTTCTATTCGCCTGCCGCTTGCGAAAAATGATGCGAAATGAATGATTTTTCTATTCAAAAACACGCCACGAGTCGAGATCTTGTCTCTGTGCAGGTCGTTTTGAAAAAATAATAACGCCAAGTACGAAACGGTGCGATTTTTACCGTTGATCGACTCGTTCCAAACGTCGACGTCGTTCCGCCTACAGACAGACCTTGGCAATGTAAAACTCCAGTTACCTGGAATCCCCAATGTTTTCCGAAGGTTGAACGAAATTTCTCGCTTGTCACGGTTCAACGCTTGACGAGGCTGGATTACGTCAGCGTAATCCGCGATCCTTAGACGTGGGCGATACAGTCATTTCTCATTAACATTCCGTGGTTGAGGTCGTTGGTCTTATCGGGCGCCTCTTCTTCTTGACAGAACGACCCACGTGCAGTATTTCGAAACAAAGTTAAGACGAACGTGAATCGCGCAGATAGCGGCACGCGCCAAAGTTCAACATCTCCGTAATAATTAAGCCGAAGTTGTTTTATATAAATGTGTGTGTGTGTGTGTGTGTGTGTGTGTGTGCAATGCTCGACCGAATCACGATTCGAGTCTGTACTACTAAAGTAGAAAGTTTCAATTAACCTCCAAGAATTTTTCACTGTACGGTATTATTAATGCTGCGTTCAGAAAACCGGGACTGTAAAATACAGGATAAGTGATATCCAGTTTACAACAATACAGAGCTAACGGTGCAGAGTGAATAAGATTAATGTAAGAGATCGTCAAAATTTATCTACAGATTATTTCAAAGAAAAATCAAAATCGTTATGCCTCATGAAGCTAATCGGTAATTTGCGGAGAAGAATATACGGGTTCTCTGAAAATCGTTTTACGATATTCTTCAACAGTAATTGTCGATAGTTGAGGTATAAGAATTAATTAATAATAATTTTTCAGCGAAACAGCTCGATTCTTGAAATATTCACGTTGAGCGCTGTATATATTGACCGAATTACTGTATTATTAGTTTCATAAAACTACCACGTTTAAAAATGTGATATCACATTATCTCGATAAATAAATTCATTTTTCATGGAAACTTTTATTTAATACTGAATTAACAGTATAATACGTATTAATTGTAATAACGCATACACAAAATAATATTTTTAAAATTGCCTGAAAAAACAAACCTACCTATGCTAACGTCTCACAATGGAGAGGCTTGAGGTTTGAACATGATATATTGTGCCCCAGAACACGTATTATCTCTACAAATTAATTCTCGTTTAGTCTATTTGTTCGTACAAAACCACAGTGCACAGTCATAGATGATTATGACATATTTGTCATAATAAACAATACGAATATTTCGCAGGGTCTTGCCTACAAATACCGGATGCATATCATAAATCTAGATTATGTCATTTAAGAATTTTGGGGCTGGGTTCGAAGCAATTCCAATAGTTCCGAGAACCGATCGGAGCTCCGTAAACGTAACATCGTTTGTATTCTTGGGAATTTTTGAGTTAGGTTCGACGGTCATGGGTTATGTTACGGGCTGATATTCTCCATTGTCATCGTAATCGACTGAGGAGAAAATTAACTGTTTCAGAACCCATGCGGGCATGTGTTCATTAGGGTGCATAGTGCATTGGTCCAAAAAAATAGAGTATTTCTTTTCAAAGACACACGTTGAATATTTTTAGGAAGAGGAAATAAAATGCCTGTCACAATTTGAGCCCTTAATGTTAATATGCAGTGATTCCTGAACGCAAATTTTCATTTTTTGAGATTGACAGCGAAAATATTAGTCTTATCGCAAAATAGTGTGGTTTTTTTCGTAAAGCACTTCAACCGCTGTAAAACCGTGGCATTCAATTAATTTTCAACTTGATCAAATTTACTATGTAATTATTACACGTAATAATATGTAATATATGTAATTCCACTTTAAAAGCACCTTTTTTCAGCAAAAAATGAACTTGCTTCTAGATTTGGTCGATTATTTTTTAATTATCCTTGTTACAAGTTGTAAAATACTTTCGCTAATTAAAATACTTTTAATTAAAGAGTTTATTGACTGAAGATATATTCTTCAGTCAACATACAGTTGAATCATTAATAGGTATTTAATATTTTCTCTTTTTCCCCACGATACTGTTTCGATGATTATTTGAATTTCCCGCGACATTTGACAGATTGACTACAAGCAACATGGCCGCCTTACAGCTTTCATTCATCACAGAAAAACAACACGGGGAACACGGGATACCGCTTCCAGTTAGTTCTGTTAGCGTATAACCTAGAGATCAGTGTGTGCAACTCGAGCGCCTTACATTATGCAACTGGACTTACAGTCACGCGTCGAGTAGTCGAGAGTCTAGCATCAACGGTGGATATCTGGATGCCTAAGATAAGGCGCATTGCATGCCCGATGGGAGAAGAATTATTGCCAAAATGAAAAAAAATAAATAAAATAAAAATAAAAAAAAGCAGGACAAAGACGGTAAAAGATTAGTTTGAGAAATTGAAGTATCAGCATCTAAAAAGTGCATCGTCAAAAAAAATTAATAGAAACTGATTAGCTTCTGATCATTGATTTAGCAACGAAAGAGATTTCTATTTTGAGAAGCGTTTAATTGAATTCTATACTATGAATTAGCTGCAGGTTTATATAAATACGCGTGGTTATAGCTATTGGTACATTAATTACGTGCGTAATAAGAGCATCGGCTCAACGTTCCGAGAAAACGCCAGGGCAATTACTCTTGGAGCAGGGTGAAAAGGAAAAAAAAATTAGGGGCTAACAAGAGTTGAATCAAACACATTTAAAGTCAGTGGACTGGTTCGCCGGTTAGTTAGTGAATTAATTAAAGCGATTAGGAAGTAATTTCGGGCGAGAGTTGCCTAATCAAAGACTCACGCTGGGCAGAGCAGAAGATGAAGCAAAACGAAGGACAGAATCCGCGCGAATAATTTAACACGAACGACTTGGCTAAGTCCCAAATCGTGTACATCACGCACTCTGGATACCGACAGACTTGAATATACGAGAGTGTGCAACGTGCATGGTGTTTATTATAGAAACGCCTATCGAGGCGCGCGGAAGCTTGCAAAACGAATCTAGGACTAGGAACTGGACATTTTGCATTTTCAAATAAGCTACGAGAAAAACATGTACATAAACTTAGAGAGAAAATTGAGGGGGTTAAGACAGTTGTAAACAAACGCAATCCTGATAAAATTGTCTTGTTTCCTGGAAACTCGGAAACGGTTTGTACAATATTTAAAGATCTTCACCGCAACGTTTCCATCCGTGAACCGTTGCCGTTCAAGTATTTATTATACGTGGGTTCGTCTGCGTTCCGAGCCGCACTTAATAACTTATCTCCAGTCAACTATGAAGCCATATTCCGTCAGCGGTCTACGAGAGAATCTCTCTCTTCTCTCATCGCATAGAGAACGAGAATTGAGAAAAAATTTCAAGACGGATTTTGTTCTCCTGTTCCTCGGAGATTTTTTGACTCGCAAGACGGTCCAATCGGAAAGGTATTAGAGTTTTATTTATGAAAAATATGAACGTTGATATGGAGAACGGATTTTTGAGCATATCAAATTCCGGCGCGAAACTATCGTTCTTCAATATCGACTCATGATCCCTAAGATGTAACGAAGTAATACAGACTTTGAAACGCATATTTTTTCTGCACACTGGACAAAGTTTTGATTTTTTTTCTTTTTTACGTTCATGCAGAAATGAAACGTTGCAGTTTGTTATTCAGACCGCAAACGTAAAAACGATTCTTCATTATTACTGCTGATGAAAGACAATTTTCTTATTTTATTTGTTTTTTTTGTAAATGGTGTGATTCAGCCGGCAGCCAAAGACCGACAAACTGATGATCTTCGTACTATCTCACCCTCCTGACCTCGATACGACGAACTGTTATAGGTACGTAAGACTAGAGTTCAAAGCCACAATTCATCCGTTGCATGTAGAAATCAGAATATCGGTCATTACAAGGGAAGAACATTTGTTCCAGATTCCTACAGCGATTTCAACACACTTTTCAATAATCATCTGTACATTCAAATTTTGCAAAAGCGGTTCAAAATTTGTTTCTCTCATAAATTGTTTAAAAAAGAAAAAAAAAACGAGCTTCATTTCACGTGGCAAAAGGTCAAAGTTTGGAATTCGAAACTTTGCAAGTCTCGGCTCCGTATAAATTCTTTTTCTCCCCAGTGTAAATTCTAACTCTGAATTATTCAGGGTGTATTTAACCACCGAGGTGGTGAAACTGAACACTTTCAAAGCTGGTTAAATGAACATACGATATGTTCAAGTTTAGTTCCAAGTACTTGGATGAACAAATCGGTGAATTTTGCTAATTTGGAATGCCGAGCAAATGTAAAACACTTATATTTCCGTCAATTGATTGAATCATTATACGCAACGAATATTTATTTAAAAAAACATTTGCTTCGTTTCATTTGATATTTAAAGATATGGTTATCTTTCCATCGTATTTTTTGGAAGGATAAGAAGTTGATCCGTTCGAAGTTACTCGCGAGTTACTCCCAGACGTCTGAATAATACGTTTTCTCTCGACTGCTTATGACGACTGCGTTAGACGGCAACGCGCGTTCACTCGATACATCATATAACGAGCGAAATACGAGTTCTATACGAAGTAACTGCTGGCAGCAATTGGCAGAGATTGTGAGAGAAAATAACATCATTCTTTAACACCTGAGAATATAATCTACCTGTACCAATTTATGCTGCACGTAATAAGAAGCGAGTGCAAATTGCCATGAACAAATATAAATAACATGTCTGGTTTCTTTCGCATGTAGAGCAAAGATGTAAAAAAGTTTGCAGCTGTCAACTGCGAGTGAATATATTTGAGAAAGTAGCGAAGAAGGACCGTAATTATCGGTGCAGAAGCAAACTGAATTTGATTCATGTGTAATCGATAAGAAAATTGAACGAGTGATGTCAACCGATCTTGTGGACAGGCCGACGTCCTTTTCTTATCGTTGATTGCATTTTACCGAGGGAGAAAAAGAACGAAAAAGGAAAATTTGGAGCAAACGATCTATTCGACATGTATTGTAGTATTTTTTTCTTCTCTCTCCTGATTCTCAATCTTGAGCCGGATGTCGCCCGCGCTGTTCAACGGTCAATATGACAAACTGCCTGTTAAAGATAGGCAGCGATATGTAAATATATAGCTTGCAGCATCTTGCAACTAATAAAAAACACTTTATGCAATCAAGCAGTGTTACGATCATCGTGAAATTTATCACCGTTCGGTTTTTTGACCGTCCTTTCAAAAGAAAGAATTTTGACCGTGAAATAATCATAGAATTTTATAATATTCCACAGGATTTCAGAGTTTTCAAACGATTTCATAAGATTTCACGAGTGGTGCACAGATGCACCAGATTTCAAGGGTTGGTCAACCCGCATTTCTAATACGATTAAAGTTTCCCTCTTTGTAACGCGATTTTTTCCCTTTCTTTGATATTACAGTCACAGTATGAATTTTCCGCATGAAAGTCACCGGCTGATTCATCACAGCGTAATTGACTCGGATGTTATTATATACCTTGCATAGGTAAAAACTTGCAGCCATCATTACAAGTACGGAACGTGCAATTTCGCTATTTACCTGCGTGACGAGCTCGTACGTGAATGACACTTTCCGTTTCGGAATCAGAACCCAGCCAATAAGCTGTCCCGCTTCGGTCCGAGTCGCTTTGGAGATCGTCCGACGTCTCCTCGAGGATCGTCTCCAGAAATTCGACCTGCCGTACAAGCAGAGCGTCTGTAAATAAGAAGAAACTACGATATAATCAATTGTCGTGGTAGGATACGAGAAAGAGACTTTATCATTCAATTATAAGGAGGAATAAGGGAACGTAATACGAACGGAATAAGTTTCAGTTGATAAACTTTCGTAAGAAATAGAGCGCGATAAACCGTCAAAATTGACCTGATTTTAACAGTAGCATGCTGACTCTGATGGAAACAGGGGAAATTAAAAACTACACATTTCCAATCCGCGAGTGCAAAATTACTACAGAAGCTATTTCTTGCCAATCATAAATCAGATGATAAAAAATCGTCGAGAAATCTGCGTCAAAAGGGAATGTGATGGTAGAAAAATAAGCTTTGTATCGTAATGTTATACAAGTTTCGGTAAACTTTTCCCGTTTTCTTGAACGACAGCCACAGTTTACGAATAAATTGAGAAGAATGGACAAAGATTGTAAAAAATTTTCCATGACTTTCCGTGAATTTTTGTTACAGCGATCGATGTATTTGAATTTATTTATAATACAGTTGCAGACGTTCGGTTTATAAGCGCGTGAAAAGTGTGTTAATGGTTGTGCACGTTAACGATCTTTAATCGCTGTATAGATGTTGGGCTTTCCGCTGCGGCTGCCGCGAAGGAATTTTCTGCGGGAGACAATAAAGAATATAATAAATTCTAATACGAAAAAAAGTGAAGAGCGAGAAAATTCCTATTCGCGATATTATATGCACGATAAAAACAGTAGAATGCCGGAATTTTCATCCATGCCACGGAATTTTAAGACTTTAATGTGCCGACTTGAATCGACGAAGGAAAATTTACTTTTGCACGACGATCCGATATCTTTTTTGCCTGAATCAATGTAGATTTCTCTGTGCAACATACCGGAACTTTGATGACGAATTGGATGGATTATCTTCATGAAAAGTTAGAAAAAGAAAATAAATCTGTAAAATATTTCCATTAACGTTACTAACTGTCCCAATAATGATGAACGTGAATAAAACAATATCTTTAATATGCAATAGAAATAAATCTGTACAAATACGAATAAAATCAGAGAAACAGAGCTGAGGTTAATTATTTTGAACGTTGCGATTGTAAAAACTTTCCTCAAATCGATGTCATTACAACTTGTGCCATTCGAATTTCCTCAGATTCGTTTCTATCACGTGATCGAAATGTTGTTTCATTAGTTATCATCATCATCATTGGCGCAAATAAGATTGTTGGAGATTTTTTCAAGGTTTTATCCCTCTCCCATCTTAACTTTTGATTCAGACGGTACGTCCGATTAATCCTTAAAAGCTCGTATACAAGATCTTCCGTCTCCCTATCTTCTAAACGACCGAAGCGTCGGGTCAAATGCGCGCCTGCATGGTTGATAGAACCGAGTTAATTGATCCAATTAAACATCGTTAAACCGACCCCAATGTCAGACCTAAATAAGGCGGGTCCATATCAGCGTATCAGGGTACTTTGCTTCCACCGTATCGCATGCAATTGACTGCTTCCGTCAATTCTTACTTTTCCTTTTAATGCACACCGATCGTTCTTCATCTTTCACTGTGCGGAGAGAAAGATTTATCTTTCCATGAGGAAAATGAATGCGACATATTTTATAATAATGTGCATTGTACACGCAATGAAATACATGACATATACGTATATATATAATGTATATAATATATTAACGAATCGCCGGAGGCAACACGATCGGAAATTATCATCGTCGTCAAAGGCAGTATAACTTCCAGGCGATTATTGTTGAAGAGGAAGATGGGGAGAAAAAAATCTCTCTCATTACTGGTATGCAAGGCATCCGTCACGGAGCGGGCATCAGATCCACAGGTATCTAATATTACCTCCAGAGTCGGGAAACAGTTACGGTTTACGATTGACGCAAGTCGTAAGGTAGCGACGAAACGGAGTTAATTGAAGCTTATTCATTCAAGCCATTTTTCCCCTGCGTTCTTTTTTCAAGGCTAAGCTATACTCAAAAAAATTACCATGATTGCAGGTTTTCCGATTAGCTTCGAACAGAATATCGAAATCGAATTTCCTTTGATCAATCAACAAATTAGATGTTGTAAAATCGCGCTTTGACATATCCAATAACCTGTTTTCCTTCGCCATTTTACTTACTTAGCAAACCAGTTATTTAAAATTTTGATCGATTTCTGAAGCAGGTGCCATTTCATTAATTATAAATCATTGAAAGTCTGGTACAGCAAAATCAATGAACAGTATCGATTCTCTATCAACCAACCGCATTTAGCCGAAAACTCGCATGATCAAAATATACGCGTCCGATCAAGTTGAGATAATTCAGGAATATACTTTGATTATCTTATAAGGTGATGGTGTATTTTAAAAGTATTAATAAAAATCACAGAAATAAAAACCTTACTGTAGAAAAAAAAAAATTCAAACATTTTGTTTCCTTCTTTTACAATATTTTATAATTCTCGATCTGCCCAAAAGTTGTTTTCGCCTACATTCGAAGTACGCTTCGAAATGACCCAGTGTGTTATCGAAGGGTTAAACACGCTTTCTCACGTACTTTACTGCGGTTCCCATAGTGGGTAAGAGTCGGTTACGTGCGTTACATTTGCGGCTTAGGTACATATAGCCCAAGCTACAGAGATTTTTTCATGCAAAAAGTGTTAGACGAAAACCAGCTGCGCCATTGTTTGTAAAATACTGTTGCGCCCAGCATATTTCACGATCTTTTCATTAGAATATTTCAGCAACAAATAGGAATATTTGAACTCATTTTCTTTTTGTTTCCGGGGTATTTCGTTCCGAGAAACACGATTCTCCAATCAAATCGTTCGAAAAACGAACAGGAGAGCAACAATTCTACTTTTTTTGCTATATTTTGTTATATCATTTAGAAACATTACGAACGTGTATAGTATTTATAGCGGCATTACTTTCAATGGAATTATATCGGAGGAAAATTAATATGGATGGGATGTATAAATTGGAGAATCGTGTTAACGGTATTACTATATATACATGCCTCTCCTTGCTTGCTGCTCTACCCCCACTCTTCAACTACTCTCACGCGCTCGGCCGTTTTTCGTGAGGTTCAGCTTTATTTTTAACATATTTCGCAGCGTTTTAATGAAAAACCAAGATGAACGTTTCGTAGTATGAGAATTCTACATTCAAAATCTTTTTTGGAAATTGAAATCGGACCATACCTGTCGCATTCAGGTCTGCTGGAAAATTGCATAGTAAAATATTCAAATGGCCACGGATCAAAAACTACGCATCGGACAGTTCCTGCTCTTCGCACGTATAAAGTTTATATCAATAACTAATACTGACCGGAGGATCTACGCTACAACTCAAAAAATAACCAAGTTATGAATTTTTGAAAAAACTCCATTTTGGCCGGGTTTTTCCGATTTTCTCTTAAACTAAGAGTCCGATCGAGTCGTCCGACATCTCATTTTATTCCTCCTTTCATTTTCTACAATTTTACTATCGACACCGTCACGATTACTCTGATAGTTTCAATTTTATGAGCAAAAAACTAAAAAAAAGGCAATTTTTTGCACAAAATTGTTAATAAAAAAGTTATAAATAACAAAGTCGAGTGAAAAACATCTCACTATATCATATGGAACTATTTTACAAACAATGGCGCAGCTGGTTTTCTTCTAACACTTTTTACACAAAATGCCTACTCTAAATCTCTGTAGCTTGGCCTAATAGAGGATGCGCCAGCACGCTGTTGGCCATGGGATAAAGTCAAAGAGAGAGAGAGAGAGAGAGAGAGAGAGAGAGAGAGAGAGAGAGAGAGAGAGAGAGAGAGAGAGAGAGAGAGAGAGAGAGAAAGAGGGATACGGTACCCGCATAGCGTGTGGCGCATTCCGTGGGTTTGATGCCCTTTTTTGTGTGTGTGTGTGTGTGTGTGTATGTGTGTGTGTGGAAAAGTAACACTCTGGATTCAGGGTTCACGGTTCACGGTTCAGCCAGCTCGGTTCAAGGCTTCTATATATCGCCACCGTCACTTCCGCGCACCTACTTCGCACAACGTGCCATGGCTTTCGTATACCTCCGAGGTACCTCCTCTTATGGAGGTCACACCATGTGCACGTCGTGCAATAAGCCCACCGTTAACGACCAGCATCCTTGACATTCCCTTGGGAAGAGGGTGCAAATACATTAGAGAATGCAACTCGTAAATTCGAACTCATCAGTGCCTGCTGAAGCAACGAGTTCAACGAAAAATATAATAATTATCTGAGCGAAAGTTCAATCGCGGCTTATTATTATTGCCGGTGTCGTTGTTGTTGTTGTTGTGGTTGTTGTTACAGACGCCCCGAAGTCAGCCGTATTTACATGAAATTATTCAAACATGTATGCGATAGAGTCGAAAAAGGAAAATCATTACGATGATATTACTGGTACAACCATATCGTGTATTTGATGAGGAGTGCGGCATAATTACGAGGTTGAAGTTAGCGACGTTACCGTAACGAAACACTGGGGAAAAAATCATTTTTTTTCTTATTTTTACAATGACTTTGACGGAACTACACTGAGAGAAATTTTTAGTTCCGGTTACCGCTCAGTCCTTAACTAATTTCATTTTTTACCATAATCGAAAAATATACTTCTAGGTACAAAATGAAAATTAGTTTTCTAGCTGTTACTGAAAAGTCTAGTATCCGATACTATTCTTTCTCATTACGATCACTGTTACTACATTTTCTTGTAACTGTTGCGAAAATTTAATGCTTGTGCAACAATAAATTGATGTTAAAGCCTTATTTAACTAAAAAAGTACAGTAAACCGAACAAACTGATTTTGCGTTGTAATTACCAAGAAAAGGATCGACGATAGCACGAAATGGTTACGCGTACTTCGTATTTCGTAATGCCAACAATGTTCGAATAGTCTTTTTAAGGATACCTGTTTTACTGAATTTTTCTAGTTACTATAACAAATCAAATTTTTCTCAGTGTATGATTTCTAAATATAAGTATGTTTTGTTTTGTTACAGTTTAATGAATTTCCATCAATTCCAAAATCGCGGACTAACGCTTTTTCCTCGATATGAATCGTTACAATAACATTACTAACTTCAACATGATCAGAAAGATAGGGTATAAAGTGGAATCTCACGAGTTTCACTGGGTATTGATTTTTCTTTTTAATTAAATTTTGAGATTTCACATCGTTATATTCGCTAACATGGTACACTCCGGCAAAAAAACATATTCTATTTCCACACAGGAATAATGTGTTCAACAGAAAAAATCAAAAATTCTTATCGTTACTCCAACTTTGCCTGCAGTCTGTAAAATGTGCCAAAAAATTTTCAGGTTTTTTCGTACATCTCGTATATCATTTGTAAAACGATACTGATTTCAATACAACTATCTGTAGCACGTAATTACGTTGAAAAGAAATTATGCTTAATCTTCCGATGAGCATCGAAGCCGACCTTCATAGAACGATTAATCGTTACGACGTATAGTATTGAATTTGATGAATTCTGAAGGAGTCAAGGATACATGCAGACTCGAAAGAAACTTGGTTCAGCGAATGATGATTTATGTACGTGTATAATGTAATATTGGGCACCGTACGTAGCGAACAAAAAGTGAAAGGCGTCCAGGAAGTCGTGCAGGAGTGCAGAGCAGAGGTGGAAACTTGCGTTACTCGGGTTATATCACGTATATATATACGACACATCGCACATCGTGCACACATGTGTTACGATTCCTGACCTGAGAGCAATTAAACATGGGCGCAGAACAATTAGCTTCGAACGTAGGTGTACGAAATCCATGCATAGGTTAAGAGAGAAGAATCTGTTTGGTATTGAAAATATCGCTCCGGATACAAACCACACGTATTTTACTATAATATTCTAGTAAACTGTAACAAATGAAATATTTCTCAGGGCTATGAGTATCTATATAAATATACGAATTCGGCATTTTGATTTATTCTGCATATTTGCGCAGTTGCGCGGTGTGTGATCCTGAACAGCACGAAAAATTCACGTAGGCAGCAGCTGTTTGGACAAGAGAATAAAAAAATATCATCTCAAGAGAGTTCCATATTTGGGGCCTGCTTCAGCTTCGCATTTCAACCAACCATAAATACGTATAGTTCTCAACTTCAAATGACGATTACGTAAACCTCACTGCAGCATTCCTCGGTCGTATACGATCAATCCAAAATCTATGCTTGCGTAGAGAATTTTTTTCATTTTATATACATTTTTTTGTAATAAATCGAGAAGCTATCGAACTCAAGTCTTCCAGCAAAGTTCTATAAGTGCGATTCGCTTACTCGAATACTTCTACCGTAGAGATTTCTTACATCTCTATGACTTCTGCCGAATGAATTTTTTCATAGAGAATGACGGACCAAACTGTCGGAAAAAGTGGCTTGTGTAAGATAAAACCGAGAGCCAACGATAAGAAAAGCTGATCTTCGTTTCTTGTATTATAAACGTATAGGTATAATCACGAATTCACTATGGATCGTTCCGTATTTGTCACACTTAAATTTATAATCGGGGAATATTTGTATTCAGGAGCGAGTCGAGGGGTCAGGATCAGCGATAAATCTTTGAAGATAACTAGATACGTGTATAGGCAATTCGGAGGCAAAAATATGCACCTCGTCGCGCGTATGAAAACGATGAATATGCAGTAGTAACTAGAACAAATATCGAAACGCGAATCAATCGGCAACTTTTCGCGATTAGTTAAACGGTCCATGCTTGTACATACAATGCGTATATACATTGCATAGAGTTAAAATTAGAAAGAATCATTTACGGATACTGGTTGTTTACCGAACGTTTACAAATGCGATGTACGCGGTGGGCGTATAACGTATACGTGTAACGACGAGCCTTGTGGAATTTATCGCTCAATTAAAGACCTAAGTAAAGTTTAACTAGCACTGAGTCATCGTATTGGCAAGCAAATACGGACAAATGTACGCAGGAAATTCTAGTAAAAATTTTTTACTCCAAAGAGACTTCGGGTTTCGGTATTTTTATTCCTCTATTTTCTTCTCCCGATGCAAAATGTCCGAGATTCAATTTTAGAGCGAGAAATCTCGAAGTGGTATTAAGATTTGTAAACCGCTGATCCACGATATTCTTTTATGGTTTTCTAACTAAATGTGCATCGGGAGATGAAAATAAAAATAAATAACGTGGCGGGGAATTTTTCATTTTTTGTTATCTCTAAATTTAAATTGCACGTTCAAAAATCTGCGACAACGATACCTGGTTACTATTTCGAAGATTTGAAATAAGATCAATCGATATTTGAATTGGTATAATGATGACAGAATGGTTAGTGAAATGTTGTAAAAGAGTTATTCCGATGATGATACTACTCAAGACTCGTTGCGGTGTTATCGCCTGTAGAGAAACAAAGGCAAGAAACATATTATTATTTATAATCTTCTCGATACTCTAATCGTTCAATAACCACGTGCTACTTCAGGAACGGAGTAAATAACGTTGATTTCCGTTTAAAAATTCTCGTCACAATTGACGTTAAAATATATTGTACGAGTAAAAAATATTTTACACCATCGCTGTAAATGCATATTCTAACCATAAAAAAATTACGCAACAGTAAAAAAAGAATAGCAATCGAGTTATCTTCAGCGACGTACATCAAAGGAAAATTCCGAAATTATACACTTGCTGATTATTTGCCATAAGCTTGATTGCGTGCGATGTAGATATATATCTCGACAAGTTAACCACATCCCTCTTTCAAACTCACCAACCTCCTTAACTCCTCTATTTTCACGTTTAGTTATCTTCGCGAGTCCAATGTTAACGAATAATGTACATAATATATATAATACATATTTTTACCAAGGGTGAAATCATCCGTTTTGCCCTTTTTTCTGATCTAGTAGCTTCGTAGATAAACGACGCATTAAAGGTTTCATGTGTTAAAAGAAGAGTAAGGTTTCTGCGTCAACCAGTATTATAATAAAAACAGTCCTGTTTTTCGACTTCTATATAGAAACACGTATCGCCAATGAAAGCATTTTTCACTGCTGAATTTACATGTGCCTGTTGGATCATTTCTTTACGCTCAACGAACCCCGTTATTTTATTCCGTAACACTAACGCATATATTTTTAAAGCCATACGTAGCCATAATAGTCGGAAACTGGTCTCTTCACTCTGAGCCAGGACATATCGCACGACTTTATCTCAACTAAACGGCATCAAGTTAGGAATGTACGTGTGCTTAAAGAATATTAATCCTTTCGTCGAAAACTCCTCAATACATTGAGTTTATCTTTGATCCTGTAGAAAAGCCCAGTCACTGAACAGGGTGTTTCAGAAAAATCATTGTACTGGAATCAGCTGAATAGAACAACAACGTGATCGTAGGAAATACCCTGAAGGATTGAAAATCCTCAACCAAAATGACAACCGCATCGTCGTTTATCGAAAATATACGAAATTCGATTTCGCGTACGTTATTTAGAAGTTAGCGTGGGATTTTGTGTAAATAAATCAAGGATCGGTGATTTCTTTGATTATTTTCATTGGCCTGCGATATAATGCTGGCATGCCCACGCAAAACGTAAACGTATAATAAGTCTACGTATACGTTATACGTTCCTTCGATCATTCGATGGGATAACAATTATCACGTGTATATGTGACAAGCGCATGCGCATAATAGCGGTACGTACGAGTGTGAGAATAGAATTTTAATAGTTGGCGGCGATGACATAACACCGCGTGGCTGACGAGTGTCAAGACTTTACGATCATCGAACAAACTGCGGATAGTTCGACTCGCTTCTCACGCAGATGCATTTTAATTGCTTCGGCAAGTGTGCAATTTTTCAACGCAATGTGCATTGCTGTTCTTCGAAACTGCGTTACGTAGATACTAACGTAACCACAGTTCGCGTTATACTTGTTCATCGCGTAACTTAACTGCCAAGAATTCGCCTCCTCCTCCAACGAAGGTATCGGATGCATTGATCGTGCAACTGCTGTTAGATTTAATTGCCAACCGCTCTTTATTCGCATACATCATAGTTTTGATAATAATCGTATAATAAAAAGCAGCGTTTGCTGAACGACTCGAATTCCTATGAAATCCAATAAAACCCCGTATGTACCAAAGTATTACGAAATATTGTCGAATCTTCGTGAAGTAACGCGAAGTCTTGTGAAACCCCCGTGAATCAGTGGGCCCGACCATCTCCCTGAGTACTTCCATCAACTTGTATTATCATGCTGGTTAGTTTCTAATTTCATCAAGGTACGACGTGGTAAGGAACACGCACCGTTATTCGCAGGAAACGGAACCTTGCCGCGATCTTGTGATAGTAACGTTTCGACCCGTGGAACAAGACAATGCATCCAGATACCTTGTGGAACTGTTTAAAAATGTTCAAGCGTTTTATTTCTCAAAATCCATTAAACTAACATTTGCAAATTTTGCAAACTTCACTCGTATCGACACAAGTGAATGCAGCACGAGTTCAAAGAATTGCTACATCCCTTTTTTCCAAACAGAACTCCAATTATCCTTACTCTCAATTTCTCCCCCACTCTTCGTCATGCTGCAAAAAATTGGTCGAAAATTTTGTACCGCGTGGTCAGAGATACGTAAAAGATGGCGAATCGAGCGACGTGTGTACGAAGCAACAGGTGCTACTACCCGCAATCACGTACGTTTATCGTGATACGTTGTATCTTCTGTTCGGTAGGGCTGTAATACTGGAAGGAATGACGGGCAGTAGCCGCACCACCACTGGTGTACCAACGCGATGTAAGGCAAAACGTGATCTTGTAGCCGAGCTAAGGTCCCGTTGCTTATGTACGTACCTGCCTGTAGACGGCTATCTCGAATTTTAATTTTAAAGAACCTGCAACGTCTCTCTCTCTCTCTTCCTCCTCTTTCTCTTTATCTTTTTCTCTGACATTTTAAGCACCCGTATTGACATTGATTTTAAAACAGCTCCGAGTCGAGACATACGTTGTAAATAATTTGATGTAAAAATTAGCCGATGCGAAGTTACGTGGAACAATTTTTTAGCTCGATCCGGAAATTTAGCACCAAATACTGTTACGCGGACACCAACAATGTTGAATTGACGGCAATTCGTGTTTTGTATAAGTCTAGGCCAAGATATTTTTTTTACAGTGTACCCATCTATTCCGATAATACAATCCAGATAGTAATCAGCGATTGAAATTGATAAAAATTTCAAGCTCTATCGACTAGCTGTCGCCGGTCATTGATTCCCTGCCATGGAACGATGAAAATCATCGTTGTTGTTGCGTTGGTTTATTTTTAATATCACAGCGTCGTTGGCACGATTGTACGATCTGCACGACGTTGCTGTGGGAATGAGGTAAACTTCGTAATCCTTATTCACGGATCATATAGAAGCAAGGTTGTTAGTTCCGGCGATGATTCCGCAGAAATTTAATACCTATATTATACCGGATAATAATTTGATTGAAATACCTTGTAACGGACTGTGCATGCGTTTTATATAGATGACAAGCCTCATAAATCGAGTGTATAATTTTCATTAGCTCATTCTCTGTGTGTATACACACAATTATAGAAAGTAGCCCAGATTCGGCATTATAACAACGTGAAATTATATGCAAATTGAAATACTATAACTGCTGCTATGTTTTCCCGCACTGTTGCTGCTGCTGCTGCATTGGTGGTGATGGTGTTATTACACCCGTTTATTATGGGAATAACCGGAATAATGATACCTCCTACTGCGAATCGTAAGGGGAGAATAAGAAGGAAAAAGAGAGGAAAATATTCAGAGCATAAAACCGACACGTTCGCAGATTATTCAGAAACTCGACAGAGATCTGTGTTTGCGATACATATAGGTACAGAACATAACTTTTGAAAGTAGTTTAATATCGCGAATACTCTCACGGTTTAACCAAATTCAAGGATAAATGTTACTATATCCTGAGATTTATTGAATGATATTCACACCATTTCTCAGTTAAAAAATGAGACCGACAACTTTGGAATCTGTTAAAAAACAACAGGGTTTATATTCGCTTTGAACGTTCTAATTATAAAACCTTCTCACAAGTTGTTGATATCTTGGCTTGTGATAGCCGAATCCGATCAAATTCATCTTAGTTTCATATTATGTTATTCTTTCATTCGTTTTCACTGTCATCAGCGGATGTAATATTATTATTCTCCTCTCTCTTCCTAACTTTAGATTCACACGGTGAGACCCGGTCATCCTTAATCGAAACAAATAAATAAAAATATAATACAACGTGCAGTATAAATATCTAATATGTCTTTAATTCCGTGAGCTGCGCTCGAAATACGCAATAAGCAGGTACACAGAACACGCGTAAAATCCATTAGCGCGGAAATCCTTTAGCCCGTATATTCGTATATTTATACGCTTTAGTACTCGGCGAAGAGGATGAAGGGGAACTGAAGAGAAAACAAACCAAATGTACGTTGTAATGTTACAGCCAGTGACCGGAACAGTCAAATTTATGCCCACCCATGGGTCAACTCAGATTTATGTGCTTCGAGCTTCAAGAAGCAGCAGAGAAGCGCATATTTTCTTGACTGCGTTACTTCAGGTAAACGACTCAAGATTCATTTCTTGTTACACCCGCATCAAATTACCCCAATATATACGCGAAAATATATTACGAACGACCGTAATCGAATAGAACAGCACCACGTGGCTCGATTTTTTGATTACAACTAGAAAATTCGCTTTAATTTTCTACCCCGAACTTCTGTCTTTATCAGTAAACGTTGAAACCTGAAAATAGTCAAAGCTATGTGGAATAAATAAATCTAAAAATAATTTCTCTAGTCGGTAAAAAGAATAATTCCTCTGCACAATTAATTCAAATACCTCACGAGGATCTGGAGGGCACTCGAGTAGAAAGTGCAGGCCAGTGCTGACATGCCGCATTGTTACAACAAAGTCTATCCTAGTGCCGAGCTCTGTAGCGGTAAACACAACATATGCCTGGACACGTGTTGCAGATAAATAAAGAGAGGGCTATATGCCCGAGGGGATTGGAAGGGGGATAATTCGTTGGCCAAAATAGACGAAGGGGGACACGAACCATTGGAGCGTGGATCTTCGTGCGTAGGTTGAAAGTTGGGCTGGTAATGGCTCGCCGAGTGTATCTGCAGCTGCATCTGAGGAGCGTGGAAGCCGTAGGCCGGAAACCACGAGTTCAGCCCGAGTTCCATCCCCGATTCCGAGGCTGAGGGTGAACCAGACGCCGTCGTCGTCGTCGTCGTCGTTGTCGTGGTTTCCTGCTGCAGGGTCACCGGTTCGCTCGTTGCTTCGTTCATATCTCCTGCGCAGCATATATGTACATGCATCATCATCACGCAACAAATTCTTCGACTCTGTTAACGAGTATGGTGTATTGTGGGGGTGATACTTAATGTCGTCGTTCTTGAATTTTCTTTGCCCTATGGGGTAAAGTAGTTTGAAATATATTTGAAGAAATATAATCAAAACACGAGTCTCCTATCTCAGTTTCATGTTCTACTCCAAGGCCTTTGAATTTTCCTATTTGAATAACAGTAAGACAAATTTTTATTCTTACCAAACCGTTGCGTCAAGCAATTTGAAACTTGGTAAATTTTTTACCTCTAGTTTTGTTGTTGCAAAAAAAAAAAAATAAATAAATAAATGAATTAACCACGATGCACCAACAAACCTCTGTTATTCAAATAGGTAAATTCGAAGGCTTTGGGATTGAACTTATTCTCTGCAGGATTGAAATAAGAGCCTGGGCATTCGGTTGTACATTTCAGGAAAAAAATTATTTCGAGATTATTCGAGATATTCTGCCCAAAATTAAAAAATGACCATATTAAGTACCACCCTAAAGGGTACATTTTACAAATACAGTGAAACTTAACAGGCTGAATTAGAGACTACGCATGCCCGAGATCACTGAATTCTATTGGTCGGCGAGATCGTATTGCGGTAATATTTTCGTCTGCAAGGCGGGGAAGCCAACTCACTCAAAACATGGCATGAGATTTAAAATTCTTACGCGTCGAGTGGCGAATTAAAATTATGTTGTTAGAACGATTTGTAAGAGTCAAAATAGTCATCGGTCAGTTCAGAATAGAAGTTTGTTAAACCTGTCCGATTTTCTATAAACCACTTAATGATATCTGCTCAATAGAAAAACAAAAAATGCATCAACGCTCAATCGACTAACTATAAGTTTCATCATTTCCTTTCGGTATAAAAATTCAGCAATAAAGCAGACCAAAAAGATAAAAACAGTAGTAATCAGGGAAAATATTTTTATCGTGAAACGAAAGGCGATTTTATTTAAATCAACAGGAAAATACCCGAAGCAAATCAAATAGACTAAACGAACTATTCTTCTCTATATATGAGGAAAAATTAGGGAGGTTCGAAACTGAAATTGAAAGTAACAGCAAAATAACAAAAATCTCCCGATTTCGATATTCTACAATATTCAACGTTTTTTATCTCAGAATAAAGTACAATTAAGCATTTCATATGACTGAAATGCAAAGTTCGATAATTCTTCCATCTCTAATCGTAAGCTCACGATGTTTTAGGCAATACATTATTCTACACAAGTTTTTCAGTATTCATGTTATACAAGATGCTTCTTTGAACGAACAATTCGGATGAAATGAACGATCAATCTGAAAAATTATCATATACTGTCACATTCAAGACAACCGGGTTATCGATTGATAACCAACTATCTATAAAACAGGTCTCACAAAGTTTAAACTTCGTCCTTCGTTTCATGAATTTTTTTTTTTGCCAATTTCTAAAACTGTGTTTGCGACTAAACGTTGGAAAAAAAAAATAAACATTAATTCAAATGAGTCTAAGGTCAAGTGATTTTATACACTATTTTGTGCATTAAGTGTGCACAAGAATTCCAAGTAAAGCCCTGACGTTTGTTATAATTTCTCTAATACATACCTTGAAAAAAAAATCGCATAGCAAACAAGATAAACCAGTAAAACCTGATTGAATATGAATCAGCATTAATTTTGTCAATTGTTGCGGAAACCTTTTCTCTTTCAATGAAGAATGAATTAGATACATCAACGCGGATTTCAGTTCGATCCCAATTTTACCGATTCGTATAACAATACGTCTTTACATCACATTCTACGAACGCAGATCGAATTATGAAAAATTGATAAAAACCGAAAACAAAATTTTGTCGCAAGCTCTCCTTTCCACACTGCCTTCCGACCAACAATATTTATTCA
The DNA here is from genome assembly GCF_021901455.1 of Neodiprion lecontei. Taxonomy (NCBI): domain Eukaryota; kingdom Metazoa; phylum Arthropoda; class Insecta; order Hymenoptera; family Diprionidae; genus Neodiprion; species Neodiprion lecontei. The sequence goes on from NC_060262.1 coordinate 27,459,655, forward strand.
ACTGGAAGAGAATTGTAAAAAAAACAAACGAATAAAATCCGTGAAAAAGACGAGAAGCATCATATTTGATTGAGACTGATAATAAAATCTGATTAAAAATCTCCGATCGTAAAATCAGAAGACAGGTCTTTAATAACTGAACACGAATTGCAACGAACATCTGATTAAAACCGACAAATCTTTTTTCTACCCGCGTCTCACCTTACCTCTCATTTCTCTCTTATCAGCTGTGAAATATTATATATGCCGTCAGGCTGTCACCGTCATCGTTTGTCATCTTATCGTTGACGGGAATTCGAGTTGTTTCGGTTTCACGGTCAGGCCCCGGTAATAATTTAGACGCAACCGAGTCTCAATTGTTATCGAACCGATAATTTTTCAAGTCCGTCACAGAAGGTGAAACGTGCTCTCGAGTTTACCGTAACAACTCGGTTGCATGTATGGTCACAGGCACACGATGGTTATAGGTTATACTCCATGGCTCAAAGCGAAGTACAGTTAAGCCGAATCTCGTGTAAGTATTTACGTATGTTTCGAGGCGAGAATATACACCCGACATATCCCGCGTGCATAACGTAGAAGACACGGAGATGTTTATCGACGAGAAATTGGTCGGAACAGTGCCAAGAAAAGAGTAGGAGGAAAATGCTGTAACGCGCGGTTGTTACAAAGCAACACGTGCGATAACAAACGAGCTTTTCGAATCGCGTTGACGATTGCGGCATCGTAAATACGCGCTTGTGCAACGTCGCCGGATCGCGGAAACCTTACGAAATAAATAACATCGAAGCTTTGCTTTGATTATAAATGGCAGGGGGACGTAAATCTGAACTTTAGAACTGACCAACGATCGACAATTAATTAAATTCTTTCTCGAGTTGGGACGTTCCGTTTGTTATTTTCTCACCAACGTGCAGCGATCACCGATCCGCGATCATCGCCACATAAGTCTTTCGACGATAACCCGGCAGCTTTTGAAAGTCTATGTATAAATATTCCTTCGCGCAAATGATTCACACAGGATGGAGTCGGATACAAAGTTTGACCGAACGGGGTGAAGTGCGCCGAAAATAACCATCACAGCGCAACGGCGCGACCGAGTTTAAAAAGAAAACAAACGCGAATCGGCGAGACATCGATCGCAGCGATTTCAACTACCGTTCGACGCATCGAATACGCTTTAATCAATCGCGCTCTAGCCGGCAGCGGGGTGAATAACGCGAATGCTTAACATGAAATTGGGCAGTGTTGGACGATCGGCGGGTGACGCGCGTTTTAGGAGCCGATGTAGATATCGGCCGACAAGCGAACGTGCGTTTTACCTGCTGCGTTCCATGCATCGAGACGCATTCCTCGGCGTGTTTCGTAGGCGCGCTACGTGACCGACCGCATCGTCGGCGCAGATCCGGGGTGGGTATGTTTGTATTCACTTGTTTTCAGGGTACAGCTTCCTCCTCCACACTTGTTTTCCGCAAGGCATGCTACGTGCGCTGCCGGAGTGGCACAAGTGCGCGGATACTGGCGTTAAATAACGCAGGTAAGTGTCGCACCTCACTCACGAACAAACGGCCATATTATTTTATTATCCGCGAAGCACAAACCACACCTGTTGCGATATAAATCCCTGGATATGCGACGAACGCGCGACTCGCTCCACGAACCATCGCCAGCCGTCGTGGCTGTCAAATGCGTCAAACAATGAACGTAAACCGAAGAGTAAACTCGGTTTACTCTACGGTAAATACTAGAACAAAACTGCTTTCGCCTCCGAGCCGACAGCCAATCCCCTCCGTGCCGACTGCACCACGTGGTCATCCCTAAGCCAATTACGGTGCCGCCTCGATCCTCTGACAGGTCGCCACACCGAGTCGCGAGCTCTCCGATGCAAAGAAACATGCTTACGTTCAGCGGAGTCTGAATGCCGACTCCCGTTGCGCCTTGCGGAGTACGGAGAGAGCCTCCGGCGCTTCGCGACGTTATGCGGCTTTCTTACCGCGTTGCCGCTCTGCCCACCTTCGTCTACGCGCAAAATACATCGACAATCTTCTCCGGTTATCCGGACATCCTGATACCCTCGAAAACTATCGCAAGTTGTTGTACCGTTTTTCATTCTTCTGCGCGTCCTATTCTCTGTTCACCATATGAGATACCTAATTGGACCTTCAAAGAACTCGCGTGTTCGTTCTGAATCGAATTTCTCGATTACGCTGCAGCTTTATTGCTGAAGTATATGCTGTTATCGGCCTGTCAACGAACCGCGGAATTCCCAATGCGAAAACGGTTGACGATATCTTTTAGTCCCCGATTCGTCAGAGAATACGGTTTTTCGATGCTTCGGAAATTAGTCGCGTTGTAAATCAATTTTACACTATTAACATTTTTCAACTTGTACGAATTTTCATGGCTTGTTATAATAATAAAAATAATAATTACTAGTTATTGTTCGTTAATGTTCTCTTGTACTGACGGACAGAGGTCTTGATGCATGTACCGTTTTCATTTGACTGACAATGAAACATATTGCAGATTAATTTTTATCTCAACAAGTATCCCTAACATTAATAATAAGGCTTCATCAGTCATGCATTTAAGACTCATCTCTTCGAGAACATACTTGATTGATCTGGTATGTATAGTGTCAGTACCTAATATGTATGCTATTAGGCCGATCATCAGTCCTGCTAAAGACTGATTGTGCACGGTTTACATTTCAGTATAATATAATGGATATAGATGAACAAATAGAAGAAAATAACTTTGACAAACTAAACTTATACTTACGTCGTATATTTCTAAGTTTCAAATAAAGAAAAAATGGGTGGGGGTAAAAGACTAGAATGACCAATTTACAGAAGGACCAAAATATCTCATTTTCAAAGACGCGAAATTTAATTCGGGGGATTATCAAAATGTGTAAAATCCAAGTATAAAAAATTGAACATATAGAACGTCAAAATACGGAAAGACAAGATGTTTAAAGGCCCAAACATAGAAGGGCAAAAGCTAAAATCTGTATACGATATTATATTATCGAGACAAATTCTAAGGATTTTACATTTTAGCATTATATATTCCTTTTACATATTCTTTTTATCACTCCATAATTCAACTTTCTACATTTATAAATTCTATAAATAAAATTTTCGCATCCTTAAAAATTCGATATTGTGAACCTACTAGTTTTGATTATCCTCATTTTTCCCCCCACCCGAAAATATTCGGGTCCGTTACAATTATTTTCGATAAAAATTGCTAAAATTTTTTAGAAATTGCACATAAAAAAAACTATATCGTATTTTATAACTTTTAAACAATGAACCGATTTCAATTAAATTAATTGCGTAAAGACCTCGGATGAGAAACTTCTGCAAGAGGTAGCGGAGAGAAACGCAACTTTTATACCAATAGTTCTGGAGTTGTGAAACGAATTTTTGATGCGACCTACGTGAAACAACGAGATTCGGTCTTTTGTCTGACTGAATGTACCTAAAACATCGCAATTTAAGATATAAAGTAGATGGAGGAGATGCAAAGTTTGAAAGCAATAGTTATTTCAAATTTTATCGTGGTATTAGCTATTCGTATTACAGGCCACACGGTTCGAGCTTTGCATGCAACAATATGAGGATGGTTCGAACCAAACTTTGTTCAAAACATAAAAAAAAACCCATAAATAAAATGGCGCGTATGTTATATTTAGAAACCCATAAAAACCATCCCCTCGGTATTCTTATCCATCGATATTTTATCTTCTTTTCGAGTCACTTCCACGGGAAATAACCGCGCGTGCTCAAGGCAAAATATTCATTTTTTCTCGTGAACCACACCGTTATAATGGGATAAATATCTGCAAGCGTAACTATTCCTATATCCATGTTCGAAAGCCGGAAGAGTTTGTTTTCCGTTGAAAGGTATTTTTATTCCCTGATTACCATTCGCTGACCCCTCAGGCTCGTTAAGGGTGTATGGATTTGGTAATCATTTGAGAAGCGATAAATATTACAAACTATGCGTAATCAGAGAGCGAACCTCTCATCTACCGCAATGAATACAGAGTGTGATTTTGCAGGAAAGTAGCGGTGTAACGTTACAGCAGCGAGCGCGTTGAGATTGCTGCCACAGAGGAGCTTTGCATGTGAGATACGAGAAAATCGCTCGGAATATCCGTACGAGTACAGGTTTATTTCATTAAAATGTACATTCATTCACAGATAGCATTTACCAGCTGCGTACCTATATCCACACGGGTACATACGCGCACGTTGCTGTTGCGTAACAACTTATACTACGGACCGGAAACTGACCGCGAGGTGGTCAGTATGTATATGAGGATATTCGAGGTCGTTGAGCTCGTCGGTCGCGTACATCAGAGTGCTAAAAATTGGGTTTGCGATAATAATTGTAAATTTATCCATCGTCGTTACCTCATGTCAGCACTCTCAATTTGTAAACAAGTTTTTCTTGATACGACTTGTACGAGTATATGATCGATTATTAGACCCTGCCTTGTATTCGCAAAATCCCCAATTTCATTCCGGACTTGAAATTATTATATTATTATTATTATTGTTGTTGTTGTTATTATTATTATTATTTTGTTTGATAGCAGCGATATTCTTTTATACTTTTGAACGCTACCAAAGAAGGAATTTTAATTCACTCCGTGGTGAATAATTAATAGCACAAGACACCCGCAGCCCTGTGACAACATACGAAGCTACTGGCAGACGTATGTTATATACCTATATATTTATCTACACGTTCTTAGAGAGGATCCGGTTACGTCCAGCCTACCGATTAAGCATCAAGCAAATGGAGCAGAACAATTCACAGTGGAATATGCGAGGCACCGAATCTCTAACGATAAGGCTTGGAAAAAAAAAATACATACGAATGCGAAGGTTCGTGTACGCACGAATTGAAGTGATAATTAAATTACGATGACCACGTGTGAAAACGATGAAACTTTTTATCTTTATATTATACGCGAAAATGTATAATTTAGAATAATACTGATACATATACACTTTTTATGAAAGCTTCATAATCAGTATAAGTCACGTTTATCTACCGTATACACAATAAATATTTGCGAAATTTCACGTTAGGACGGTATATTTTATGTCGTACAGATTGATAATTACCTATGCAAAACATACCCGAGATTGCCGAGATAGTATGAATTTTAGTTGGCACTATATTCTAGACTATATTATTGTATTTATAAATAAAAGCGTCTGACTTCTTTATCTGATTACCATATTTAACAAAAAATCATTATCATATTGTAACAACGATAAGAAATGGCATGGTGTAACGCATTCCGTAATAATTAACGAGATGCGTGATTCAATCTACGTTGAAAAAAATACGTTTTATAAGTTTATTCATTTTCGATCTGACAATAACTTATCTTCATCGTTACTAGATTCACGTGATTCGCATGCGGTGTTGCAACGGCATCTTTACCGTGAATGTTTTTTTTTTCCCGCTTTTACATTTTTTTTTTTTATTTTACTTCGATTTGTTTGGTGAGGGTTGATCGTTTGGGCATTAGTTTTACTCTCGCTGGGACACGCGTTTGACCTTGATGACTTCATGTCTCTACAACCAACCAGAACCGAGTAATATTTCTTATAATATTTCAATTCGTCTAGATTGGCTGGTATGACGATGTGAATTTTTTTCAGATAGTAATACTAATGCTGACTAAAACCTCGCAGTCACAAATTTTTTGAAGCATTATTACTTTTACATTAAAATATATACTGAGAAAAAAAGTTTTTGCCATGTTATTTCCAAAAAAAACTTCGATCACAAAGCGGACTATCTTAGAGTTTAGGTAAACTCTGTAAAAATTTGGCAATTGTTTTTGAATTATTTGAAGTTGACTTAGGAGGTAGACGGAAAAAATTCGTCAACAACCAAAATAAGGGCCACTCTAATGCTCAGTTATGGCAGACCATAGACTAAATAGTAAAATATGCGGCGGCACGAAAGCTGGAAATAATAGGATAATTTCAATTTTTTTAAATCACAGATTATTATTAATGTGATTCAAAAGTAACACTTCTAATTGACTGGTTTCTTTTTTCAAATGTCGTTTAATTCGGTTCCAAATTGGATAATATTACGTATATTGACTCGACGCCACCTGTAAGAGGTCAATATACGTTCTGATACGGCAGCATCGCGGAATGAAATACCATCGAAAATGGCTGTTTCGATTCAGCCTATCCTGTATGTTCCGCATACCGACCAGACCGTGTTTTTTCAGCGCCCTCAAATTCTGCAAGATTGCGATTATTCCGTTGCGCGTTGACGGTAGAGTTTTTTTTCTTAGGGTCTAGATCCAGTCTTAATAGACTATACTAAACTAAGGCTTACACAGCTGAGTTCGGCAGCTGCATGTGCTTCAATTTTCGATACCTATTTTCGACAGATAGCTAGTGGAGAAAAAGAAACACCCGAGGGCCGACGCTACGTTATGAAACTCAAGTTTATGCAGCTTTTACGAACAACACAAAGAAGATATTGATCGTAGAATCCGTCAGCTCACACTTAATGCGTTTATTATGTACAAAGTAAGCTGCATAACTCAGATTAAGTAAACTGGAGCAATACAGATGTAAGTTAACAGAAAATAATACAGACAGTGTGGTAAAATTCGTCCAGTTACCGCTAAGCTTGAAATCTCCAAATCGTTATCACCGTCGCCGTGACCTCGATCTTGTCCATCGTCGGGTGAATCATCGTCTGAAAAATAACAAAAAAGACGCTACATTAGTATTTTTAGAACCGCAATTCAATGGTAGAAAATTTCTTTCAATTATTAGTTAAACACTTCGATTAGTCTTCACAGACTGTTGACATCATTATCTATTGGGATGCAATATATGGGAAATAGCCACGTTTCCGTCGATTTGGTTATAAGAAGATCGATTTGGTTGTAAAAGTTACTTTTTGACCCAATTATTACTGTATAATGTAACTATATTGTACACTATTGTATATAAACTCAATGTAAAAGATTAAGAGCCTAATAACACTCGTGAAGTTTACTGTGCTTTGATATTTGCGTCATTTAGCTCAAATGATCACTTGATTACTCGCATTGGGGTACCACACTGCTGAGCTACATTCAACATCTGATGAGTCCCAGTATAAATATTATCATCTTACAAAGATTGAACCCATATTTTATTTAAGATTAATGGGCAAAGATTGAATTCAATAAACACAACTTGTTCATTTGGTTACAACTGGTTATACAAAACTGTGTTATATTGGGATCATGCGAATGTTTAAACGAAATTACGAACAGATCGATGATATGTTATCTAAATTGAACGACATGCTTCAATTAAATTATGCACATGGCGTAAGTATACATGGTTATATAGAGAGATATCGGTATGAAGGGCATGAATTCTCTTCATCTATGTAAAATATGCAATACTATCCAAGGTTTGTTCGAATAATTTCTGAAACGCAAGTTTTCTGCGTGGCTCGCATTTTTCTTGATCCGCTTGTCCCACATACGGCTTGTTCATTTGTATCTGTAAAATACTATACCTATTATACTAGTCAAGTTTAGGATTTTTCTTCACACACCAATGAGAAAATGTTTAACTTTTCTTCACAATATAATACTAATGTCGTAGCACTTCAATTTCATGAAATTTATAATCAACTACATACTTCAATTTTCTGGTTTAGGGAAGTGAGTATAGTCAGCAAAAATTATCACTGTGTTTGCTCACCATAATTAGAATACTGTGGTGTTCCTTACAGACCAGTTGAGCCCTCCACCTCTTCATACTCTCCTGCAGGAATCCTTGTAGGTGGTTTATATTCTCTTTTAGAAAGTACACAACACTTCGTGGGGGTTACTTCTGGCGAACCTGGGTGGCCTTACATTGCCCCTTCCAAAGCGAGTCTTCCTCATATGTAGATTATGAATTCGCTGTGCTGCAGTCGACAGTTGATCCCACACCAAATTCACACAATATCTAAAAATTATTGCGAATCTCATACTAACCATAGTCACCAAACTCCTGGGCCTCCCTGTCGTCTGAATCATCATCCTCGTCTCTGTTCAATTCACCATCATCATCCTCGTTCGGGTCGTCAGTCTCGTCTTCTTGATCATCGTCTTCATTGTTATCGCCAGTATCATAATTATCGGCATCATCAGTATAATCATCATTATCATCATTATCATCATTCTCATTATTGTCACTATCATCATTATCGTCATTATCGTCATTGTCGGCAGTATCGTGATCATCGTCATTTTCGGAATTATCTGCAGTATCATCATTGTCTTCATTATCAGCATTATCGTTATCACTTTCAGCAACAATTTGAGCTTCCGGAAATGCAAGCTCTGCATTTGTGTCTGGAGTTGGACTGTGTTCTTCCAAATAATCGTAACTTGAAAACATCAAACGCCTACGCAAAGGGCTTCTGGGATTCTCAGATTCGATATCAGACAGATATCTAACACGTCCTGAGGCAAAGATTAGTCAAGGATCAGAAACTCGTTCTTCATCTAGGATCCCAATAGAAATGGTGATCGCCTTGATCAACACAACCCGTAGTGAAAATTACTTACGCCCCAGATTTTCCTGATACAAGTGATCGGATCGATATTTTGATTGGTGATTTTTTTGATGTCGTGAATGAGTTTTACTAGAAGACCTAGCACTGTCTTTCTTCAGATTAATTAGGCAAGGTGCAGATTCAATTACGCGAGTAGCTTTCAAGATGCCATCTTCATTCCGAACAATGCAAGTACACCTCTTAGTGTCTGCTGGGCAGCTAAGGGGAATAAAATGTGATATCATTGAAAACACAATTTAATAAAATAATATTTTACTATTTAAAAATACTATATAACAAACATACCAAAATGAACCTGGCCCAATACAGTCAATGGCTGATTTACCCCTGTAATATTGGAAATTAGAAAAATTTTATGGGTAAAGATTTTTATCAATTGTACAAAGAATTTGTATCAATCTCGTAATTACGTTAGCTGATTACGGCATATCGCGGTCGCTGTTGCGAAAATTCTACCATCACTATTTTCACAAATTGGAGTAGACCAGTGGGACCAAGCAGACGTTATTTCGGGGGGAATCGAGGTCCATGGGCCAAACTCTTCGCAAAACTGATAAGTAATTATTGCCCAACTTAAACTCCAATGGTAAGAAGTAAATACAACTTGCACCAGGAGGATGTACGTACTCAATAAGTAGAAAAAAAAAACCGTCTGCACACGATTTGCTTAGAATCAACCTTTTTTTTGAAAATGAAGTGAAAAACAGTACCGGCTGTTTTTCATGACATTCCGGATCGCATTGCGGAGAATGAATTCCTTTAATTGTCGTAGCACAACATTCAGCCACTCCGCATACTCCTCGTGGTGAACAAAGAGATTCTGATAGGGGTGTACGGAAACAAGTTGGAAAGCCTATGTTAAAACGATGTAAAATAATCAGATGTTGTGTACCAAACAACAAGTCATTGAACTAAATTCAGTTTTGTTGTCACGAAAAATGCAATGGCAATATTCATAGATCGGCTAAAAGCAACTATGGATAAATTTAAATATTTTTGAAATTGCAAATTTTTGTGACTCGTAAAAACGATAATTTTTTAGTAAAATTAAACATATTTAAATATGCGTGATGGTATTGATCACCAAAATCACCTAGACCAGATTCAAATCGGAGAAAATTGTTTCGATTCTTGCAGTACTTTACGTGAAGTCATTTGTGAAACTGCTCTTACATATTTTCGATTTCTGCGGTACTTTACGTCGACCCACTTTCGAAAATATTTTTATAAATTAACACTAATCAGAATTTCAGAACCAGTATAAAAATGTATGCATTTTTCAAATTGAATTTTTTATACTTTTGCCAGAAAAAATTTAAAAAGTTTCTTTACGTTTTGCTGTAAAATTATGAATTCTGAAAACTAAGATACACCTATTCCGAAACTGGTATCTACTGTAGTTACCTATACAACTTTTTGGAAGAAAGTTTTTGATATACCGATCCTCCCCAATAAAAATCACTAATAATACTATTATGTTGCATTAGTTTCTTCAGGCTTGTAAAATAGCGTAATCGTATCATTAAGGTCTGTGAAATGTTTCCATTTATGAATATAGCAGAATTGAATTTTGATAAACACAAGCTCAATTTCCTGTTTAAAAAATCTGTTCATTATTACATTTCATGGAATGTATGAACACTTGATTAAATCGTAATGAATTAACAGCAAGAACCTTCAGTCGGATAAAGTTGTTGATTGGCCATTGGTATGGAGCAATTGCAGGGTTTGGCATATTCAGTAAGCAGTGTTACGTCACATAATCTTCTATGAACACGTGCGCTGGTATTAGCCGATGGTATAGCTTCCGTGAAGATACAGTCAGACTTTCTCCGTCGCATCAGCTGATCAGAACACAAAATCCAAGAACGAACAGTGGCACATTTGCATAGACCGAGAAAAAACTCGCCGACTTCAGAACTATCAGCAATTTTTGACTTCCTTGGAATATTCCGAAGTTCGACGAATAACTGCAAGGGAAATGTTGGTGGGATTAAGGTAAAGAAATATTTGAAAATAGTTCTACTAGATGATAGAAGACTGGATTAAGGACAAAGTACGTGAGAATTAATACATACGGCACAAAATTCTTCACCAATTTCAACGAACACACACTGTTGGAGATGCAGCTGCTGGGTCAAATGCCCAATGTTGTAGCTTGGATACTCGTCATTTCCTTGTGAAACTGAGAGAAATAAACCCCATCCAGGATCGTTGTCATCACTTTTGTCAATGTCATTCAATCCGATGGTTTTAACGTAAAATAAGATCACAAATATCATCAAATATGTAAGTATAAACATAGCCTGCTAGTCATTGGTCGCAGTTCCCGCCGGGAAATTCGTGACACGGACGTCAGTCAGGTTGTCACCAGTCGCCCAGAGAGACAGGTGGTGCCAATCAAGCCAGCTGTCAAAACATACACTGCTGCTCTCTCTTGAATTTTTAGTACACTCATTTTTCAACATATGAAAAATCTACCGATCGACCACGGAGCTTATATATGAGGAGAATTATTGACATAGGCTTCTTGGCTTTATTTGCGATCAGAAAAAAGGAGCCCGATCATTTTCTCACAATATTCTAGTAAGGATAGCGCTCGCTGGTGACATAATGTCAGGTTCATGGCGTCCGTTTGTTATTGTTTGTATCACGTGATCGCCACAGATCGCGGCATTCCGCTTCTACACTTGACACTAGCAACGCCAGCGCCTCTAATGTAGAAAGATCTGGCTGCAAATGTATATATATAGGTATATCAGTGTCAAGTGTAAAGAACGTAGAGAGTGGTAAGGAAGGAGTCAGATGTGTGCAGATGTGCCTGGCTACAGCCGCTGCAGCGCAGCTTTTCGGATGAACCAATGGAAAAGTTCCGCGAGTTGACGTGAGGCGCTGTTTTCAAAACACTTATTAAATGACATTTTCAAATCTCAATTAAATAAAGTTGTGTGTTCCATTTATTAAATCTATCGTTAAAAAATTTGGAATTCAAGATATTTTCATTTTACTACGTTAACAGCAAAGAATCCTCTGGTTGAACCCTTACTGCTAATCAGCGCCATTCTGGTGACTTATTGAATTACCGTGTGATGCCTTATGGCGGACACTTCCACTTGAAAACTCAGGTGACATTGTCCTCATTCCATCTACCATCCGTAATAAGTCGAGAGGTCCGAGAGGTGTACGAGTACTGTACAGTGGTTTTGTAGAATAGCGATAATACTTCGTTAGGAATGGGAAGAAAGGAGTCACGAATGACGTACAAGCGACGATAGAATTATTTGACACGTCCGCCTTTTGCAACGATTAGTTGTTTGAGGTTATGGAATTATATAACAAACCTTAAAAAGACTACATTGTTATTGTTGTGACATTTGGTGATAGTAATTTTTATCGTTTCCAAGTATGCTAGCATTTTTAATAATTTGTCATCGGTATTAGCCCGTAATGATTGACGGATGTTATCTCCGTAGCAGAAGTTTCTTTCCACCTGTGAAGATAATGATATTTTTAAAAATATAACCTGTTCATCGAGGTTACGAAAGCACAATTGAACAACTCGAGTAACGTAGGTAAAAAGATGTCTGCAGTTTCATACAATCCTCGGGATATGCCTGGTAGGCAAGAAATAATAGAGCTTGCAAGACTCTTGCGACAGAATGGTGATAAAGTCCTAAGCGCAACAAGCAAATTATCCTTGTCAACATCGCTTTTGAACAATTTGAACGAAGCGTTTACTTTAATTGTTGACGAAAATGAAGACTTGGAATCCTCGTTTCGAGTATGCAATAGTTCAAAGATTGACATATTCAGAGACCTCAAGTTTCTCCATGACATCGTTCAGAAAACGATCAGCTTGAAAATTACCCACAGACCCAGTGATTGTAAAACCAATGTCGATATAACAAAATTTAGACACTTAAAATACCTTGAACTACAAAAAGTTTGCATTGAATCTGTCCGAGGATTGCAAGGGGTCAGAGGACAGTTAGAAAATGTTGTATGTGCCGGTGGCAGAGGTGTTGGTTCGGTCGGAAGACTGCTGGGTATGTTCGGAAAACATAATTTTTTCTACACCTCCCATTAGCAATCGTAACTAAGAAACCAGAATAAATTGAATAATACTTATGCATTTATTGTATCTCCCAATATAGCTGCTTGTGGCGGGGATGCGAGTGCAGATTTTGTATGGGGATCCTTAAAATCTCTGATATTACCTTACAATGCATTGGCCAGAATAGATAAGTCTCTGGAACTAGCGCCATGGTTGCAAACGTTGGACCTGAGCCATAATTTAATATCATCGGCAAAGGAAATAGACTGTTTGCCAAATTTGAGAAAAATCAACTTGGGATATAACAAATTAGAATCAGTACCAGAATTTAGTAAGCCTGTGTTCCACAGCTTGCAAGTTCTTGTATTGAAGAATAACTACATAGAAAACATTAGTGGTGAATAAACAATTTGGAAAAACCTTAGATTTTATGAAGAAATATTTACTCTGCTGATACTCATATGAGTATAATATTAATCACATTTCTTTAGGACTCAAGGGATTGGAATCTCTCTCCGAGCTTGATTTGTCGTATAACTGCTTGACAGATCACTCGGTATTGTGGCCCTTAGAGAATATGTCTGCACTTTTGTGGGTTTCCTTGGAAGGAAATCCTCTAGCTTTTCATCAAAGACACAGAATATTTTCTATCAAACATTTGCATCCAAGCCTAGCATATAGTAAGGTATGATAAAAGATTTTTCATTATTATTTGTTACGTTGACTAATGTTATTCTTGGATATGAAAGTCAGAACTCAAAACACTTTTTTATAGTGTTAACGTTTCAGCCCTGATGGGAGCCCTCCTCAGAACCAATTTATTTAAACCATCTGTCACGAACAAAAATAATAAAATAATGTACAACTCCTTTTTTTAACAACTCCTTTTTTTTGTTCGTGACAGATGGTTTAAATAAATTGGTTCTGAGGAGGGCCCCCATCAGGGCTGAAACTTTACCACTATAAAAAAGTGTTTTGAGTTCTCACCTTCATATCCAAGAATAACATTAGTCAACAAGTCACCAAGGTCAAGAAAAAATTGTCTTCATTATTTGTTACGTTTGGAGTCTTCGAACTGGAACACAGTTCAATATGTACTTCGTAACGCCTGTCCGATCAATCGTTTTTCCAACTACTTCTACTTTAAATATGCTTTGTCTTCACATGTGTCAACATCCCCAATATTTGGATGCACCAAATTATATTAAATGCTAATTGGTACAATAAAGGTACCAACATTAATGTTCTTGGAATGCAAAATATTAACTAATTGCAAAAAATTATTGGAAAACACTTCTCTGAAAATTTAATTTTCTCCAATGTAAAAAATAGTATGCGTACTTAATTTGTAAGAAATTCACATAATTTTCATTATGTCAATTCTGAATATGAATTTAAAATCTATACTATAAAAATATGATGGTGATTTTGTGTTGTCTTTTTGTTCTAGTTTATACTGGATCAAGTACCACTCTCTAAAGCTGAAAAGCAAATTGTCAGTGAAAATCGATTGTTCTCAATCAGATCTACACGCTCTGTATCTGGTGATGATTTAGCATCATTATCGAATTCTATAAGATCTGATGTTACATCAACTTCTTTCGAGACAATGATTTTCAATGAATCTCTGACTCAGAGCCAATGTGCAGATGTAACGAAACACGAGCGTCCAAAATCTCGAAAAAAGAGAAACATAACAGACGCTGTCATTACAGATATTGATCACAGTAAACAAGATGGCAAGTTGGATTCCAGTTTAATTTCCAACATAGGTAAACGCATTTGCAAATCATATAAACGTGTAAATCATTATTTATTCATCTTTTTCCATATGATGTAATAATAATTCTGTCACACTTTGCGAAACAGAAGCATCGACAGAGCACTTGGATGTCAAAAAACAAGTGGAGGCTTTGCGTGAAAAATATGGTGAAAATGATTGGCTGCATGAGCAGGCTGGGACATTCGTTCAAGATATTATGGGATTGGAACGCTCCTCTGGTCCCCTGCTGTCTTACAAACCAGCTCAAACCTCTGCAAATACACCAGTCGATGTACCAATCAACGACTCACCTTCTAAAAAGTTGGATAATTCGAGCGCAGCTACAGAACTTACTGCCGAGCCCTTGATAGAAGCAAAATTTAAGCAAATAGATGAAGATGACAATGAATCCATTGGTGTAGAAAATGAGAAAGACGAAGAAACTTTGGACAGTAATAATTTACTTGTAAATGAAATTGTCTCTGTATCCACAGTTACGCATTCTCAACCGGAGCCTGCATTTGACGGTGACGAAGGTGAGTCTATTTCACAATTTATATGTGCATGATTAAACACAAAATGCGATTGTGATACAAGCAGTGTGGTATTAAGATAATAAAATTACTTATACTTGATTTTAATACAGAATGAGTATTGATCAACTATCTGTATTTTTCTGTGTTTAGAGAAAGGCGATTTATATGTAGTGCAGAAAAAGAAGACTGCAGATGAAACTGAACGTTTATTTTTGGTAGTCACACCTGAGTATGTTAATCATCCTACAAATTGGTGGAATTATCTTCAATCAACTGTTTATTTAACTTTGGTAATCTCAACCATTTTCGATATTACAGTGATATAAAGGAAAAAGATGAAATGACGGGTAGGGTAAAATGTCGCTGGGCAACCAACATGGTTCTCTCTTGTGTAATGGGTAGAGGGGATGTAACAACTGTCGATATTATTTTTGACACAACTAAAAGAGATCGACAATATAGGACTTATTTCATGGAACCTAATGACGCTAAGGTATAACTTAGACACGTACTAATAACGTTAAACATAAAGCAATTCTTTGTGTTGATATACATAATAATATCTCTATTTTGAATTGTACTTGTAGCAATTGGTAGCTACTGTTAGTGAAATAATAAACGGACAACAAATAGCATTAAAAGTTTACAAATGCATAAAGTGCTCAACTCATTTCTCGCAGGACGTAGATCGTACAGCATTGGCTTCAGTTTTTATATCAGGTGAGCTCATGTGCAATTGACTATCTTTGGATTTACTTTTCAAAGCTGGAACTGCTAACGTAACAAATGGATTAATTTGTTGTCTCAAAATATTAAAATGTGCTTAAACAACTCTGCTAATCTATGACTTGGTTCAGATTTGAAAGGACCCAAGTGCCCTACATGTGGAAGCAGTTTTGTCATTGAAGAAGATGAACTTCTGACTCCAGAAGTAGATAAGCGTGCTGCTGTTAAAGGAAAAGATTTCAACGAATTATTGCCGGAACACTTACTAGAACCGCCAAGTGATATAGGACTGCAACATTCAGAATCTCATTCGAGTATTGGTGAGTCTTTCATACACGAATTGATAAGCTTTGATTTAAGATAGCCAGTATTTTGTGCACAAAACTTTTATAACCAATTAACTTTTTCACTAGCAGAATTGCAAAAATTGAGAATTGAAGTATCTTGCTTATCATTTTTTTTCTTACAATCAGTATTGGTTTATAATTTTTAAATATTGTGTTGTTAGATTTACGTAGGAATTAGCTGAATTTTCTGTAACGTTCTCTTTGGATTTTTTTTATTCTCATAGCAATGACATACAAAAATGATCCACAGTTGACAATCTTTTACGAAGTTGTTTCAGAATAAACTTTTCCTAAACTGTTGTTATGTAGTGCTTTTAATTTCTAGTACATAATGTAACTTACTAATCCCTGGTGCAGGTGCCATGGAAAGTGACATGCAAATTGTTCCCAGTTCTATGGTGTACCCTGACTTCCACACCCAAGCCCAAGCCAAAGTCCAAGTGCAGTGTAAGCTCTACCTAATCATAATAATGCATATTAAATTTCACCCTCCTGCCCTTCGCTTCTGGACTTTGCCACTTTGAAGTTGTTCATCTGTCAATGTTTTGTGCCTCCAAACATCTTTTTGAATAACATCACAAATTAAATGATTGCGGGATTTTAAGATATAGATATTATTATGAAACTTCATCATAGTATAAATATCTGAACTGATGATATATAGTTAGCTCTGTAGCCCTGAGAAACAGAACGAAAAATGAAAAAATTACAGTGAGCCTATAGCCATGATACATTCAAACTACAAAAATTCCCACAACCCGTTCTTATTGATTTAAGTTATATTTATTTCAATTCAAAATTGAATTATCCTTAAATGAATGGAATAAATGCATATAAACTACACCTATTCTATTTCGATCCTCTTATCAATTTTGATGTATCCACACATTTGATATATGCTTTGAACAGATAATACGATAATATGACACATTTTGTCCAAATCCACATTAGGAGGCAAGGGACAATTGTTTCTTTGTTTTTCACTTGATATTTACTACCAAGAAGACTAGGGTAGCTGCTTACCTCGAATTACTAGGATCATAAATGTGAAAGCTAGATATTTCACCAGTTTCAATAGTGTCGTTGCTTGGGAAATTTTAATGAAAGTCACTTTTGCAATTTTTCATAATGTTATACATTTGTACGAGTAGACCTTTGTCATCCAAATCAATCCTACCTCATGTATTATACTTTCCTTGGTTCCTCGGATTTTTTCACACATTTTCTTTCCTTCTTTGCTTGGATTGTAGTTAACTTACTTCTGACATCTGCAAAAGATACGCATTTGCATTGGAACTATGTAGTATCTATGGAATGCATACTTTTATAAAACCTGTTGCTATTTCTACAATCTTTATAATATCTTTTATCTATGAAGTCGAAAATGATCCAAAAGGTTCAGGGCATTTGTATATACATATTAAACAGAGAATTAATTTTTAGAATATCAACTCTGCCTCACATGCTTTGAATATAATTTGATTAATTAATATAGTAACCTGTTACTTGCAATTTAGATATTCAAATATACCACAATCACAATTTAGTTTCGCTAATTTTAATTCTCAGGGTTATTTTTATGCAATATTACATAACCATTAGTTTGTCAAACACTGTTCACATCAATTCATGTCAGAAAATTATTCGGCCTAAATGCAACATAATTTCAGCAATTGACCACTTTTTCTTGGGTACTGTTAACATTGGTTCAAAGTATGGACTCCTAAAATGTTAACAAAATGCTCTATTTAATCAATTCTGTTCAAACAGAAATTTCCTTTGCTGTGTGTTTACCCTATTCTGTGCTATAATTTCCAAGCTTGTGGAATACATTGTGGATTTTACAGCTGAATTCACAGCAGCGCTCAAATGATGCCTACTGTATAGAATGACATATTAATCAGTTTTTCAAGTAATTAGCCTTATAAAAATTTTTATACGACCGATAAACTTTTATACAGGGTGAGGAAAAAGTATGGAAACTCCTAAAAATCTCTCAGGATTCGGTTAAAACAAAAATTACCAAGATTAAATATTACGTAATTTTTAACAACAGATTCAGTCGTGACCTTTGATTTGACCTTCCACCTCATCTTCAACGTAATTTTGAGATGAACTTTCTTTTTTCAAATGTGAACCCTTATTTTTGGTGCCAGAATTCTCAAGAGTGTGAAATTTTACGTCCAAATATGTGTTAAGGTCTAGGGTCAACGTGACCTCTATGGGTCAAATAATGGTCAACATTATACTTGGTAACAACATCGCGCATAATTTTGAGAATCCGCATATCACGCAAAATGTTTCACACAAAAGTTGCCAGGTTTGGTCAGGATGATCTAATCTGCTTTTGAAAGTTGATCTTGAAGTCAAACTTCAAGGTTCACTATTCTTTGATGAAAGTTTTGATTTTTATTAGTATTTCGATAATTCTTGACATTTGGTTACATGTATTATGCAATACTATTCTATCCTAGCTATAAACAGAATTGTTTTCGTATAATATTTGATTACTGTACGACATAAGAGCAGACCTGATGTATATTTATAAAAATTACATAGAATAATTGAAATTTTGTGACGGATGTAAAAAATTGTGTTACATTTACTGTCAATGTGTGAATGTCAATAATTATTTCACAATAGGAAATATAAGCAGCTTATTTTTCTAAACACAGGCTCAGCAACTAGTCTAGATGACTCAAGAGAATCAACCCCGTCAGTTGGAACAGTGACAAAAAAATATGAAAGTGATATTGAGATCTTGAGCAATCCAAGTCAAAGTAGTATTGAAGTATTGGACGAAAATTCAATGTGAGTATCGAGGAGTTAGTACAGAGATTTATAGTCACAATAAATTATTTTCAATAATTTTTCGACTTACATCTTGTGCTATCCCACATTGTAAATCAAACGTCAGATACAGCTTTTATTAGTTATAGCATTAAAGTAGTCTTATTTCATCTGGCACCTTTAAAACTTGAATACACAAATATGAACTTGATATTTCAAATTTCCCCTAGATCCAGCTCAACGCCGATTAGAAAAAGGTCATCAGAAGAGAGACGAATTGCAGTAGTTCCTTCTTTGTTAACAATTCCAGACGTGAATATTTTACCTGCAGGTTTGACCGAAAGCAGTTCTTCTGGTCAGTATTAGTCGAATATCGTTGAATGAACAAATTGATAAATTGGAGTATTGCATTTTGATCGATTAATTAATAATCTACCCTGTGATGTCCTCATGCTTCCTAACAGGTTCCTTAACCGATAGCGTGTGCACTACGTATGAGAATAAACGTCTAAAGCCTGCAGAGTCTAACACTAAATTGATTACAAACGCATTGAGTGGAAATGGAACAGATACGATGGTTGACCAAAAAGACGCAACTCCTCAACCTGTTACCAATCTGAGTTCTATTCTCGGGGGTAAATAAACTAGAATACTAATTACTAAGAGTATGTGCAAAGTAGTGTACCCCAAAGTGTTCAATAAAACCAGTTAACATGGTAGTGTGATAGATAAATAATGAAACTACGTGAAAAATGCAAAAACGGTTCAATAAAAACTGTTAAACTTGGTAAATATGATCACGAGTGTTATTTTGAATCCAGGACTGTTATCCAGTATGAAAATTGGACCAAGTAAATTATCATCACCCATATCTGAGACGGATCCAGCATTTGTTGGCAGTAGTATCCAGTACTCGTATACAAATTATAGCAGCATTGATCATAGAGTAAAGCTCCACATTATTCTGCATGTTTTCGAACATCCACAAGAAGACCTCGTTCTTCTTCTTAAAGTGAGTAATGAAGTTCGTTCATAAATTTGTAAAGCCATTGAATTTTCGGATGATTTTCTTTAATTTCCTCTGCTTACATCTGCAGGCAGACATATTAACAAAAGATATGTCTAGAACGATTCCAGGATGTCTTATTTTATCTACTTCTAAGGTTTACCTCTTGAAGATTATTGGACCCGAAGGGTAAGTTTAACCTCAGCTTTGTATCTCATGGCAAATTTGACGGATAGAAAAAGCCATTTTGTTAGAAAATAGAAAGACGAAACATGAAGATGTAAACAATAATCAACTCTAAATCCATTTCGTTCTATTCTATTTAGTGGGTGTAAATCTAAATGTGTTATTTTTCATCACCAACAGAGAAGATCCTCAGAAATGGCTACAAAAAGAATGTAGCTGGACAATGGATAGACTTCGGACATTTGCTCCATTACCTTTTAAACAGGGAATTCTAGTTGATTTTTATCAACCTGGTACACTTGAAGAGGCATCATCAAATACAACTCTAGTGTGTATTCTTCAAGATTTTCAAAGGACGTCAAACTTCCTGTCATATCTCACCGGTACTAAGCCCCTTGTTGAACTCTTTAAATGCTAAGTAACACAAAGCCAATCGGTATTTTATAGTGATGACTTGTGTTAAAAATATTTTTTGATTAAAATGAGTCCAACCAACATCTGCATAGAATTAGAAAACTCTTAGTCAATAATGACTTGGATAAATATCTTTGATTCACAGACTTGTTATTGCCGGATAGCTGTGAAGTCAAATACTCGGTTCCGCAACATTGCACCTCTCGATTAAACGATCTCCTCAAATTTTCCAAGAGTCATCAGAATGGGGATGCACTTCGCTTGCTTGCTTTATTTTCTCGCTGTACAATCAAATATGAAAATCAAAATACAATAATTAAAGTTGCCGGATTGCTAGTGACGATGTCAACATTATTGGTAATGGAGGACAATATGCAGTGGCTGATGCCCCAAAGTTCGGAAAAACCTGTAATTGTAGCTGAACAGGCAATGAGCAATCTCATTGAAGTGGTTAGTACATTACTTACACCAATAAAATTTCATTCATTGGCAAGCACATGCAATACTTTATTTTTCATTACTTTGTAATACATCATATTCATGAGATTGACACTTCAAATTGCTAGGAACACAATGGCACTTCATTGACTCTGAGCTATTTGGATGAGGTAGCTGGTACAGAAGAAACGTGGATCATTGAATTTGTATCGTCAGGCGCAGTTGAAACTGTTATAAATTCAATCCAGCCACCATGGGAGGATCTTTTTTCTGTCCCCTTGCAGGTAACCCATAGAACACCACTGAATATTCCAAAAACGTAAAAAGGTAGGAAATGAGATTGCAAATGAAACTATTTTATTTATTTGTACAAACTAAACAACCCCACTGTTATAGCTACATTTATTATTAAACGCGGAAGGGTTTCAATAATTTGGACCTGTTTCATGACATGGCCTAAAGTACTCGTGTTTTTTCTCCTATAATGTAAATTTTAAGCACTTTTTATTTACTGCTGAATTATAATTTATTAATTGACGTATTTTTACTCGTAGCAGCAAATGTAATATCTCGGTAAAATGTGAGAAGTTTTTCACTAATCGATATTGCTTATGAATTTTTAGTGTGTTATCGCCAAAAAGTTATAACTGGACTTGTTTTATTTTGTCTTAGATCAATTTGTATTGTTAATTGTAAGATGTAGTAGAGAATTCATGGCTGCAGATTACATCCATATAACTTTTATTTGTGTAAAATGACTATAATCCAGTCAACGTTAGTTTGTAAATTAGTTCTTGTGTATTATATTTTAATTTTAGGACTATATTGAATATATTGCCACTACTTTCGTCAACACTTATTTTATTCAAATTAATCGTTTACGTCTTGGTTCGCTGTATGACTTTTTTTCTCTAAAATGTAACGAAAATTGATATTAATGTATAATCGTGACACATATCGCTCAAAATGTAGATATAGCCTGATGAACACCCAACAAGTATGCATGTGGTCATTACTGAGCTGTGATAAATACGTATTTAAGAATAATTGATATACACACTAAATACATGCATACTTATTCACTATTTTAAACAAATACTAGATAACACGGTATATACACTCCGGAAATTACTGGAAAAAATCTGGAAATTTGCTGGTACCTCAGGGTACTCATCAAAATTTTATTTAACTAACGCAAAATTCACTTTCAATAATTTAGAATTCGAAAAAATCAAATCAGATTCATCGCCCACAGAAACTCTGTTTGCTTTGGTTTTTTGATTTATTATTGTAAATTAAAAAAATTTAAACGAATGGAACAAAATGATATTCTTGTAGCCCATGTTTTGTTAAATTATTAGTCGATCATTAATGGAAGACAGCTGTAATGGATAATCTGTGACTAAATTGAACTTCTCTCTTCTAATTTGAATCAATCAATGAATTCTGATCGACCCTGGGTAAGAGGTTCAGTAATACCAGTAATCGATGTCACGGTACCAGGAATAAAATGTCCATTTAAGAAATCCGAGAAAAACCCGGGATTCTTTTTTCTGTTTTCAGTATATACCGTGTAAGATGGTACTTGTGTGTCGTCAGTATTGTACAAATTATGCCTCTGTTTAACTGAAAATGCAACCGTTCATAAGTTAACGATATTCTAATGTGCTGAAATAATGTAATATGTTGATGAGTGGTACGATAATATTATGAGATTAATATCTCTGCTTACGGAACTAACAAATTGTATAATAACGTTGAATAAATACTATTTTTATATACATGTAGTAAATAGTTGACCAGTTTGTCTTTGATTTAGTGAAGCTGTTCGCTCAAAACGAGCTGATTTAAATTCAGCACCCTTAAGCACACATAAAGAACGTAGAGACATTTAACGAGGCATCTATCAAGATGCAGTCATTTATTGCGCATTATACGGCGCCTACTGTTTCATGCCGAGGGTAGTAATAGCGGGAATGACGTACTACTTTGTGTTCTGATCATCGAGTGGTCAAGGTACCACTGTACTATTCTAATATATTCCAATCCAATAATATCGCTGCTTACATAGTGATCCACTATTTTGCATACTAATAATAGGATGTCAAGCCATTTGGTATGCGTTATCTCGCCTCGGAAAATGTCGGGGGAAGTGGGGCAATCCTCCCTGAAAAAAATTATTCATTTTTTCTATAAGTCGTCTTTTACCCGTCTGTGGAAATATTGTACAAGTAGTTATAGTAACTTGGCAAATTTCTATCAGTGTAAAAACTGATGAAATTCTCAGAATCGATTTGTGTGCATATTTGCATAGTATTCCATTTTTTTATTTTTTTTTTGTTTAGAATTCGTTCAAAGTTTTTGTACCTACCTACGTACCCTTGATTTGCGCGCATCATCGGCAAATAATGCGACGGAAATCTCTGTCGAAATATTCTTAATTCACAGCCTGTGCCCTCATCGTCATCCTGAGAGAGTGATGGGCCCATTCTATATGCAGATATTTCTTTTGTATGGTTCAGATACAGTCTAGCTAATGTTATAGGAGTCGCATATTAAATTAGTCTCTCGTTTTCAATTGACGTTAGTTAAACTTATAACGTTCACAGATTCAAATTAAGAGTAGTATAATATCAATGCTACAGTATGCTGTATCAATTTTTCACCAAGGAGAAACTTCCCAATTATGAATAACATCTTTTTAAAATTACATTCAACCAATCAGAATTCGCGTTGGGATACTGAATCGTTTCAAGAAGTTCAGTGTTGTGGAGCATTCCGTGCCGATTCAACCAGGTTTTAAACTCACCATTTTTAACTTTGTCGAAAATTTTTTAAATGATATGGCGTTTACAATCCACAATTTTGTCACTCGTCATTTCTTCATACTGCGGGTTTCGATTTATGAATGTTTCGAAGTTTTTCCATCTTTTTTAAAAGTCTTGAAAAATTCTCTGAAATATCATTTATAGTTTTGATCATTTGAGAATCCGTTTCGTAAAAATTTCTAAAATATCTAAAAACTTCTCGCAATTATTTACAGCGCTATTACAAATATGTTAAAATTGTATGAAAAGTGAAATTAGTTCTTCACTCACTTTTTGTCGTATTTATGAATATTTTGTTTCAAACCAATTTCTACTTCTTTATAATTTTAATTTCTGAAGAATCTTATGGGTTCGAATATGATGCAAATTTTGGTAATATTTTAAAATTAATTTAATACTGACGTTTACGAATCACAAGTCTTAAAAGTGTTACAAAAAGTTTAATAAAAAATCGTTTCGTCGTGTACTTTACTTTCAAATACTCAGCTTAGAAACCAAATTTACACAAATTTTTCGAAGATTTTCAAGAAAGTAAACGACAGAAATATTTTAACATTGATAATTCAAAAACCGTCGTATAAACAAAATAAAATAAAGGAGAGAGTTTTAGAGACGTTACTATCATGTGACAAAGTTTTTTAAAATTGAAAATGATGATGTCAAAAAATGGTCAAGTCAAGGCATGCAATACCATACATACCTATGATTACAGTTTGTACGATTTCGCAAATATCGTTGTATAATTCATATCCAATTAAGATTAAGTTCGCAGAAACTGCATAAATTGTATTCTAAGATGCGAATGCATCTCATTTTTCAGAAATGATAGTCAGAGCTGTTAGAACCCAGGACGAAAATACTCGATTGAAACGGTATGGAGATTTTCAACAGGTTCATTATTATTCATCTCAGATTCTACATACCTGTAGTTGGATTACGTATGCTAATCACACGGGGCCATTCAAATGTTTAAGTCGCTCTTTATTGGAGTATAACAATCTGTGATCATACCATACAAATGTTATTTAATTAGCTATTTGCGTTCAGATAATTGATCATCAATCTTGCATTGCTTTAAATTGTAGTTCATCTTATTATTCGTTTAATTAAATATAAGACTTGAGTTTAAGAAGTAGATTTTGATTTAATTTGCTTATACTTATATGTACTACAAGATCTTTACAGGAAATTATATTATGCATTCTAATCTGGAAGTATTGCAATCTACAGAAAAATACAAGTTTCCACTTCTATCAAGTAATTTGCAATATAAAAAAATTTCATTTCTTCCAGGAAATTACAAAAATATTGAAACGATTTATCATTTGGATTGTATTCTCGTCGTATCTATATTATGCAATAAACTGCAGGAGATAATAAAATTAAAAAAAAAAAGACTACGTTATTAATATTTATAATTATATCTTAAAATTTATTTTTGTGTCTATTATATATGGATCATGTCGATTATATGAGGTAACACCTTGCATTATGTCAATTAAAAGAGAGGAACCATTTGTTTTAACAGATGATGTAGAACCTTGATACATATTACATTGCATACTTATCTTGCATAACGGGAGGTGTTCTGAATTCTAATTCGTATTGCGCATCATGATAATTCTAATGCAAGCAGTAAATTTCCATGTATTTTATAAACTCTAACCACAGTCACAAATATTATTATACATTGTGACTTTTAATTAATCATTAACATATTGTACCAACATTGTTTCATCCACTTTATATACTAGGTAAATCTACTATGAAATAATAAGTTTGTACTTTCGAAAATGGGATTATGAAATTGATGTGGGTATATTATATAGTATATTATAGTACAGTTTATAACAGCAAATATGTGTATAGAGTGTATATTGTGATAACTTCAGTAGGCAAACATTTTCGGCGTGGAATTTATTTGAACAGTTATGTCACAAATTAGGATTATTTGGTGACGATTTGCTTCAGAAAAAAACTGCACTCAAAACCACTGAGGATTTAACTTCTGTTTTTCTATATTTGAATATTTTTAATTAAATACTAATGGACCTTGATTCACTCCATAAAAAAAATGCTTGTAACAAATATATTTTGCAGACCTGATTTATCATTATGCAAACCACTTGTTTCTTCTTTTTTTTTATTTTATTTCATTCATGTGTCTAATTAGTTCATCATCATTATGACAAAGTATTTAAATATAATTGGAGTATTGAAATTCTATTGAAGATACGGAAGGACATAAATCTTGGTATTAAATCACTTCCTGCAGCCATCAATTTGGTGCTCCCATGCGGAACATTGACTTAAATTTTTGGCACCTCGGTTTTGTATGTATCTGCATTAGATCGGGAGAACGAAGACTGACCAATCGGTTTACACGCATGGTAATGACTAAGTGTTGCCAGAATGTATTTAGCTTGGTTTCAATTATTCGATGCTATCACAGTCAGTCTCACACCTTCGAGGGGATAAGGTCGGTTCCGTTACATATTATTGCAAGATGTACCATTCATTACGTAAATATTTCAGTACTGCTTAACACTGACAACAAAAGTATAAGTCGCAATATTATTTTCTATTTATTAGTAATTATTATTTTAAACACCTATTTTACTCGATATGATACACCACCGCATGTAGAATTTATCAATAATTAAATAGCATTCACCTTCTCAGAATTGTGCGAAAAGAGTATAATTTATACTTTTAATATTATACGCTTCAACTTTAATTGAGTATTTTTCAAAATATTTCACAAATAATTTTAGTAAAGAAAAAGCAATTATTCAAGTAATGAACTTCATATTTACTTGATTTTGATTCTTACAATTCTGTCAATTTATATGCTCACCTCATAGTATAAGTACTCAATTTTTGCATGAGCCAAATGAAGCTTTCGTCACATTCATTATATCTTTGGCAAAAATTATTTTTGAAGCACAATTGGTATTCAGTCTATTTCATTTTGAATTACATTCGATTTATGAAGAAAGTTTGCTATCCGTGTCATTTGTAGTTATTGCAATGCATGAAAACATACTATCATATGCTACTGCCTGAAAAATCTTTATTTGTATCTAGAACATGTACAAATAAAGTTTCTACGTTTGTACTCATTCAGGTTTAACAGATTTGTTAGAGAATTTTTCTACAGTAGGCCGCGATGTA
The DNA here is from genome assembly GCF_021901455.1 of Neodiprion lecontei. NCBI lineage: Eukaryota > Metazoa > Arthropoda > Insecta > Hymenoptera > Diprionidae > Neodiprion > Neodiprion lecontei. The sequence continues at coordinate 27,486,541 of NC_060262.1, forward strand.
CCTGCTATATCGAGCTTCTGCGCTTCTTGCAATATGTAAGTTTTTTTTTTAAATTATTCGTCAAAGCCCTGAGGACTGAATTTGTAATAGTAATTATTGAAATTTCTTAGTTCAGGTAGTGCATGGAGATTTCGGGTACAGCAAACGGCGTGAGTATAACAGTGTTGAACATACAAATACAGTATCACTCGACTAAACCTCAATAATAATAATTCTTATATGCTGAATAATTATTTTGCATTATTGAGAAAAAATGAATTTTACCGAAATTGTGAAACAGGTTTTGATACTATGATAATTATTTCAATTAGATCAGCATACGTGGGCGCAATATCACAAGCACTGTGCAGGAAAGTGGCAATCTCCTATAGCTTTATCCTCAGCCAATGCCAAAGTATTACCATTGCCGGCTATAGAAACAATCGGTTACCATGATCTGCTATCTGGTCCGATAAAATTGACTAACAATGGACATTCAGGTAAACTGCTAGAATTAAGCTCAATATACTTGTTGCAAGTGTAGCTTATAGTGTAGCTTTCTCATGATCAGTGATATTTAATCTTTATGCTTCCAGTGGCATTGCTCATCCATAAGGGTCTCTCAAAAAAACGTCTACCGTATGTATTTGGCGGTTTACTTAATAAAGATCAGGACTATGAACTTGAAGGACTTCATTTTCACTGGGGTATGAAGAATAATCGAGGATCCGAACACATACTCAATGGAATTAGGTATGCTACCTTACGTAAGCCAAATTATTCCACAGAATTAGGGTGAAAATATGTTAAGCCATTTAAAAAAATAATGTGACAGAGCTTATTATTCACACCACCTGTATATACCTTGCAAAAACGTAGATCTCTGGTACTTTACTCAAGGATTTTTCTGCCAATGCGATAGTTGGAAGTTTCATCTTTCTAAATTCTTCAATTGCTTCGGAATGAATATTTTATAACCACTTGACAAATACTTTTATAGACAATCCGCTTCATTTCACGTGTAATTTTGTATCTTTTAAATAATGACTTCAGTATTTTTATATAAAATCTGAAAATCTTTGAGGTGTTAATTATGGCTGGAAAATATAAGAGGCAAAATTACAGAAAGATCCAAAGTTTCACTTCCAACCATTGACTAAAATTGTATAATACAATGATGATGTACTAGAAATCTTTTTCACGGTTCACAGAAACTAGAAGTTACATTCCTGTTCTTACAGATTTCCAATGGAGATGCACATTATTCATAGAAATATGAAATATCCCACTGTAGATGAAGCATATGCCCATGAGGATGGTCTTACTGTTTTGGCGGTCTTTTTCCAAGTAAGCAATAGTATATTGTATACCAAGTGCTAAAATTTCCGCTCGCCTTTGGCACATACCACAGTTTTTGTAACACGTGTGTAGAATTTGCTTTTTTTTTCTTGCCGAAAGTCCCGGATTAAGTCGTATCGATCAATAAATTGACACATGTATGTAATCAGGAAATTATGACAATATATCTGTATTTTTCAATTCATTTACAGTATACTATTAACTAGTATAAAAGTTTGGAAGTAACTTTTTTACCCGCTATTGATTTTAATTGCCCGCTAGTCGGAAAAGAGCTTCAGAAGGTATTTCATTACTAACATCGGCATTTCAAAGTATTTTAATGTTTCAGATTAAACGTATCTATGCTTATACCAATAATACACTTAAGGAAATGTAAAATTTTTGAACATGGTCCTTCACATACGGCATTGAACTGTATGCAAAATATTTTGTGTCACAATGTGTATCTATGCACTTAAGCGAGAATTATACATATTTCTGTTTTTTTTTCAGTTACAAGAAGAAGACAATAATAAGCTTTCTCCAATACTAAACACATTTCCAGCAGTCCATTGGTTTAATTCTACAGTAAAAATGGATGTATCAATTACTCTGGCTTCCCTCATGCCAGAAAACACCGAAATATTTTATACTTACAGGGGTTCGTTAACTACTCCCCCATGCTACGAGGCGGTAACATGGATTGTTTTTCCCAACCCTGTTCAAATATCTTTCAGACAAGTATGTGCGATTTCAATTTCTTACAATTCTGTAATTGTCATAATATGTACTTTCTTGTGACTTATATCTGTAATATGTGTTATCATTCAATTTTCAGATGAATCAGTTCAGGATGCTTTCGAGTGGCGATGAAACATTAGCTGATAACTACAGACGACTCCAAGAGCTTGGGAACAGAAAAGTATACGTCAGAAGGATGGATCCAAGTTTTGCAAGATCTGATAACATGATTAATTTGAATCTTGAAGAATTGAAGTGGGTCTGGCAGTAAAAATATTTTTTTTAAATGTACTCAGTAGCAAGTCAATTCGACTTCAATAATTCTGCATTGATACATTGATCTTTTGTTTCATTCGACGTACAAAAGAAAGTATAATGATACCTTATATACAAATAGATTGCCACACCCGTTACTGATTTAGACAAATATTTATCGCAATTATAACTTGTGTTCAAACTGCCAACATCTGAATGTTGATTCTTTTCAAATTTTGGAAACAAAAATGTACTCTAGTATTAAGTATGCATGTTCTTCAAGATGAGCGGGGGTTCAGTTTGTACTAAAATTGAGTATAAATTTTGAGACCTAGTCTGAGTTGAATGATTAACAAGTTTTGAAATATTAAGATGTATTGTTTATTATACTTAATGCTTTATTTCGTGGACAATAAATTATATTATGTAATATATATTGGATAAAGTGTAGTAAATAAATTAGAATTAACACGTTATCTGCATAAAAAGTCAATTTAAGCTGTGTGGAGGGAAAATAACTTGGTGAGTTAACCCGTCAAGGTATTTATTAGTAATTAAAACAATTCATAATTATTGTGATTAACAGGGAACGAGTATTCCGAATAAAATAAGATTATTTAAAATTGTTTGACTCGAATCGTTTGATATAACTTGAATGAACGAATTCGAGTTCTATCGAGCTTAGAAAAAATTGGCCAAGTTCTTTGGATTGACATGCTGCTTGATCGGAGTAATTGTTATATCTGTCATCGGTAATGACGGTCATTAACCGTTTATTTTAGGAATAGAGCGAATGAAGTGATGACTGGTGCCATCAGTTATCCGCTGATTTGTTTCACAACGGTGTTACCGACTGTTGTTATTTACTTGCCCAGAGGCGGTTTAGTTATCATTTGTATTGCTGGATATTTTTATACATGCCGCATCCGTCATCGCACGGTCATCGCGTCCATAAGAATATTATGCGTACATACATACACGCACCATTGACAGGGCAGTCTAGTTTTGTCGGTATTCTACATTAAAAAATAAATCCGACACCACCTGCAGTGAGTGCTGTTGCACTGATCGTGAGCCAAATTTTGGCGCATTACATGCGCTTAGCTGTCTTACACGACTTGATTTTATTTTTTAAGCCACGGTGAATGGATCGTATTATCAGCTGTTAAAGTGTACAATAATTTGTGTTTAAAATCGAGAACTGTTGACGGGCCATTGTGCGGTGTGTATGATCACAAAGAAATCGTGATCGCGTAATTGGTTAGAAATAACTTGGGAGTGAAACGCACAATTCGCGTCAGCCTCAAATTTAGAACTGTGCGGATGTGGTGCGGCACGAGTTTTTCTTGCATGAGTTAAAACTCGTGCGAAAATAATCTCTGTAACTTCCGCTTCACGCGTGAGTTAACCTCCACGGCAATGGGCGTTACTAATTGTTTTGCCCAGTGAGTTTTCTGCGGACTGTCGAGTATACTTTTGTGTAATCTGAAGCGTTTACCGAACATACGTCAAAAATGGTTTTCGAATCGGTCATCGCCGAACTCCTCAACAAGGTGTTAGGCGATTATATTGAAAATCTTGACCACAAACAGCTCAAGCTGAGCTTGTGGGGAGGTAAAGATAATTTCTAAACTATACCGCATCTTAACGTTTATTTGGCAATGCTTTTCTTAGTCCATTACAGGACTTGTAATAGAGCTTGTAGCTCACGGACGAGGAAACTGCAAGTGAGTCAACGTTCCGTGTAAAGTTGGTAGCACTGTAGAGTAGAGCGTTTTGAATGTCAAGAGAGCAAAGCAGATACGCGGAAAAACTATTTTGTTAAAATCATTATGCACACATACATGCAGTATATTATTTAACTAATAAATTATTTTCATGCACTGAACGCTGTTATGCAACGGAGATTATTGTTCTTATTTATATTTATATTTTGGCTGGCTATAAATTAGTCTTTATTTGTGAGGATAAAAACTATTTCGTTTTTATTCGTTTTACGTTATCACTGTCTAACCGTCATAATTTGTTATCACATACGCATGAAACTCATGCGTGATGAACGCTTTGCTTGCCGAATTTCACAAACTCAATTATTAACCAAAATTTGCTTCATTTTCTGGTACTCAATAAAATATATCATTTAATTAAGCCTAATATGTCATTCCAATGTAATCCAACCCAAGCCTTAATCGATCCTGACACGAGTGGTTTTAGAAATATACTACACGCATTGCAAATTGTTCTTTCTTCCTTTCTTCTTGTCACTGTATTAAACACAAATTACAGTACATAACCAGCAACATATTTCAGAACACATACCTTGTAGTTTCTTGATTAAACAATGTATCATGGTCCATGTCCTGCTAATTCCCAACACTTTTTTACAGATTTGATTGACAGGACAAGGACTTGAATTTGGGTTGAAATATATTTCCATTTTATTTAAAATATTCATTTTTTGTGTATCAACTTATCTCAGCTTTTGATAACGAAATTTATCTATGATCAAACAACAGGTTTTCCTTTAATCCTATAACCCTGTTATGATAATATACGATGAACTGCAGTACTCTGTCTTTATTACGATTTTATTTTGCTGAGAACGTAATTTTTCGAAACCAATATACATTTGTTAATCTATAGAATTAGGCAGAAAATTTTACCGAGAAAATAACTGTAAAATTTAAAATCAACCATAGCATCAGTGGTTGTTTTGTACAGCAATTGATGAAGTAAATGGAAAACAGATTTGAGTACATGACAATATCAAGGAAATGGAAATATTTTATTTCTCAATTTTACCTTGTTTACAAGATAGATGTAACTTGTACTCTTTTTCTAACGATAAAAGTTTACACCTATGTGGAATAAATCAATTTCCAGCATGTTGATGTGAAATAAATTGATTTATTTCACTTATTAGAATGATGTAAAAGAGAAATAAAAGGTCAAGGTCAAACCTAGATTGGATTAGTTTATTTGAGTATAAATCATATGAATGAATTACGAACTGCTATGTAACATTTTTACTATTAACCACTAATCTTTATATGTAGAGACTGTCAACACTTTGCAAAAATGCTTTCCGGCAATAGATTATCGAAAGAAAACTTAATTTATGATTTGGAGTGGTTCCTATGAACTCTAATCGTATCGTTGGCACAAACTCAAATTAAAAATAAATTGGTTATGTCAAAAATCAAGGCATCCTTAAATATCAAAGATAACTTACAACATTTCATCTCAAAAAAACTTTGTTAGATTTCATTTCAGAATTGTTACTGGACTATTGATTGTTTTATCCAGATCTTGAGTCACCAAATCAGGGCTTAAATTGAAATTCAGAACTTTGATACCATTTTCTTAACAGGCTTGTACGCACCATTGATGAAGCGTACTCGGTTTCATTCGCAGTTCTTCATTGCGTATACATGAAAAAATGATGCTGATAAAAGTCGGAATTCTTAGCATGTTAATGAATATGGCAATTTATCACCTTATTTTTACCTGCAACAAGAATCAAAAATCAAAACAAGCTTTTTCTGATTTTCATGTTGCCAATTATTCTGACTGGTCAATGTAACACGCAATCAATTTTGCAAGGATTATTATAATTTATATTTCATATTTCTATGATGTCTGCATTGTCAAAGGACAGATTCGCTCAACTAAATTTCTTTCTTCTAAATTTCTCTTCTAAATTTCCTACATGGTTTTTTATATATCAATAGATGAAAGAGATAATCCAATTTGTAAAGTTGGTAATTTTTTGTACCACCCACTGATTCCCGAACTTTCTTCCAAGCTTAAGACGACAATAAAGATCACGGCTTAAACTTTTTTTCACACATATCACTCTGTCAGCTTATCTTAGAAGTTTCGTAATAATATTCAGATATTTATGGTATAATACACAGAGATGTGAAATTTTAAAATATCAGGTTTAAGACAATGAAGTTCAGTTTTTTATGCATTCCCTCAGAATTATTTCAAAAGAATATATTTGTTTGAATTGGTTGCACTTGACATACTTTTTATTAAGAAATCAATCGTATAATAAGCACTTACAACAAGTAAATTTAAATTGATTATTGATCATTTTTTCAGGGGATGTAGTACTGAAAGATTTATTAATAAAGGAATCGGCACTTGACAAACTTGACCAACCCATCAAGTTAGCCTATGGCAGGCTGGGTAAGTACACATTAAAATTAGACAATAATAGTCATTCAGCATTGAATCAGTATGAATTGTAAATTTAAATGTTTGTATCAGTGCTCCAATAGTAAACAAATTCAACGAATACACCTTGAGCATTTAATGAATAATTTAGTTTTTACAATTACTGTAAGACTTAAAATATCGGCTTTACTCCCAAAATATTTCCACACAGTTGATAAGGTATTAATGTTGTAATCCAGGTGAGTCATAGGTCAAGAATATGTTTCATGTGTAGCTTGTAGTGCTACTCTTTATATGTGACGTCCTACCTTCGACTTAAGTAGCTTAACGTGATAACAAATACTAAGCTCATTTGGTACTCAGACATGCGGTGAATAATGAGTCAATAATTTCAACTACAAGTGTCTTCAAATCTTGGGCTGTAATATCAGTAAAAATTCTGAACTTCATTTTTACCAGTAATCATGGGAAAAAAATATCACCCATTACAGTAAGATTAAAATTTGATATCAACCATTAGTATGGTCAAGATGCATGTTTTTATTTATACAGATTATCGTCAAATTTGAGCCTAAGCTGTTCAAAGATTATTTATAATACAATAAACGATGTTGACATCAAACACTGATTTCATGAAGTTCTATGTAGCTAATAGCATGTTAAGAATTGTGGCTTTTCATTTAGATTTCAAGAAATATTTAGTTATATTTTGCACATGAAGTCACTGCATATTTAAAGATGTGTTCGAAGAATCTTTCTCGGTATAAACTTGTTATCGATCTTCACTAACGTTGACATTTTCAAATTTTAAGGAAAATTAATCCTGAAGATCCCTTTCAAGGATATGTGGAATGGCCAGGTGGATGCCATTATCGAAGAACTTTATTTGCTGGTTGTACCTGGTAGTCAAACGCAATATGACGCAGAAAAGGAAGCCAAAACCACACTCGAAGCTAAGCAATCTGAAATTGCCAGAGTAGAACGAACAAAACGAGAAGCTGAAGTTAAAGGTGTATAGAGTAAAAATTCATAAACAATTGACCAATACTGAAAATGATAGCCAAATCTACCAGTCAAATTCCTCAAACATAGAAGCATAAACAGTAACTGTTAAGAAAACGTTTTAACTGCTAGTTTTAAGTATTAGTTTGAATGTCATAGTCTACAAGTGCTTGAGTTTCTTTGTCTGATCAATTTCAAGTTTGAAACCTTATTAGGTCTACAAAGAAGTGATATTCTTGAGCACCTACTCTTCAGTGTTGAACATCATAGAATTATTATTCATACTAATTCAACTTTTACAGGTCCAGAAAAACTGGATGATTCAATGGTTGAAAAGTTGGTGGCTCGGATGATTAAAAATATTCACGTGGAAATAAAAAAGATACATGTCAGATACGAAGATCATACATCATTTAAGGATGCTCCATTTGCCATTGGTTTTACTTTGAGCAACTTTACAGTTGAAAGTTGTGACGAATCATGGACAACAAGTGGTAATCTGAAAGATATGCATGCCATCGCTCAAATTTACAAAGTTAGTTGAAGTTGTAATTCCCACTTCTATAGTTATATAACGTTATCGGTATATGTGGAAAGCCATACTCATTTTCAACCACTGTAGTATTAATAACATTAATAATATACAATACCTGTTCTTATGTTAATTAATAATTAACTGATCTAGTTATGCACTTTGGATGGGTTAGGAGTTTATCTGAATCCAACATCAGAGCAGATTAGTAACCAGCTTCAATACAATGAACGATACACTGAACTTTTTACACAAGGAATTGCTACAATGGATTATAAACCTTTAGGCTACCAATACCGTGAGTAATTATTTTTATTTTTATCAGCGACAACAGCATAATTTCATTGTATATCTCGATGATGTTTTAATTTCCATTTTAGTTCTGGGACCAATAAATGCTAAGGTAAAATTGAAGTTGAATCCAAAACCTGAAACCGATGGAAGTAATTATACAATTCCCAAAGTATGGATGGATGCAGAAATGCAAAAGTTGAAAATAGGATTAACAAAGCTTCAGTATCAAACAATAATGAGATTGGGCGAAGGCTTGGACAGGGCACAAAAAGCTGCCCCGTATAAGAAATACAGACCAAATCTAACATCGTACCGGGGTCATTACAAAGAATGGTAATGCCATGTATTTATAATGTTTTTTTCTAGTCTAGTGAATACTTTGCTATTACAAAAAGAATGATTAAATGAATATAAATTTCTGGGAAATTAATTTGCTGCCTTGAAAGTAATGAGGAAAAAGTTGTCCTTAAAGTGAATTGAATTAACAGAAACTGAGCGTTATGTTTTGGCGCCTTTATGTGCAACGAAAATTGACCCATACACCCACTGACAGTAATGTTATTTAGGTGGAAATTCGCATATACCTGCGTTTTGGAGGAAACAATTCGTAGGTGCCAAAGAAATTGGGATTGGAATCACATGAAACAGCACAGGGATACCTGTCGTAGCTATGCAAAAGCTTATCATGCAAAACTGACTAATAAAAAAGTGGCACAGAATATTTTGGATCATCTTACAGAATGTGAGAGAACCTTGGACATCTTTAATTTGGTCATCATTAGACAGCAAATTGAACTAGAGGTATAAACTCAATGCCTGAATAGTTTATCTTTTATGTTAATGTTGTATCAATCTCTAGGTCGAACGGCTAGCAGAGAAAGAAAAAAGTCTTAAGGCAAAAAGAGGCTGGTTCGGTTTTCTGTGGGGAAGCAGTCAAACAGAGGAAGAACAAGATCTTACTTCAGCGGCAGCTATTAGTGGGTTTAATTACATTGTTGTCATTTTTTTTCCTAATTGTCAATTCATATGTCATAACATATATTTAAATTCATAAATTAACATGAGTGAAGTCTATTAATCAAGTGCAGGTCCCTGGTACAGAGCCCAAGGGATGCCCCTCTTAGCATCGCCACCCTTTGCATAACGCTAGTAGTCTTGCATCCAGCTTGCATGGATAGCAAGGAGGAAAGGGCGGCGAAGGGGGCAGTGCGCTTGTCCATCAGTGCCAGATAATGCGAACTATGGTTGGCGACACTAAGAGGGGCACGTAAGAATTTTAGTCGAGTGGGTGGAATATCAGAGGCCTGCTCAAGTGGCAGAAGACGTTTGGTTTGGTTCGATAATTTTATTAATATCTTTCCCATAGCAATATTGGGAAACATTAATACAAAAATTGGAAGTTTGGAATAATTGGTGTTTGTAAAAACTGCTAATAAGAATTAAGATGTTCGACAAGGGCCACAAATTTCCTGTCTGAATTTTAAACAGTTAAATAATCTTAAATATTTCTCAGTGCGCAAATTTGAAGAAGCGATGACGCCGCAAGAGAAAGAAAAGTTGTATCGAGCTATAGACTATCAAGAAAACTCTGGTTTAACTCATTACCCTGAAACATACGAGGATGTTGACTGTCGTTTCTTTCTACATGGACTCGAGGTTTTTGTACTTGATACTGAAAAAGAATTCCCTCAGGTATTGGATTTGCAGTTCAATGGTGTTCAGGTTGGATTTAAATCACGACCATCTGGTAATGGCATAACGTAAGTGTAAATTTCAGGTTGTGAAGTTTTTCAATCACGAGAAAGTTTTAGCTTAGACGAATATTGTGATTTAATGAAAATTTTTGCGCTAATGCTATTTTATAAATGTTGATGTAATATAGTTTTACTAACAATTTTAGGGCTACTGCTTCAATCAACAATTTGAAGCTGCTTGGTGTTAGGCAACAGGAAACAGTTCCTGTGTTATTGTCATCCGAAGAAGAAAATTCTGACAGCATGTTATTTGCTGTTACTTACGAGAAAAATCCAATTGATAAATTGTGTGGAGATCGTGTTATAATCAAGTCTACTTCCGTACAAGTTGTCTACGACGCACATACCATTATTGAATTAGTTAGTGTATTCAAAGTACAAGATAATTCGACGTTGACTCAGTAAGTACTAAATAATTCACCATTGAATTTATACACACTTTGAAAGTTTTCGTAGCTTGGGCATGATTTGTTACTGTTCTGAATTATGCCTTGTTTTTTTTGTCACAGAATTCAAGCTGCAGCTGCTATGCAACTAGAAGGTTTGAAAGAGATGTCCGCATTAGGTCTAGAATATGCTATCGAGAAGCACTCTATACTAGACATTCAGGTATAAATAGTGACACAGAGTTTTGGATTGCGTTGTCACGAAATTTGAATGTATTACTGATTCTGAAGTACAGCTCTATCCATCGTGAGATGGCATTGCCGTATATAAATTGTCAATTTAAGTGTGATAATTGTTTACAGGTTGATCTACAAGCATCTCAATTGATTGTACCGCATAAAGGTTTTTATACAGGCAATGAATCGTTGTTTGTACTCAACTTGGGTAGCTTGAAAGTAAATTCCTTAGCAAAACCAAGAGATAGTGAAGCACCTGCTACTGTTAAACAATTAGTTGACATGGGAAAATCCGAGGAAGATATTTTAGCACAACTCAGAACCTACAGTTATGACAAGTTTATTATGAAAATAGTGAATTTTCAGGTAATGCTCCACACTCAGTGATCTATTAACAAGTCGATGGCTATATTATGCGATTTCATTATTGAAGAAATGCGTACGTTTCAATTTTAATTTTTTATGATTCTTATCGAAAATGTTACAGGCACTCGTATGTTTGCCAAATGAGAATTGGCGTGAAACTTTATCTACTGGTGTTGTGGGTTGCATGACTGTGTTGAAACCAACTACTTTGGAAATTCAGCTTGACAAATGTTTGATTCTTGACGATCCTTTACTGCCTAAAATGAAAATTCTGGGTCAGCTTCCATCCGTAGCTCTCAACATATCTGGTGGGTGGTTTGAAGCTTCATCTCGTCTTCCTTATTATCAAAAGTATTTATACGACTGTGCAACAAAACATTGAAAAGTTCTGTACACCAGTACTGTTCTTATTTTCCTTTCAAATACTTTAACAATCTATTAGGCTGTGAATGGTGAGCGATTATCATTGTATTCGTATGATAATTATGCAGTTACAGTATGTGAAATAATTAATGTAATGACAATAATAGCGGTACGCCTTTAGCGAGGCAGTATACTGTTAGCTCTTATAACTTGGAATATTTTCAGATTCAAGATTGTTAGAAGCGATCACAATTGCGCATAGCATTCCTCTACCGCAAAACGAAGATGTACCTGCACCACAACCATTGAGTGTATGTTATTCCATTTTGTATGTGACACATGCTACACTTTTATCATGTAGGACTTTCCTTCTTAAGAAATTTAAAAAATATTTACTCATAATTGAACGCTGTACATGTCATTGTTAAAAAAATTCTATCGAAATTAATTTTTCATTCACCATTTTCAACATTTCACTGAGTGAAGCAATCCAATTCCTAGATAATAGAAACAGACATCTTATTTATTTTTCCTGTCACCAAAGTAAATCTTTCATGTTTATTTACATAGACCAAATCAGCCTCACAATTATCCTTGAAGAAAGAATTGTCTGCAATTCCTTCTATGATTGAAAAAAAACAGTCAAAGGTTGCTTTAAAACAAACAACTGATTTGGAAGCCAAGTTTGTAATGAAAGGTAATGACATCAAGATATGTTTTTTTATGTTGTGTTACGTATAACTTTTTAGTGCCCGAATGAAGCTCTCTTTAATTGTAAAAGAAGAGTAGAATTGAATATCTAAAATATTGTAAAATCATCTCTGCGGCTTGAAATATTGAATGCTGAGCAATGAAATGTTTCATTCCTTTTACATGCAGAATTCGTTGTCACACTCGTGCAACAAGAAGGCTCTGCAGATTCTGAGATACAACAGCCTTTCCTTAAAATTGAAGTATTAAAGTTGGAGGCAGAGATGGTCCAGCGATCGTTTGACCAAGATGTAAAGCTAAGACTTGGCGGTGTACAAGTCACACAGTATCATGACAAGGGAGAGATCTTCATGATAAACACCCCCATGGCCAGTGGCATTGAAGAATATCTTATTATAATTCAATATGTAACTGTAAGTCGATTACTCCCGAGTATTAAACACAATCGGATTGTTCTAGTAGTTCTAATTAATGTAAATTACCTTTTCAGGTAAATAAGCATTCTCCAGAATTCTCCACAGTCCATGGTTCTGTTCTACAGTTATTACAGATGGAGTTTACCAAGCTGGATGTATTGCTTCACCAAGAAGCTATCATCAATGTTCTTAAATTTATCTCGAATGTTCAGGTAATTGTTTTCTACTTTCACGAAAAAAAATTATTATGAGAATCCAACGAACTTCTTCTAATTATAGAAGTTTTGTATCCAATACAGTTTATACACGCTGTTTAGGTTACTGAATGATTGAGTCATAAAAAATGGAACTGGCTTCACCGAAATATTCATATTATTTTATCACTTCAGCCTTTCCCTCCTAGTCAAATCAAGAAGTAATATGCTCAGATTGTCGTAGCTTCAGACAACTATTGGTCTTAATGTAAATCTTTCATTACATTCAGGGCAGGGTATCTGCAACTACTGAACATACTATTGAAACTGAAGCAGTTATATCAACACCAACTCGGTTTGCGACAATTCATGAAGAGGGACCTCATTTGATAAATGCAGGCAAACAGAAGATTCTTAAAGCAACAAACCAACGTGAGTAATTTCACTTTCAATCAATTAGTTTTCCTTGGAACATGTTCGGTACTGTACATGCGCACTATGTACAGTGTTAAGTACGGCCTAATTACAATTTATAATTATTTACACTTGTAAATTAGAAAAGACATTAATATTTCGTAAGTTAGACTAAATAAAATACGAATTACATTTAAACGTGAGGGAATAGTGTGAGCTTAGAGCACTGTCCGTACGTAAAAAGTACATTTTTAAATTATTTGGCAGAAAATGTATATTTCATGGTAGATGAAGTAAGGAAGTGATATTTAATTTCATAGAGTTTATTTAAATTTGAACAATTGAATTCGGGAGTATTTTTTACTTTCTCAATTTGAGAAATTTCAATTGAGATTAAAATCCTGATTTTACTCGTATGACTAAAAATTAACACGTTTAATCATAGTCTTGATTAAAAATTAGGAAATAGCTCAATACTACTGCATGCGATGCATCGGATAACCATGACCACTATCCGATTGTCCACGTGATAGCACCAATTCAATGTTTCTTCTACAGGTAAAAAAAGAATAGTCGTTGAATGCATAGATCTTAAAATTCAAGCAAGAGTCGGATTAATAGGAATAAAAATGGCCAGCGATGCCATGGACATCAGTACATTCCTCATAAAAAATGTAGTTGCTGGTTATATTGTGAAGACATCTTATTCACAAGCAAATGTGAATATTGGTTCAATTCAAATTGCTGATCACAGTTCAACGTCTATTTATGAGAATGTAAGTGTAGCTCATGCTTCAAAATATTTCAAACGAAATACTTTTGTTGAAAGAAAATTAAGATTGCCTTTTATTTTTCACAAAAATTTAGTAAGCATCTCTTCTCTTGTACATTAATTAACAATAAACATTTTTATTGCTTCCAAAAGTGATAAAACGCGGTACACTATTACCAAAACAGTGTAGACTAAAGAGCTACATTTTATATTTTGTTTCCAGATTATGTCAGTAACATCATCAGAGTCTTTGCAAGTTCAAGCTGTAATTTACAATGTTGAACCATGGGAAGTTGATAAAAATAATATGTCCATAAAAGTAGTTATGGGCTGCCACAGAGTAGTATTTCTCAATTCATTCGTAACCCGTGTCATGGTAAATATAGAAATATTAAGTCTATGCTTGTAGCTACGTGACCAATTGTAAAACTCAGTTAAGAGTTTATAAATTTTTGTTTACAGAACTTTTTGAATCATTTTCAAGCAGCGCAAGAAGCTATCAAGGAAGCATCGGCCGCTGCTGCCGAAGCTGCAAAAACCAATATTAAAGATGTACAAGAAGGAGCGACCCGGATTGAACTGGGCATTAAAATTAAGGTAATAAGGCAAAAAAATTTGATTGTGGGTTATTGTCAAGTATCTGTACATATTTTATTGGTACCTGTAACAAGCATATACTTTTCTGATCTAAGTGTTTCAGTGGATATTTGAATCAAACTCAGATGTACTTAAAATTCATACCTTTCGTATTTTGGAGAATTCAATCCATGATTTTCCATTGGTTTATGATAATTAGTGCATACGTAAATTAAAAATTTTACTGGCAGCAAGATTATTATTTTTGTAATTTTATAGGCTCCAGTAGTTTATATACCAATGAATTCTAAAAGTGAGCATGCGTTAATGCTTGATATGGGTAATCTGACAGTGACCAACACTTTAAAAAAGTTAGAAGTTATCAGCGAAGATGGCAACTCTCCTATAGTTGATGAAATGAAAATTGATCTACAAGATATCAAGCTATCAAGGTGTCAATTTTTTTATTCCATTACACGGTTCATCTTCATTTATCAATCTAACTTAATCCCGGCATTCTATGTTTTGGTGGTAATCGCAACCAAACACTCATCAGCATGTTAAGCCGTCAATAAGTGTTTTTTATTTTTAAATCGAAATTCACATTCTATATTCTATTTAACTGCAAATATCCACTGCATTATTATTTTTTACATAGCCACAATAATTGTTTCGTTCTTCGCAGGGTCAAGTTGAATAAAAACGAATTTGTCACTGATAATGAAGTTTTGTTACTGCATCCTCTTAGCTTCACTTTCCTAATTAAACGGAACCTGTCAACAGCATGGTTCACTGCTATCCCTGATATTGACATGTCTGGTAGATTGAAAAAAATTGAACTATCAGTTAGTCAGGCCGATTATGGAACAATAATTAAAGTTTTGAACGAAAACTTGGGGGAAACTGTAGACAATCCAGAACCTGATGTTGCCCAATCTTCTAAAGTCTCACCAGCAGTGGAATGGAATAGACAACAATCAAGTGAGAGAAGTTAAATTTATGTCCGTATATATTCACATATTGAATTAAAATAATGTATGATTCTTTTGATATATGTATTATTTAACTCTTTGCTTTTAAGTCTAAAAATACCAAGTTTACTAATTATCACCAATATCATAATTTATCCACAGTCAAACCAGATTTAGAAATTACAAGGCAAAGTGAAGTGACAAAACCACAGGAACAAAAACAAATACATACTCTCGTGAAATTCGAATTCATCATGGACAGTTTAGTTATCAATTTGTTTAGTGGTGGATCGAAATTGGTACGTAGCTTACAGAAATTTTCACTTTCTTGTTTTTTACTTCTCATTTCTACATTCTCAGATAACAGAGGAAGTTATTCTAATCACCACCAAAATGAAAAGTTGAGTTCTCACTAGATCTCCTCAGGAATGGATAGACCGATTTAGATGAAATTTGGTCCATTTATTTCGCTTTATCTAACTTACAACTGATTAGACTTTGGAGAAAATTAGACCAACCACTTGACTTTCTTTTGTAGTGAATTGCAACAAGAAGTTAAACCTTTACTTGTTTATTTCATTCAATTTGATAGCTCTGAAATTTCCCTTTCGACTATGTACGCGGTAATCTCCAAATACTGTACTTCATTGCATATGGTAAAATAATTCACCATTAATTTGTATTATTAATGCTCTCCATAATATTTGTTTTTAGCTCGCGTCTGATACGTCTCCTTTGCATCTGGCGGAAAACGGGCTGGCCAAGTTTAGTTTGTCTCATTTCGCTGTAAAGGGACGTATGTTTGGTGATGGTTTACTAGCAACGTCTATTCTTTTGATGAATTGCACTTTGGATGATACTAGACTAAACAGAGAAGGGTCTCTGACTAGAATAATGGAAAGGATCGATGAACCACTACAAAAAGACGAATCAAGTCCCGAAAAAGATGCTAAACCCATCAGAAGTATGGTGGACATGACTCTACGAAAAGGAATAAATGATACTTTTGGTATGTAATTTATGCCAGAACATGTACTAGGTTTATGTTTTAGTTGAATTGATTTAGTTTGAACAGAAACGAATAGTGTTTGCATGTGTCGCTAAACTTTTAATGAATTGCGAGATCGGTAAACTAAATATAATGCGATAATTTAATTTATTTTTCAGTTGACGTTCGAGTCTTTTCATTCAGTATAATAGTGTCCCTGGATTATCTAATGAAAATCAAAGATTTCTTTAATGTTGAACAACCACCATCAACCCAAACTCCCCCAGCCATTGTACAAAAGGGCGTCAATGAAACAAACACCAAAAAGAATAAATCATCTGTAAATGTTCAACCTACTGCTACGATGATTACATTAAATCTCCACATTGAGAAACCAGATATAATTCTTCTTGAAGATATGGACAACATTGACTCGAACTGCATCATACTAAATGTAAGGAAGAAAATTGATTCACGTGAGAATGTAGCATTCCAATGGTAGTGATTTTTTTTCTATAGTTATAATAAGTCCACAAAATTCAGCAGTATTGATTACAATTTTTTTCTTTCACAGACTGAGGTGTTGTTGAAGTTGCGAATGGTAGGTGATCATCAAACTATTTCAGGCTCCATCAAAGACACGTCAATTCTCACTGGAATCTACAATCCGTTACGGAGGTCAGAGTCCATATATCAGGTATAGATTGACTCTAAACTTTAATTCATCAACATTTTTCCACAAACTTAGACTTTGAGACACTTGTACAGGATAATAGTTCAAAGTCTGTCTAATCTAAAATAAAACTGTTATTTTTAAAGGTATTGAGACCCTGCAGTATTAGCTTGGCAGGTTCTACACCAGAAGGAAAGGGTTTACATGTCGATATTTGCTGCACCGACATACATGTTTCAGTTTCTCCTGGTAAAAATAAATATCAAACTATCTTGACCGTTATTAAGAGTTCAAAATATGGTTTTGTATTTTCATCAAATTACATATCAACAAGAATCTGTTTTTCGCCACTTCGATAAATGAACAAACTAAGTTTTTCGTATAAAGGTGCAAAAAAAATTTTCTTCACAGGTGTCATTGAGATACTAAATAAAGTCGTCCAGACAGTGACAAAAGCGCAAGATGATGACGAAGATTTGGTAAAGCCAGAACCAAATTACAGCGGAGTTTGGACAATCACTCCCTTCAGAGAGAATGATTATTGGTTCCTCAAAGCAGGTAATATACAGCTTATCTAACAGTAAATAGAAACAGTAACAGTAGTCTAGATAAAATACTATTTTATGTCACATTATGCCGCTTGAATCGTCGAAAGGTTTTGAAATTTTAGTTTATTATTTACAGAAACGGGGGTTGAAGCATTTGAGGATTTTACTATCAATGAAGGTTCAGAAACAGATTTTGGTTATAAACATGAACTTGCCGTTGTTAGCGCACCTACTATTCTTCTAACTCTGGAGGCTGGAGTTGGAAACAAGACTCTGCCTATGTTACTATTCTATCTCGGTTTCCAAAGCAACGTCAATGATTGGAGCACTAGGACTGTAAGACATTGTCTAATTATCAATACGAAATATCGATCGAAAGTGGTAGTTTAGTTACTGCTAAGTAAAGTTTATGAACTTGTAGATGAGTATAGAATGTACTATGACTTTGGCTGTGGCGTACTACAATAGTTGTTTAGCTTTATGGGAGCCCCTGATTGAACCCATGGAATCAAGGAAACATGGAAAGCGCATTTCATCGCCATGGGAACTGAACACCAAGGTAAATTATTACAAATTTTCTAATACCCAAAAGGGTGTCTCACTTTTATTTGATTCAACTCATTTCGTTTCATTTAGATTCAATTCCACGACCTTTCGATAGACTCACCATCTGCAAGTGTTGCAAGTCCAAGTACGGAGAGTGACCCAGAAGTACCTCAGCAATCAGCTAAAATGTCTATAGATGTTTCGTCGACGGTGAGTAATAAAAGTCTATAAAAGTGATTACAAACTTCACCAAATACATCGATTAGATTTTTGACAAGCTTCTCGTTACTTGCTATCACGTATCTAATATTTCAATCTAACGAACATGGTTCAGTAAGGTATTCAATACTGAATTTATGTACTTTTAACTAGGAAAACTTGGAATTAACCGTCACCAAGACGTGTCTTGATGTTCTGAAACAACTCGGCAATGCATTCTCGAATGCTATGGAACCTGGCAAAATGCAGGTAGTCAAAATGGCACCGTACCTATTGAAGAATGAGACTGGCCTATCAATGACTCTGCATTTGGAAAATGGTTATTTTAAGGTAGAGAAAAATAACTATTGAATTCCAATAAAAGAAATGAATCGCGTCTGTTACGAAGTTTTTTTGGTACTCCAATAATCATATGCAAAGACAACGATACTGAGTAAATTCATTAAAAATCAGAAGCCATGACGAGTTATTTCATTTTACAGGTTATCGACGATCCGTTAGCAGCAAGTAATTCTAGTACTGGATCTTACATGGAAGTAGTACTTGAGTCCGGAGCCTCTGTGGAATTGGCTCCTACAGTCGTGAAATCGGCAAAGACACATATTCTGGATGAACTTAAAGCTGAATCAGTGAAAATCCAAAGTGACAACACCTTTGTCGTATCGGTAATAATTTAATTTCCACTAATAACGGTTAATAAATTTTCGTATACTGTTTCAGTCAAGTTATAGTCTACAATCATAATTCCTTCAAATCTAAGTACTCTATTTAACTACCGGATTTTTGTCCCAAGTAATTAATTTAAAATGCTGATTTGTTGTCAATCATAGTTTTTTTTACAATTCGTATAATTTACTTAATTACACAAATATCATACGCTATGGACTGTTAATAATGTATTGAATTGTTAAGTTTATAATCAATATCCAAAAACATAGAGATTTTCTTCCAAGATATTTATGTACACATGTACTAAATAAATTGCAGTTTAAAGGGATCGAGAACAAACTTGAGGTACCAGTATTAAGGGCAGATAAAAGGTACTTCTCATTGAAGCATCGTGGCGATGGAGCCGATGAGTGGGGAATAATATCTGATGTAGTAGTAGAGGGTGGAAGCACCATTGTTACTCTTAGAAGTGTACTTCAGGTAAGCATTGACCGTTATGTACATGATCATTACTATTGTTATTGTGGCGAATATTGTTATAGGTACACAATCACTTTAGTGAACCGATATCGGTTTACTACATGACAAAAAGGGGAAACGAAGTTGAATGTGTTGGTACCGTAGAACCTGATCAATGTCTCAATCTTCCAATAGATGCTGTCTACACACCAACCAATGAGTTATTCTTCAACGTTGAAGGGTATCTAAATTTATCACCATTTTTATGTGCGGATCTTGTCAAATGTGGTGGAGATACCAATTATCATCGATTTTTTTGCAACTAATCAATAATTACCGATATTTGACATGTATTTGTAACCTCCTCATTACAGATATACAGTATCGATAATTCCATTTATCTGGAAAGATCTACAAAAAACAGTTTCCATGACAAAGCTTTTGCAATGTGAGCCCCGATCCCATCAAGAGTACGTCGAACCATTTTACATAAAGGTAAGACCTCCTGATCTCCAGATAACTCGCTTTCTGAGGTGTGTTCAAAACCACATTGGATATCATATCACCTTCAATCATGCCCGAAATAATCATTAAAAATATATCGGGATGCCATGTGGTGATATTTAGCAAATTGTAAAAGTAAATTCAATACTCTTAATATTCAATACTCTTAAATTTCTGATGTGGTTTCGATCCTTCAAGAGCATAGGATAATGTTTTCATTTTACTAAAATTATTCTTTGCACACTTGCATTCTGTCAGAGGCATCAGCTATATGATAGTTGCAGTACCTATGTATACATAAAAAATAATACATGTCCCGTAAACTATACCTTGAATATACCTGGGTACTTTTAAATACTTATACCTGATGCTCGCCAAAAACACCTTTATATGATCTTTCCTCGCTAAGGCATTATTCTTCTTCATATTAGTGATATGTAAATATGCTACTCAAAATGTATGTTGCTAAATGCCCTAAATTCACAATGACATATGTTACGTAAATCGAATGAAAGTTGGTTCATACTTAAGTGAAATGTGAATCGCACTAGTCTACAATGATACGTTGTGTACACCAAATCAGCATTTCGTAGTGTTATGGTGTTAAATATCTGTCAAAACTTTACTGAGTAATGTGAAAGTGATTAAAATTGTGTTAGGTGAACCAAACCAATAGCTCACTATGTTAGGCATGAAGTGCACAACCGCGCATCTCGAAATTTGATAGTTAAAAATGGAATGTATTGAATATATATTTTTATTTGATTTTATTTCCCGGCTTCTTATTTAATCATCTGCATTCACAAATTTATATATTGCTTAACATGAAATGCAAAAAATCGATATTGTTTCAAATATGTCAGTAATTGTTGTGAGAAGTGGTATTGTTACGTTACTTTTTAGAAATTTTTCTAGATGTAATCGAGTAATACAATTTACAGATGATAAATCGCATTTTATTGTGTGAGAAATTAATAATATAAACATTTATATCATTCAGGCCTTTGTTTAACAGTTGCGTGATAGCTTTCGTGATGAAAAAATTCTTTGTCAAAGCTTATTGAACTTCTCTACCGGTACTATTCTTCATTTTTAGATGTTTTTCATGATGATCATGGTTGGTAGTTTCCTCTGTAATAACAACACTCTTGGTTTATTACTAGACGTCATCGACTGGCACAGCATATTAAATCGTTCTATATCTTATGTCGAGCGTAGATGTTCAAGTATAAATAAATCAGAAGTACCCAAGTATCTGGAAGGACCTATCCAGGTACTACCGTTCGATAATCAACGTCTGTTTAACGCCTATGCACCCTGATTATCAAGTAATATAAAATGTGAAGTTTATGCATGTAAACAATTCCTCAAGCTGCCTAGATGATGATTAGACAATTTATATGAGATATTTAATAGTTCTAGTTAGCTTACTACAATTGTCTAATCTACTCAATAATTATTCCTATGCATGGTAGATTTTCAGTAACACTACACACATAGAATAATAGCTTTGATCGAATATTTTATCACTTTGATAACTTTTCTCTATACTTTCGGTGATATTGATCCCATCCATCCTGATATGTTGGTGAACATTCCTATGGATATTGTTAAGCCGATGATAATTTTTTTAAAATCAATCATATTTTAACGCATCACATTATTCCAAATCAATGACTCTCAATGAGACAAGTGAATATACAGTGACAAGGATTAGGGAAAATCATTGCAATTATAAATGCATTTGGGCATGTTTTGATAGCCTGCTGAATAGGCTCGTGTTTCACTTTTTTCCATTGCATCTTTTCGAAAATCAATTGCAAGTTTAATTGCAAAACCTTTTTTGAATTTTCAAAACTTTCAAGAGTTATTCTCAGTTTAAGACGACCAAATAATAATGTCACAATGAAATTCAAAAGCCTGCAACTTTTGTATTTTCGAGTGTTTGATGAAAAGATTGAAAATTATAATCAAAGTTGCATATTTTCATTTTTTAATATCGGTAATAAAGCAGACCAAAATTTTTTTAATGGGTCTTAATAGTGGGCCCTATTATGAAAATCTTTTCAATGAACCTTACTGCTCATGGCATAATATAGTTGCTTCTTTATGATACTAAATTAACTGAATCTTTTCTACATTCTTACTTTGTATCTACTGTGCACTTTGCTGAGCAATTGTGTTGCATGACAAAGCTTTCTTATTTTACAATTTCATATTATTTACGGAATAATATATTCAGATATTTAATTCTTAGGTATCTATAAACCAAACAGTGTGTAGTTGCTAGTGTATACATATGTTTCAGATTTCAATACAGCACCAACAATAGAAAAAAAAGAAATTGATTTGTTTAATTGTATTAGTTATACTGATATTGAATTTGCAGGCAGTCGGAGAAATTGAACAAGTTTACTTGGAGAATACAAGTCGACATACTATGTCGAGTACCTCTTATAACATACACTTATATCCTTCGGTGTATCTAAAAAATTTTCTGCCATTAAACATCGTCATTTCTTTGCCCGGTATTATGGATGAAAAACTCGTGGAGGCCAGCAAAATTTTACCGATATCTACAATTGAGCCTGGACGGTCTAGTATTGTTATAAAGGTAATCAGATTTTTAAGAGTAATATCATACTTACTTTTAATCATTATTTTATGAATAACTTTTCTAATGTATTATAATTATGTCTTTCTAATATATATATTTTTGATGCACTAGTTACCACAGTACTTAGAAAAAGATTGGTCATGCAGAGTTGAAATTCAAGCGAATCCACCAGAGTTCTCAGTCTGCTCATTTGAATCATACGACAGTCCACAAAGGGTTGTTATGGACTTAGGCATACATACGTCTTTCAAACACGGCTCTTTAATCATGGCGTTGTACTGCCCATTCTGGATGTTGAACAAGACAGGATTAATGTTGTATTACAGGGTAAGTTTATCGATGTTTTAATTATGCTTGCGTTTCAAATTTTGAAGTACACTAATATTGTATGACAAAATATTACATTTGAGGAATAACTTTATTCGTGTTTAATATTCCTTTCAAATCCAATTTTACGTCCCGTAGAACAATCTGCTGATGAATTTCCTAACATGTTGCCCTAATACTACATGTTACTTATGTATTAATGTATTGTTTTCACGAAATACTTAGTTTGAGGGAGAATTCAAGAGACAACGTTGGCTAACTTTGTCTGTGTACCCATTTTCCTGGAGATTCTAACAATTTAGTTGTAATCGTATTCATGACTCGTAAATACAAGTTGTCATTAAATTGTGTCACTTTTCGAGAAATTGAAGACCCAATCTTCTAACGAGTATAAGTAGATAATGATTACTTTTATATTCTTTTTAGCTCTGTATAAAACTTATCTTAATTTATCATAACTATTCAATTGCTTGAGCATGTCATGTAAACATTTTAAAGATAGCTCGTATGCTTATGAGGTTTGAAAATCAACAATGATAATAAATCTCTAACTTTGATTGTTACTAACTCTGTACAAACTTTAGTAGGATAAATTTATATCTGTACTTATCTTGTGGTTGTTGGCATTCGTAAGTAATTGATGAAAGTATAACTGTGTTACAATTATTTTACAGAAATCGAGTAAGTCCGCAGGCAAAGATCATTCAAGTCCCACCAAGGTAGAAATTAATATATTCTCTTCAGTGTTAATTTGCTTAATTTAGAATAGGTTGAGATTGGCGGCTTCTGCATATGAATGGTGTAGGTGCACTTCCTGGTGTAGGTCATACATCGTATTGTGCAATTGAGAAGTTGCATGTGGAGAAGGTGTTTGTGTCCAGAAACCAAGTCTATTATTTAGGTGGTACAATCGAAGTATTTTTTTAGACTTAATATTGCTAAATATTTTACTTCCATGTAACATTAGGCTCAAACATTTTCTCACGAACATCTTTTTTTCTGGGTGTAATTCATGCTGAAAGGTACATTTCAGAGATGGATTTCCAGTCTAAAACCTCATCCGCGTCGTGGTGAATATGACAAGAGAAAAGGAAAATCGGTGATTGAGTACATATGATTTAATTATGTTGGTTTCATTTTTCTTTTTGATTTAGTAATGGTTTTTTCATAACAGTCCCAATTTTCTGTTATTCTTCAAGGCAATTCGTATTCACATAGTTTGTAGTAGTTTGTTGAGTATTATTTATTGTTTCATTTGTTGCCAGAATGTTTGATTGAATTTACAGCGTTTTTTAGGGAATTGGTCAACATTGCCATAATTTATTACAGCTTTTCTTATAACACTTTCAACACCATCATCGTACCATCGACGTTTTAATTGCTGTGTTATGTAGATACTAATATCTTCCGATTATGTATAACAAATTGTCATTATATCTTAAGATGGCAGTTTGTTTCTCCAATTAGTTTTGCATACAGTCTTTTTCAAATATTCATTAGTACATTCCCAATTTTTCTCATTCAGAAAGCTACAATTGTCTACATAATATGAGCAAACCTGGTATTAGAATCACTTAGAAATTAAGCCTTACCATTTGCAGCATGAAGTCTAGTGGAAAGCTACGTAATGATACTAATATGTATGATTAATTTTTAGTACACCGGAACTTCTATTTATATTTGCATGTTTATTATTTTGGCAATTTATATGTTTTATCACTGCAACATATGCAATAATATGCCTAAGGAAATTCCAGTCTGTTATGAGCTACTGTTGAATACCGTGTGAAATCATCGTTTTTTATTACCTTTACAATGCTGTTATTTTATTGTTTATAGTCAAACAACCAGATGCTGTTAAATGATGGTTTTTTCATTGTTTTCATAATTTAATTCACTAACTAATTACATCACTATGCTGTACAAGGAGAAAGGCATTAAAAGTAAAATAAATTGAATTTTTACAACTGAAATATGATTTGCTTTCATAAGTGTGAAAAAATTTGAACTGACAATATTTTCTCAAATATTTTGTTTCTTTTTCAGAGTTCAGAGGACAACTTGAATGTTCTCTACCATCCGGAAACTTATAAGGGTATTATTTTGTTTTCGTTTAGTAGAAAAGCATTCTTTGGAAAAAAGAAAGCGATGATAAGAGTTGAAGAGGGAGAATGGTCAGATAAATTTTCTATTGATGTTGCTGGAAGCAAGGGCGTCGTTTCTTGCAAATACAAGGGTCTTGTTTATCAGGTTCGAAAAATTTCAATACAAATTGATGATGTTTAATTGAAATGAATTCAGATCTAAGATTTTTAATGTTCTAATAATAATGGCTCAACGAAAGAATGATTTTAATTAAATATAAATAATATAGGCACCTGAATGGTTCTGAAGTAATGTAATTTGTACATCTTCTTTCAGATTGGCGTCCATAACCAGCTGACTTACAACTCATTAACCAAGCAAATTACGTTTACCCCATATTATGTTTTGATAAATAACTCCGATTTCTTTATTGAATGCCAAGAAAGTGAGCGACCCGCTGACCCTCTCTTTAAGGTCAGTAAAACAACCTTTGAGAGAAATATGCATGCTTTTAATAACTACCAGCCAATAACATCTAAACCGATATAGATACCTCCTGGTGAATGTACTGCTTTTTGGCCTCGTTCTGAACAAGAAGTGAAAACGTTAAAAGCGAAAGTAGTGGGTCATCCAGAGACAACACCAGCCTTCATCTACACCGACGTTCACACAACATTATTAAAACTCGAAAATAAGGTATTAGTATTTCAAACCAAAACTTCTACTCTTGAGCACGAAATCTGATGAATTATTTTATTTTCATGTAACAGTATGGTGGGATAAATGTTGACGTGCAGATTAATGAGGGCGGAATATATATTTCGATGTCGGGTTACACTCCTGGAAATGCTCCCGCTCTTATCATCAACCATACTTCGCACACTATCAATCTTTGGGAGAAAGGATCCATGAATGTCAGGTACCTCAACTAACATAACATATATGACACAAATAATGCATTGTAAAACATTCTGTTCTGTTACTTAAATGTAATAATTACAGATCAATTCAATCATATAACCGGATGTTTTATACATGGGAAAACCCTGCTGGATCAAGAACGTTAGTTTGGGAAGATGGAAATAAAAAAGAAATTGAAAATGATCTCCGGCAGGTAAGCTCAATTGTTTACAAGATTTTAGGGAATGTATAGTGACATTCTGCATAGGATTCATTAAAAACAACGAAGTGATCCTATGAGGGATCAGTTTTGGGTTACGGAACTATAAAAAACAAACAGCTATTCCAGTGTTATTATTATTATTGTTGTTATTATTGTTATTATTAAAGTGCTATTATTTAATTTTTCTAGGATAAGCTAGGTCCGTTTACTTTGCCAGAAGTAGATGAAGAGGTATTTTACGTTACGTTTCTTGACGGCATTCAACGCGTACTGTTGTTTACTGCTAATTTGAAAATTGCCGAAGACTGTGAACTGGCTGGAGCTTTGGAAGCTAATGATCAAGAAATCACGCTAAATATTCATGGTGTGGGAGTGTCATTAGTGAACAATATAAGTAGAACCGAACTTCTATACATGTGTATTGCCAGGTAAGTTATAGATTTTATTGCATAGTTCAGTAATCAACTTTCAGTTTGCGCATACTTATATTAAATTATGAACACTATTTAGAATTTATTGCATAGAGATACAAAGAATAATCGATGATTACTACATGACCATAATAATGACTTCCCAGCTCTGGTGTTATTTGGGAAACGCGAAAATCTCTTGGGGGTCAGTGGCGCGCGTTGAGTACAAAAGATGTAATTGCTATCGAAGATGGATACCAGAATTATCTTCGTGAACTTCAAATTGGCAGAGACCCGCCGTATCGAATTAT
This sequence comes from Neodiprion lecontei, assembly GCF_021901455.1. Lineage (NCBI taxonomy): Eukaryota > Metazoa > Arthropoda > Insecta > Hymenoptera > Diprionidae > Neodiprion > Neodiprion lecontei. The sequence continues at coordinate 27,513,503 of NC_060262.1, forward strand.
GCTGGAACCTAAATTAGAGGTCGGTATTTGCAATAGTTTTTGTACATGTACATGATTCAACCACAATATCATAGTATCTATAAAATTACACACGATTAGTAAATTTATTGTATCATAATTTTTCGGGAAATAACGAATTTCTATACATATCCAGGTTGACTACCTCAATATGCAGATGATGAAACCACATCGCCGATATATCCATCGCACTTTCCAAACTGGATTATGGATGCAGTATCGCTCATCTGTACATCAAGTACAGTTGCATGCCAAAATAAATCGTCTTCAGATTGACAATCAATTACATGATTGCGTCTTCCCAGTGATCTTAGCTCCAGTTCCACCTCCAAAGAGCATTGTTCACAGTTCGGGTAAGATGGCTACATAAGGAACAAATACCTCAGCATTTGAATTTGCAATTATATCTGCAGTATAAATGGTAGTTTTATTGCTGTGTAATTGCAAAATAACTCCGTTACCGAGTGTAACTACATACATACAATTTCAGTGATGAAACCGTTCGCTGAACTAAGTATTCTCAAACGCCTACTGGAGCACAGTACTGTGCAACAATTCAAATATTTCAAAGTACTCATTCAAGAATTCCACATCAAGGTCGACATCGGATTCATTGGCGCAATTACGGACTTATTCAAAGATGATGAGGCCAGTGATGCAGAAGAGGTAATGATACCGTAAAATATTTTCTGAAAACAAATTTCATTTGCACGTTCAACGGAGCCAAAGTATCAATAAAGTACTTTTTTCCTCTCAAGCATATAGCATTGGTATTACTCACTGTATGAAAGTGATGTACCCATCTCTGTACCTATTAAATTGATTAACTTCTCGAAATCTCTAAAGCTGTTGTATGTTGTTGCGAAATATATGTTGCTATTATTTTTACACAGTGATCACCAACATCGTTGAATTTTAAAAACAAAATAATTTCTTAACACTCTGAAATTGAGTATCCTAGGTGAATGTCTTAAATCCTTTGCAACGTTTAATCAAAATTTGATTTGCATCGAATGGTAATTACGTTGAAATTTTTCATCTATAGAGTGGACTGTTTCAACAAGACATGAAGCTAGTCACGGAGCCTCTGATGTATCATGTCAGTCAAATAACTACAGCCGAACAAAAGAACTTTTTCGATTTGTTGCATTTTTCTCCACTTAAGGTTTGCTTATTATTCAATAATTTGTAGACGCAGATCGACACAATTTGTCGTTATAATATCTTCGGGGCACATACTTTCATGAGCTCATGTATAATTTGTTATTGCAGATTCATATAAGTTTTTCAATGACTGGAAGTAGCACACAATTGCCACAAGTATTAAACGTATTATTACAAGGGATCGGTGTTACTTTGACGGATATAAATGACATTGTGTTCAAGTGAGTAATAGCAAAATCAACTTACAGCAAAGTGTGCAGTCAAAATGAGTTTGGGTTCTATACTTTTCTTGTCTGTTGATTGGCTGAAAACTAGAGAATTTGCACTCATCTTCACTGTGCATTTTTTTTTTGTAATTCGAATTCGCCATATATGTTGCTTTATATCATGTAAGTTTACAATGTCACTAATAATATGCTACATCGAAAAAGATAGAATAATACAAAATGAATTCATTATTACAGATTAGCATATTTTGAAAGACAATTCACCTTTATGACGCACAATCAATTGACATCAGAGGCAACAAATCATTATGTAGGACAAGCGATCAAGCAAGCTTATGTTCTTGTCTTGGGCTTAGACGTTATTGGAAATCCATACGGTTTGGTGGTCGGTACCATGAAAGGGATTGAAGATTTGTTCTATGAACCTTTTCAAGGTGCGATTCAAGGTCCTGGTGAATTTGCTGAAGGTTTATTGCTCGGAGTCAGAAGTATGTTTGGGCATACTGTTGGCGGCATGGCAGGAGCCGTATCAAAAATTACTGGAGCCATGGGTAATTGAGAAATGTTTTATTCAAGATAATTATACTTTTGATTTGATATGCCTCAATATTTTTTTGCATAAAAAAACTACTGCATTCAGAGTAAACATTATTTGTGATCTAGTTAATCACAACTTACAATAATTCGTAGGCAAAGGTATTGCTGCCCTCACGTTTGACAAAGACTATCAACGTAAGAGGCAAGAACAATTAAATAAACAGCCAGCTAACTTGCAGGAAGGTCTTGCACGAAGTGGCAAAGGTTTGGTCATGGTAAATATAATCTTTATGTAATTTAACACAATTTATCCAGCATATAATGTTAGTCATACATTTATATAGTAAACTTCAAATACGATTATAAATTAATGTATTATTGAATATCAAAAGCATAACACATAAGTAGTATTTTGAAATGGAATACAAAAACAAATTTGAAGGAAATGCAAAAATGAAAAGTATAAAAATTTTTAGGGAGTATTCGACGGTGTAACCGGTGTTGTCATGAAACCAATATCAGGTGCAAAAGAAGAAGGCGTTGAAGGATTCTTCAAAGGATTTGGAAAAGGTGTTGTTGGATTAGTTACACGACCAACTGCCGGTGTTATAGATTTTGCTAGTGGTTCATTTGGTGCTGTTAAGCGGTGACTATAATTTTTCAATAATTTTATGCTAATGTATGTAAATATGCGAATCTGTGTCAAATAGTGCCAAATTTCTGCGTTGTTTGATTTAAACACTTTTGCAAATGTTTTTTCCTTAGTTTCTTTTTTTGTATTCATATCTTGAAAAATAACTGAATGAGCTATGTATCATTCACAAGAACGTTTACTGCAAAAATTCGATATTTCAAGGACCATTGACATGAAGTAAAATTTAAAAAATTATGTGCGACGTGTGGAAATGTGCCTTACATTTCAACGTATTTTTCAATTGCACTACGGTTTTTCGCATTTGTTACAGGGCTACGGAAATGGGCGAAGAAGTGAAAAGAGTCAGGCCACCAAGGTTCCTACAACTGGATAATCTTGTTAGACCATATATTCGACACGAAGCGGATGGCAATAAAATTCTTCTTGTAAGTTATAAAATTCACTGGTGATTATCTTTAGATTTCATCACCTGAAATGTATATTATGTTACATTATAGATGTTACACACGTGGTTTCTAATCTTTTCAGTAATTGTAAATCAATGTTCAAATATGTGGACTGAATGATTAGAAAAATACGTGTAACATATATTTATTTTTAGGAATTAGAGAAAGGAAAATATGCCAATACTGACATTTATGTGTATCACGTCAACGTTAACAAGGATGTAGTTTTGCTCACTGACAAACGCATAGCCTTCCTTGTACACAACGATTTGTTTGGCGGCTGGCAGGTTGGTGCACTTATCTTATTTATCCATCATTTGTGTTCTAAATTTCAATATCGATACGAGGTGTGATATTAATCTTTTAATTTGGTTTTCAAATCAGGTTGAGTGGTCTTACACATGGACAGAAGTTGGTAATACACCAAAGGTAGTCGAAAGAGGAGTGGAAGTTCCAGTGAAAGAGACTCATAAGAAGAAGAAACTTGGAAATTTCTTTAGTGGCACTGATCACGGAAAAATCATATTAGTTTCAGACCCCGAAATAAAACAGGTTAGTGTTGAAAATTTTCTAGGAAAACCGTGTTCTATGCAATCTATGCAATATTATTGTCGATCAACAGAATTGGTTTTAATTTCATTACGATAATTTCATGCATAGCATATAATTGTATTTTAGTGTCTGAATATAGCATTTTAATTGTTTTTAGTGATAAAGCAATTTAACCACAAATACTTTTGTCCAAATCTGTTTAGGTTTTATGCAGGAAAATTGAAGAGCAAATCAAACAAGTTTCATCATAAGTTGAGCCTTACCGAAAATGTATTTCACGGCTGAGTTTATCCTATCTAGGTAAAGATGCGGAAGTAATTGTTATAAGACAAGCAGAGCATCTATTCTCTTTATACCGATATATAAGCTAAAGTTTTCTCTAATACAGCTATCAAACAATTTGAAATCTTTTTCTATTAATTCACCTGAAGACTGACATACATAATATATACATGTGTACGAAACCCAGCCCAGTATGACGAATAAATGCACTGAAAGTCTAGAAGTAATAGTAATATATTTTCAGTTGTATATTAATATAATTTTATCATGCAAATATGTAGGATACCTGCATACAAAAGTGCCAGAAGATCTTGTACCTAAATTATTACTGTTGCTATATACAATGTATCTACACAAAAGCTTTTTATCTAACTTAATATACAATTCTCGTATATTTATGAATTGGTACTAACGGTGTATATATATTAATGTAAGCGCTTTATAGAAATAGATTTATTGTTATATATATATATATAGTTATATATATGTATATATAACAATAGATCTGTTTCTATGAAGCGCTTACATTAATATATATATATATATATATATATATATATATATTTCTGCATAATAACGCAAGTACCAACATATATTCGGATGTATGTATATCATGAAATTGTTTCCATACAATGAACGTACGTATGGAGAGGTTTAGCTCAACTCGACCACCTTTCAGGCCTCAATGACGTCGATTTCCTTTTTCTTCTGAGATTCTGTATTATAATGTGATTTTGCGCACGATTTTTTCGACCTCTCATTTCGGAGTTTTCAATAGCCAAAATTTGGTGACTATTGACATCCAATAATTTTCAGTTCGGAATATTTCTGAAGAAAAAAATATATTTTACAATTTCGCAACGACGGTTTTGTTGCTGAAAATTGATTTAAAAGGCAAAAAGTGGTGTTTGGAAAATTAGGACATATCTTTAATGGTTCTGAAGTAATAGCTTTTTCACAACTAAAAAGTTGAAACACTGTATCCCACAAATTTAATATTATGCAATAAGCTCTAAAACTTATTGCCGGAAATTCTCGGCGATACTTTGGCCCTCTGACGCCCTAAAAAAATTATAACGACCAACCATTAAAGACACCTTCTTGCATTGAATTTAAAAATGTTTGGCTCGAAGAATTGCGGAAAAAAGACAACTAATTGATCTTTTTTTAATAAAGTTTTGGCAACCAACATTCAAGTGCAAATGCATAAACTTTTTTGTTCCCAACAAATGAAATCAAGTATCCAACATTATAATGTTGCATTTTCAATTTCGAGGTATCGGTAGTTGCAAATTATTGGTTTCCAATATTCGCTAAATTTTTACTGCTGAGAATGTGGGATTTAGGCTCCAAATATTAAGGAAAAAATTATTTCTTTTATGTAAGCCATGTTACATACTAAGTTATATTCCGACGGGTACAAATCACGAGTCGTTAAAGTCTGAAGAGTGGTCTAATTGAGTATATAGGTATATATACATACATGTGTGTAATATACGTATATTGTTTGTTGGACTATTCAAATTACGTACGCAACACGGAATATGTCTGTTACTATTTATTTGTCTATTTTACCCATATTAATGATATACCTAAAACAAACATAGTTTTGATAGTCATTTAGTCATGTATTATACATAATTTGTAATATATACAAATGTATTTGCGTTGTGTGCATCATAGACATTTGTTGTCTAGCCTATTTACATGTTAATAGGTATATTTTCTACTATAATTTTTGGGCACAATACTCGAATTTCAGATTCTCGTATCTCACTCTTCTCATTAGGTTGAATTCAGTTTCAAAATTAAAGTTTCCTAGTCAAATGCTGAGGTAACTTTTAACAGTCGTGTTTAGATCACGTGTGCTATCACCAATGTCAATCATGTCTATCAGCAATTGTACATTCTTTACAATCAAAGTTGGAATTGTTATCGAGATATAGTTGAGGTCAAGAAAAATGTTACAAAATTGTTACAAATAACACCTGAATATGTGTAATTGTACTTCAATTAATAATTTCAAATTGAAGTTTAATAATTGTGAAGTCATTGAAGGTGTGAAGTTCGAATTTTGTGCAAGTTTTATTTGTTTGAATTATGCTTTTTTTACTCAAATATATTACACTTATAGCGGTACCTTTATGTTAAATTTCAAAGCATGCTAAAGAGACGTTTGATTAAATTTTCGCACCCGAGAATGGATTCAGATTCATTGATTACCCTTGTGTTGTTCCTCAGGTTGAAGTTGAAATAAGATATATAGGAAATTATGAACGTAAAAATAGTACAGTTTCGATTCTATGTTGCTATAGGAAACGCGACTTTCAACTGGGGATGATATATACAGGATATACCTATGTCATTATCATTTGAGGAATTGCTCCTCTCGTCACACTATATGAAAACAATAGTACAAAAAGGCCAATAAAATAGAACACCGGAATTAACCGAAATCCTTTTGCGAAATACTTAAATAGAAAATGATTCGATCACCAAAAATTAACTGTATATGATGGAAGATCAAAGTTGGGCAAAAAATATTATAAGTCTAAAAATCAATTTTTTTGCATAAAGTATTCGATGCAAAATATGTTAGATATCTGATGGGATCAAAAAGGCTAGTTTCAGCAAAAATATTGGAAACTATTTTTTTACACCTTTGATTCCTTCTAATATTTCTACCTACATCACTTGCATATAAAATACATCGAATTTAAATGCAAGTAAATAAGTTTTACATTAAACCTTGCAATGACAAACGCAATTTTACGTATTTCAACTTACCTCTCGCTTGACAAATTGCTCTTTGTAAAAAAATCGACGACGTCGAGTAAGAAATGCAATTATAAATTACGTATATCATTCACCCTATCGCTTTACTTGAGGTGGAGTTCCACATGAGCCCGAGTGGTACACGTCATAAAAACGAGGAAAACAAAGGCTCACCAGCACCTAGCACACTGTATAAAGGTTGTTTATGTGCTTTTTTTTTAAAATTTAGATCGAGAAGCACACCTCGTTTACATTCATAAAAATTTCCAAATCGTTGCAAAGCTTGGCAGCCTACCACGCGTACCGAAGCATATAATTGAAAATTGATGAGGACAATTGGTGGTGTGCGATTAAATGAATTTTATTGCAATTCTCTCTGGAATTGATTTCCTGCCCCTGATTAATCAGTTGGGCGCAATTCTGCATCCGCTTTATATTTTTTACCTGTCTATAAAAATAGACATCGCACGGTTTGACCAACGGCGTGCATTTTGGAGGAATTACCTTCATGGTGCACGTTGGCAAAGCAAATTCGTCCAGAAAAATTTCGTTGTACAGCACTGTTCTTTTCCCACATATGGCCGTACTAGGTCTGTTAAAAAATCCAGATACAACATTGTTGTCAATTTCCCGGAATTCGACAATGTTACTACATGTTCTTATATTAATTTCCCAGATAGAGCGACGCTGTATTAGGCGGTATAAAAATGCGTCACCTTGTTAATGTTCTGTCTTTTGACCATAACTACGTTTGATCTTTGGCAGAGTCCATTTCGGTTAATTTGATGATTCGTTTACATTGTACTATTTACGATAAATTTCTGCTATAAAAATATATTTTTCACTAAATTCTCTGCTAGCCGCTTAAATTCAAAATTTGCCCGCCAAGCACTTGCCAGAATCCGAATGATCCGCTAAGTTGGCAACACTGGTTCGGCTGGCAATGCAACACGTAAAATTTGTTCCGTTTTTCACAGTTGTCACATTGGCACTTCAATCTCCCGTCCTGCGCGTAAAGGGGCGTGGTTAGCGAGTTCTTGGCACACCATGTAATCCTTCCACCATGTCTCGGAGTGAGATTAATGTGTGAACCGGTATTTTAGCAAGAAACAATGGCACCGTCTTGTTTAGAAGTATTATTAGTATTGTTTATACTTCTTCTGCCATTTCTCTATGAAACAAGCAAAAGTTTTAGATATTACTTCAAGTTTTTGATGTATTATGGTATCGTAATGGCAAATGCAGTGATGGTTATACCAATTATGATGTTTCGCCCGGGAGACGTCAAAAATCTATTGTTAGTATTCACTGTTAATATATGTTCACCTGTATTTATTTTTATTTATTTTCTCCGTAGACACAGTTTTTGTGGAACGTTCGTCAGTGACAAGTGACGTCGTTATTCAAAGTAATTTTCTTCGTAATTGAACACTCACACACACGACACTCGTACGCAAAAATAGTGTTTTCCCTATTGGTGTCTGCGATTTTGTCCCAAGTGACGCCGAGGTGGCGTTGATAGGGGATACTTTGTTTAGAACAATAAATACACATATGGTGGCGTTATATGATTTTTCAATACGGAACGCTCTATCGTCTTTTTTAAAGTAGGTATATTTTTTTACCGACAACGAACGGAATTAAATACAAACTATTTTTAATACTAACACGTACATCATTTTTGAACCATTACATTTAATCAATTACAAATCATACGAGTACACCTCACCCAAAATCATAGGTATCATGAACTGGACAGAGAAAACCTAAATCACAAGTCATATCACGTCTTTCTTTTATCATTATTTGTAACATTGTTGACAAGTAGCATGTTTGAGTTGTTTTCAAATAATTTTCACTACGCAATAATTACCATGTATAGTCATAGATCTCTAAATTGTTATACATTACATGTAGGCAAAATTTTTCTTTCTTAGATTTTGAATTTAGTTATTTGTTACATTATTTATTTATTCGTTTTTTTTTAAAATATTTTTTCTTTAAACATACTAGTAAAATAATTGACATAGCTTAGAGAACAGATAACGCTGCACCATTTACATTCATTCATATAACTAACAAAGTATTTATTCTTATTTTGCACGTCCAGCAACTTTACTTTTAATAATAAGTTTTATATTTTTAGACTGGCGTCGTCAGTATGCCATCACGTTAGCACTTTGCTTGGCCTTCGTTGGGAACTTCGTGGTCGTGAACATTTGGAAAAAGAACAAGCCTGCATCATTGTAGCAAACCACCAGAGCTCTTTAGATATTTTAGGCATGTTTGATATATGGCCAATAATGGATAAATGTACCGTAGTTGCTAAAAAAGAAATATTCTATGCTTGGCCGTTTGGTCTTGCAGCATGGTTGAGTGGTCTAATTTTCATAGATAGAATGAATTCGGAAAAGGCTCGCTCTGTCATTAATACGGCCACAAATCACATCATAGAGCAGAAGGTAAACAAAAATGCAATCTTGAAATTTGTATTATTCTAATGTAGTTTTTCTTGTTTTCCACGATTATAACTAGATTATTACTATTTATTATTCCTTACTCTTGCCTTATAATCAAGTATGTACAACATATCTAAAATTTATTCCTTACGTAACAGATTAAATTGTGGGTATTTCCTGAAGGGACAAGACACAACACCGGCGAAATACATTCCTTCAAAAAGGGTGCATTTCACGTTGCCATAAGCTCTCAGTTGCCCATTTTGCCTGTTGTATTCTCATCATATTATTTTTTATCGGCGAAAGACAAACGATTCGATCCAGGTAAAAAAAAGTTTCATTACCAAATTTTTCACGTAACACTAAACAATTTTAACACCCAGCTCTAATAACCAACATAATCCATCATACTAATATCTACATTTTCCGAATCATGAGAAAAAAATGATTCATGAATATGCCACACTTGAAAAGTGTTCCAACTAATTTGTAAATAATCAAATATCTGGTTTTAATCGAAGGACGTGTTGTTATAACAACATTACCACCAATATCTACCAAAGGTTTGGGTAAAGCCGATATTGAAGCTTTGATGAATAAAACAAGGAAAGCTATGGCAGAAGTGTTCCACGCTACAAGCCTGGAAGTGCAGGCTTCATGCTCATCCAATAAACGACATGTGAAATGAAAAGGTTGAAATATTAATTTTTTCTAATTATGCAAAATAAGTCAATTTTTAGGAAATATTTTTGTTTACACCCAAGTTATTTGCGAAAAATAATTATTCATGTACAATTTACTTGAGACCAAAGGTTACATTCTTTCTGAAGAATTCAATTATATTACCAAGAGAAAGATGGTACCCTATCTTTTGTAGTTTGATAAGTTAGTCTTAGGTTATACACAAATGACTTAGAAAAAGACTTGAGTACTCTTCGTTGCTTCGGGTTGATATGTTCCTAAATCAATTATAATATTCTCATACTTCTATAAAACTTTGGACTTATGATTTGGTATCATGTGTATGAATATAGTCAAGATAGAGGATTCTCTAGATTTAGAGTGAACCCCATTTATCTCAGGTCCAAAAAATACAATGTTAAGTGTTTCACAAAAGCAACCAAAGAATAAGAATCTAAGCTTCTGATTAGTACTATAATTTCCAAACTTGCGTAATCTTAGATAAACAATATAATGATTTTTCATTTTAGATCATTTTTATATATAACTTGCATAGTTCTGTCAAACTTTACAATGAATGATTTCAATTCGCTATAGTATAGTCGAAATATTAAAACGCCATCACCAAGTCGTTTGTAATTTATTATACAGTATATTGCTAATCGGATAAGAACAGTGGTTATTGAAAGGAACATGGGAAGTTTCAGTACTTTATTTATTTATTTTAAATGCGGGAGGAGAAAACCTTTACAATTTTCAAGAGAAATATTCTTGCCTTTGATATAGTAAATTTATTTCCACAAAGGTAATTGCTGAAATTGTTAAAATTATAGCTTTTGATATTGTTCAAGTACAATAACTCTGTTAAATTGATTATTATATTTATGTCGCTTGTTAAAACAGTATTAATTGATACATTAATTAATCAAAAATTAATTACAGTATCGAAAAATGAGTGAAAATTTTCATTTTGCCATTTTCAAATGAGTTTAAAAACCATCGTTTTCTTAGGGTTATTGCTTGTAAATTATTTACGTAACTAGTCTGTATAATTTTGATTTTCTGCCAAGAAAGTGAATGGCTAATACTTGTTTTTAGTACGTGGAGTACAGATTTATTTTTTTTAAATTAAGGATTAATAATTTTTGTAAGTCACGTATATACAATTCATGTAACTCTTATGACAACGGAGGCATTCCATTTTTAAGTAGTTTCATTTTAGATCAAGGTTGCTAGCAACTTAACAATGATTGTGTATAAAAATGAAAATTGACCTCAAATGTGCCAACGCCAGGCTAGCTATTTTATTTAGTTTATTTTCACAAATAATTTGTGATTCCAGGTATAAAATTTCTAAAATTTTGTTTTCCTGTAGAATAGATCAATATTACATTGGTAGGTTATTTAGAATGAAATACAGCTTCACATAAATAAAGTGAAGTTGAAAATGGTCTATGGAACAATTTGACAAATCGAAAGATGTGAATACAATATACATACACGCATGTCTGTGTATTTGACGTGTTATTTTAATTAGCAGACTATAAAATAATGAAAATGTTTAATAAAACATAAACTATCTCAAAATGGGGTAAAAATCTACGTCCATAGCATGTACCTCAAATTTAAAAGATCCTGTTCAAACCTAAAACTTCGGTCTTCAGTTATTTTGCAAGGCGACCACTAAAAATAGCAGAACAGAACGAGGTTGAAGTTAGTAACGCTAATGTAATGAAATATTAGAAAAAGTTCATTACTTTGCAATTTCAAAACAGTTTTGAAATAGACGGTTTTTCAAAATATGAGCACGTTATGCCATGTTAGCGCTTAATAAATTTCGGACATTCTAAAGTGGCAAAAATAACTATTTTCATATCAAGGGTGGTGATCGTCGCACACGAGGGACGGCGAAACCGGCCCGAGTATTGCTCGATCACATGAAGGGTCTTATAGTTGTACGCCCTTGACACGAACAATATTTTTTGTTATAGTAGGTGTCATATGTACGGGAGAACGTTCATCTTCCCCGGCGTAGAGTTGGATGTTACCCCTCCTAGTAGGCGACAAGTATGGGAAAATGTTCATGTTACGACTTTACACCCGCAAAAAATGATGGTTTTCCCGTACGCCTTTTATAAAGAAAAAGAATTTTTTCTAAATATGAATTGTTACGATTACTTTACTTAACTTCAACTTCATCGAAAAGATTTCCTGATTTTCTGTGACGAAATTATTATTTTTCCCTGACTGAAAATCAAAGTAATAGTGCGAATGCGAATATCTGATAAATGAAGTTCCGAATTAATCGGTGCTCTATTCGAAGGTCATGAAATACAGCATGGCGAAATAACTTAAAATTTTATTTCATGGGAAAAACTTCCTTTTTGTCCCATTACATCGCCATAACATGCCCTGACCATATTTCAAATTTCTTGACTTTTCTCGGACTTTCCGGTTTTTCCTGACTAGTAGCCACCATGTCTTGAATTGCGAATTTTTTTTATAAATCTGAACAGTGGTCTGAAAATGTAATTACACATAGGTATTTACATCATAAAAATATGAACGGTCGAACAGGATTTTAGTTTTTCTAGCTTGGTTAGATTGCGGAACAAAATACCATACTGCATCTATGTATTTTGTAAATTACAATTACACTAGCCATTAATTATACACCGAAGCGAATTGTATTTATTTGAAAACAAATAAAATCGCAAATTTAGAAAAACTACCAATTTCTTTTCCTTTAGCAATAAATTATTTAAGTATTCGAAACCATACCGCTGGTAACAAAAATTTGTAATTATCAAACTAAAGTAAAAAGGAAGTTATTTTAAATCCTCTAACATAGTTCTGCTGCTTTAAATTGCCCGTGTGTATCATTAAAATTTTGCATTTCTATAGGATTTAAGTGGTCGAATGCTGTCTGTGGCTCATGATCAAAGGAAGATGCAATAATACTCTCGGGGATATTAAAAACAAGGCGATTATAATTTTATAATTTATTTATTGTATTTGTCTTCAAGGTTACATATTCCTACACAGCAGAAACATATATTTCGCGATGCTGAATAAACGATAGTTATGATCATTAGAAAACCGATAAGAACTTATACTGCAAAGCGGTATACATTCAGAGAATCTCTAATGCAAGGTCAACCTCTGAACCACGCGCACACTGCCAGTGCCAACACATGATGAAGTTTTCAATCGTAGCGTGTGTCCGCTACGCTTAGCTCATGTCAAAGTTGTGCGTGGGCACGTGGCTAAGAGGTTACTCTTTCACCAGAGAATCCCTGTATATTATGAAATCTTAATTTCTATAGTATATAAACATAAGTTTATGACATTAACAATATATCATTCAAAGAGGTGAAACAGAAGGCAGGCCGGATGTTCGTTTGTCTTGACTTTCGGTCCATGCTTTTGCGATCGTTCTCTTCATATCGTCATCACCCTCATCATAAAACTTCTTCATAAGACTCATCAAATTTGAGCTTGGGTCACTATCCTCGCTCATTTCAGGCACTGCTGGTGTCTTAGATTCTTTTATTCTTTTTTCAACACCAGTAACATGGGACCAATTCTTAGGTGATTTTTTAGCCAAAAATATAGCAATCATATCAGTTTTAACTTTTGTATAGCTTTGTTCAGGAATTATTTCTTCACATAAATTGTTAATAGGAAGCTGATAATTTCGACTGTCCAATCCTAAGACGCGAAGATCAATAGATCTCTCCATGAAATCGCAGTATACCGCTTCTTTTGGTAAAGATTGAACATTCTTTAATGTAATGTATATTTTTATAAACTTTTCTGACTGATCCCATGCATAATTGTTCAGTTTAACTTCATAACATTTGTTACCAAACACTTGTGTTGAAGTTGGTTTAGTTTCCGGGTTTTGGTTTCCTTCTAAGTGCTTAGACAATTCTGTTTGAAGTTTTCGTAGCTCCAATGTGAGAATATCCTTTGTCTTTTGTCGAGTTGCTTGTTCCATAAACTTATTTAGCTCCTCGATATCCAGTTTGATCTGTAATGTTGATCATTTTTAACAGAGAATTCTCACAGAAAGTTTACCCAATGTATAAAAATGTTCAAATCAAATTTTTGGTTGAATATGTTGATCTAGTTTTTTTTTTGTTTGGGAATTAAATTGTATGTTCACATATTAAATTCACAATGATACAAATGTCACGAATTTGACAGCTAAAACCGAAACCCGTAGAACATTCTATGAACTTTAAGCTTTGTCGGAGTTTTTGAGATAAATTAGGATCGTAGGCTGTGCACTTACTTCATCGATTTTAGACGGTGACATTTCGTTTTCGAACTGATATCAAAGTCGAGTTAAACTTCTTAAATTGTCTTCGTTAGCAAGATTTTTTCTTCAAATTGCGTGATTAAATTTTCTACGTTTCACGTTGCTTCAAGTTCCAATGCCTTACACCATATACCATAGTCTTGAAACACAGGCAGTATACAGCACGGTCTTATAGGTATACAGGCTTAGAAACGAATCCTCATTTCAATGAGGACATGTGACACCGTTACGAGCTCTGAATATTCTTTTCGATCGCCGCCACACGCGTCGCTGCGGTCTAGTAGTATCTTCTACCGACGGTCTTCTCGGTGTCCCCCCCTTGCCCCTGTAACACACGACCGTCGGTACAATTTTTTTCTTTTCTATTTCATAATCCCCACTAACCACGGTCAACTGTAGTACGAGAATCTTGCGACTACTAGATAACATGATTGTAACCCTATCCAAAAGTATTATTTACATGTATTACAGTTTACTACGGAAACCCCCTAGATAAGGTTTTCCGGGAGAATAGTAAGAGCATATAGATTAATACGAGTTTAGTCAACAAAACATTAATGTAATATAATATAACTAATGAAATTGTTTGCAGTTCGTCTATAGATGATTCTAGTGCAGTTAGAATTATTTGATAGTTGACCAATTTTTTTTAAGAACATAATAAATTCTATATGTATCTAACCGACAATCATATTTAAAGTTTAATATTTTCAATAAATTCCGTAACATATCAATAGAGAATAATTTTTAGGGCAATAATTTATTGTTGCAATTGTATGATAGCTAACCAGTTCTTCTGTTTATTAAGATTATAAAATTACTAAGTTGAGGTTATCACGTCATTATTGGGCGACAGCCCCCTTCCGTGTTTTTCGTACAGGATGCAGGTGTGTGCAGGTTTCAATCATGTCTTTGTCATATGTAGGCTAATCTTTATTCTTTGGGCTGCGTATAACAATAGGCGCGGTGTGCCCGTAACGCCGAAGGTGGCGATCTCAGCCCAATGGTTCGAAAAAGTTCGACCTGCATATGACAAGGGCATAACCTAAGGGCATGACCGAAACCGTTGTTGACTGAGGATATACACCGTAAGTGGTCAGAGAATTCAAATTTTGCCTGTCGTCGCATGTTACGGTAATACTGTAAACATTAGGTCGCGTTGTGCATAGTTTACGTAGTGTTTTCACCCGGCTATTGAGACCATAGAGTTATTTATGTAAAATAGAGCGTAAGCTACGGCGTAAGCGTCCCGTGAAGGGATTTGGATCGGTTCTCTGAAGGACAGAAGATCATAATTCCCCCACCCTCTCTGTTGCTCTACCTGCGTAGTGGGGGCCACGAGAGGGGAAAAACAGCTAGGCAGACGCGTGCAGCTACCCCCACTCCATCGGAAGGACATCTTTGGTGGGTTAGGGGGGTGGGGGGAGGGGAGGAGTTATTATCTTCCGTGTTTCATAGCACCGACTTAAATCTCGTCCGTGCGTCGTGCGGCATCAGTCGTTCTCTAAGAATCAAACTGAAATCACGTAATTTCGGGATCAGTTCAACATTCAGACCGCGATGTTCAGGTCATGTCACGTTCGATCGGTGTATTTCCACCGTACTCATCTGTGAATAATACACGACGAGCCGCGTGTAGCCTGAAGAAAAACCGAGTTACTGAAATAAAAACATCCTGCGAACGTTGAAGGTGAATTTCGTGTCCCGAGTTTTCATTGTTTTGTGTAACTTCGGACTTCAGTGATGTGTATTTTGTTTTTGTGCGTCGAGTGTCGATTTTATTATCTTTTTGCCTGATTTTCGGCGAATGCGCAGTTGCACTGTTAGCAAATTTATTCAGTCGGTTCAAACAGACAGCTGCAGCACAAAAAGTGAGTTATTGCGGTATGGATTTGTGCATAAGAGATTAGTGATCTGAATTATGTGAAAAGTGCGTCGCTTTATCGATAAACCTGAGATGCTACAACTACTACATGTGAAAGTGTGGAACAGCCCAGAGTCGAGGTAACAATACTTATTTTAATTATTGATTGATAGTTCACGGTGGTCATTTAAAGCCGAACGAATTCGTAAATATGAAACAAGACATCAGTAATAATTAATTTGAAAAATGAAAAGCCAATTTCCTAAATTAATTCAAGTGTCGTGTTTTGTTTTTTACAGATTTAAGCAGAGACTTCCGAGTAACTTTCCATTTCTCGGCAACGTTGGTGAGTTTGCATGTGTTAGGTTATGGGTATTTCCCTGGGATTCCTCTGTCACGTGGCGTGGCGGTAACAATTGTTACACAAATCTTCGATTTCTTAGCTGCATGGATAGGCTCATTCACGATCGCAACGTGCTTGACTTTCAGTCGAATCATTATTTTTCGCAATGCAATTTAACGTAGCTTACTTGAAGTTAGACGTTTTACACGTTGCTAAAAGTGAAATGAGCATCGCGACAGGTAACCATCGCTTACTCGGCACTCGCGAGATCGAATTGTGTTTCGTAACTGATGTTAATCTACGTTTGAATTTACCGATGATGCCGTTTAAGTGGTGGGTTCACCTGAGGTTTCAAAAGTATTCAATTATCCACATTATTGTTAAATTGATAAAATTCCAAAGTCTGGCATAACGTAACGTAATCAATTTGCATCTTATATATCATTTTCAATCTTTTAACAGCCAACTGCAGGTTTAGCTCGCTTAGAAAAATGCTAATTAGCATTCAGGATGTTTAATCAATTTTACCAAAGGTTAATGTACCGATAGTCTGCCAACGTTTACTAAAATAACAAAGACAATATTAGAGTTGGCGGGATACAACCGCGATACTGCATTCTGAGAAGGCAGACTACGATACAAAAACATTTTGCTCCCAACAGGTAACCAACGAAAATGTAAGTCAGTGACCACGGCGCAAATGATGAAGAATGATGTGTGTTGGAAAAAATGGAGAATCGTTTAGGTCGAATATAGGAAACCGGGTAGGTAGGTGGACGTTTTGGGATCCGTCGCGGGGTTTATGCATGTGTGTGTGAGTCTCTTTTCCGTTGGGTGGTTTCGTTGGGATACAGGCGAGGGTAGGAAGGTCGCGATGTACCGTGATGTTACTAACTTTTGTAATCCACAGCGTCAAATGATCACAGAAATTTTTTCCCCAAAAGACTACGTATTCGAGTCTCTTGACCATATGTAAACATTTGAATATTAACAAGATTGAATTGCCTATTGTCACTCTGCAACCATTTTTCAATCGTTATTCAATTCAATTATTTAGTCATTACTGATCATTATTCCATCCAATTGATCTCTGTGATCGTCTGAATGGGCAAAACGCATCTCTGGACCATCTATCGCGTTCCGTGGTACGCTAGATGGGGAGAGATGCTGAGCTCGAAGACTTCGCGTCGAAGAGGACCGCCGACCGTCACGCCACACAATAATGCATGCCCTCCAACCTCCCTCCCGATTTCGATTCGATTTGCAATCTGAGAACAACAATCCACATAGCAATGTATCGAATTGAAAAAGATGCAGATGTGGATTGGGTTTCTACAGAATTTTTGGGACCAATCCCAGATAATACAAATTTTTTGACAGTTTAATCTGTCGCGCCTTATTGCGCGTAGATTAATCACGAGAATTGGACGCTGCCTTTTTGCGCGCAGATTAATCACGAGAATTGGACGCTGCCTTTTTGCGCGCAAATTAATTACGAGAATTAGACGCTGCCTTTTGCGCGCAAATTAATAACGGGAACCGGACATAAACAATATATAAAAGACTTGCACACTCTAGATGTGCTGATTTTTCAGCTTTTCGATCAAGTTTTTGACGAATAATAAAGTTGTCGAGTTCCACAGCGCATTTTGCGCGTGGACTTGATATGTTTCAGTTATGAGAGAAAGCGCGGTATTTAAAAACCGGCGCTCAACGCGCAAGAACAAAAATCTTTATGATGTATAGTGATATGGGGAATCTTGGCGTATATATTTATGAAATATATCTGAAATGTACAGAAATACTCGTTTAACTAATCGAATTATTTTTGGTTTCAGGGCAACAAACAATTTTTTAACAAATGCACTGAGAACTATAGAATGTTCAGTCGACAAAGATATTCACTTTAATAACTCAAAGAGCTTTTGGTTTAAAAAATTTAGAATATTTTTTATTCATCAATGTGATTAATAATCGAAGAAACTAATATTAAAGCGAATATCATGTTGGACTCGACCCATTTTTTCTCAGTGTATGAACTTATGTGCTGTGCTAACCATACCTTTGTCTGTTTCAGCCAATCAAACTTTTGCTTGTTTCAGATAATCACTCCTTTGTTCGATTCAGCTGATAGAACCTTTATCCGTTTTAGCTAATTAAACCTTTGTCTGTGTCAGCTAATGAAACCTTTTTCTGTTTCAGATAACCAAACTTCTTTTCTGTTTCAGCTAATCAAACCTTTTGTCTATTCTAGCTGATCAAACTTTCTTTCTCTTTCAGTTAATCAAACCTTTTGCCTGTTTCAGCTAATCAAAACTTTTGTCTGTTTCAGCTAATCAAACCTTTTGTCTGTTTCAGCTAATCAAACCTTTTGTCTGTTTCAGCTAATCAAACCTTTTATCTGTTTCAGCTAATAAAACCTTTTGTCTGTTTCAGCTAATCAAACTTTCTGTCTCTTTCAGCTAATCAAACCTTTTGTCTGTTTCAGCTAATCAAACCTTTTATCTGTTTCAGCTAATAAAACCTTTTGTCTGTTTCAGCTAATAAAACCTTTTGTCTGTTTCAGCTAATCAAACTTTTTGTCTCTTTCAGCTAATCAAACTTTTTTTTTGTTTCAGCGGGTTATTTAATCTGAAAAATTTCGAACAAACTGCGAATATATGCGAGTGAAAATGATTGGGAAAAACAATTTACCATAATTAACATGTGAAAAAAAGTCAATTGCAATTTTTCGAAGAACGTAAGATCGATCTTGCAAGTATTCTCCGTGGAGTAGGCCTACTGGGGATACCACGTGAAAAAAAACGCGCCTGGTGCTCTACCGCATGCGGTGGTGTGGAAACGAGCATAAGTGAACTTACTTTCACTGGTCAAATACTAACATATTGTAGTTTTTGAAGTGACGATTTTATTCTTGCGTAAATATAACTCATTGTTAATAAAACTCATGCTTCGATAATGTCTAACGCATGTGGAATCGCAATAGCTTAGAATTTCTCTAGTTTATCCAGATTGAGTTCCACGTAAATATATTCTTCTTTTTAGTAAATTTCGTTTCGCCATTAAAATCAACATGGTGCACACACCTTTGGGAATTTAGAGTTTGGCAATTCCAACATCTTTCTCCTCCGCTTGACCTTTCGCAGTCGAGACAAGTTATTGTTACAATAAAACACGATATTTGCACACCAAATAAGCAAGTCTCCTGTGAAAAACGATAAAGAACACATAAAAAAACGAAGCTCATTCAAAACTGGCTACTAAAAATGACAAAAAGATCGATGTTCAAAGTTTGTACGTTCGAGATACGGGTGATGCGTCTGAAAGACCCATTGATCAAGATGGAATACAGTAATATATTAACTTCCATCTCAACAAGTTCCTCGTAATTTTAACATATATAACACAACTCTGCATAAAAATTTTTTGTCCCTTTCCTAAAATTTATTTTATGATTTTTTTTTTCATTATGATCCAAAATAAAGGAAAAGCACCCATGTTCCATAGAAAGTTTGCTTTTGTAGTAGTTTCGATAGTAATACATTCTTTTCAGTTTTCGTAGAAATATTAAATAGTTCTGGTACATTTATAAATACCACCAAAAAAAAAGGTTGGAATAGTTTTAAAGCAGTAGTCTCTGGATTTTTAGGGAATAAAAAAGATGAAAATTACCAAGATCTAGTTGAAAATATGTTAAAAAACTTTATAACCATGGGTTGCAGAATATCTCTAAAAGTACATATGATGCATGCTCATTTAGATAAATTTGAAAACATGGAGGCGTGCTCAGAAGAACAAGGAGAACGTTTTCATCAAGATATTATGAACTTCGAACGACGTTATCAGGGCCAATACAGCGAAAATATGATGGGTGAATACATTTGGGGTTTAGTGAAAAAAAGTACTTATGAACATGAAAGAAAAAGTAATAGGGTTCACTTTCAAACTTTTTCCACTATTTTGCAATTTGATATGATAGTAAAAGTTGATAAAAATGACATACAAATATATTTGTTTCGAGTTATCAATAAATAAAAATTTTAACTATGGATTTTCTAAAATAACACTTCAACCGTTTTCCTGGATAGAAAAGCAAACTTTTTCAGGGCTCATACATTTTTTTCATCCAACTATCGATAAATCTATCGAAATTTCATACTCTCTTATCAAAGTCAAAATTCGTGTTGGGCTGTGTAATGTAACTCATTAACGTTCCAACATCTCTTCTTCACTTCGTGAAATTCTTCTTTTACCTAAGTCTGCAAAATTTGTGAATTCTGTTCGCGGAAATCTATAGAAATACTTCGATAGATCAGAATCTAGTTTCACAAAAGACCAATGGATTGTTGGAATGAGAACACTCTTGAAGCTTCCTAAAGGTCTTACAATCTGTATTTTTTTGACAGGGATATCGTAGATGAGAATTTGATTACAAAGAATCCGGATTATTCATCTCTACGTGATATCAATCGTTAGTTTCTGATATGCTATGAATAATATTACTAAACAATTCTCTGGGTAATATTATTATTAGGAGTTACCGGAAAAGTGCTGAAATCCCGGATAAAATAGTATCGACTTGTCCGGAATACATATTCATATTCACAAACTCGAAATTCCTCAATCAACACGGGCACTGCCATAAATGTATAATAAAGTGGATAGATATGAGTAATTATAATCTGGGGCACTTGATAATAAATTTCTGAACAATCTTATGTTTGGGAATCAGCGGACAAGGTCGCGATCCAACAATATAATATGAATAGAAGTTGAAAAAAGGAACCTTCGTCATCTTTAAATTTTTTTAAAATCACTTTTTGATAAGTAATGACTACAGTCATCCGGAACTCGCAACTGTTAATAACGCCACCTATACTTTGGTCCCATTGTTATTTCTACAGTTTTGTCTCCTTCTACTCCGCCTGCCGTTCTTGTGCGTACCCAAGTCATTGACTGAAGATATCCTCAGTCAACGCCCTAGTAAGTTTCCCTTCTCGGTGTATTCGTTCATCATGACTGTTTGTTTGAATTTCAAAACTCAAATGGTGTAACTGCTCGTAAACAAACAGCGTCGATGGGGTCAAATTTTAAACTTCGCTTTAATAATGAGTGAAGATAATACTGTTTCCTTTAGGATTGAAGAGGAAGAGACTCCGTGTCGGCCAAGACCTAATCAACGTCGATCCACATTTTTCCGACGACGTTCATCGCTTCGGGCTCCGGGTAAGTTCAGGAATCATCGGTATTGAGGTTACATTTTGATGGTTAGAAATCGTATTTAGGTCGTATGCAGTAGTTTTTGTCTTGATAATGCAACTAAAACACTGACACTTCATTTTACTCTGCGGAAGAAATGTATTTCTATATTTACCCGGAAGTTGTCCTAGGAATATGGTTATTTCGTTCCGTGCTGTGACAGTGTAAACCAGAGGTGCGTAGGGTGTATACAGTGTGTTTGTTCTTCAGCTTCGCAACAGGCATTCAGTACCCATTTTATTTTGGAGTTAAAATAATTTGACGTACCTTCACATTATAATTGAAATAAAATCTTGCAAATAACTTTCACTTATTACAAATTAGAAATTAGATTATAATTTGTTTTATTGATTTAGTCGAAGTGTTGGTACAATTACGATGAGACCTGTTGTATATTCTCAGGTGAGGATGGATCGACGAATGTGTGTGACAAAGAAAATAAAGGCAGACAAGTGGAAGAAAAAATGGAAAATGTGGTTCTGGACGATTCTGAGAAGAAAAGCGCGGGGACACAGTTTGATATAGAGAAATATATAGTTGATCTTGAAGAAGAAAGAAAAATATGGAAAGAAACTCTGCTGGATCGGAAAAGACAATATAAAAGTATTTCAAAACAAACATCAAATCTGCAGTGCTGCAAACAGGAAGTAGATTTGAATGTGTTATCTGAGTCTGAGAGAACGTTTCTGCTTGTGCGGCCAAACTATGAACATATATGTGAAAAAGCTAAAAAGTTACGTATTATGGCAGATGAAACTAGAATATTTTATAACCAAATGACACATTTGCACAACCAATGCATGTTAAAAGCTCGAAGAAGACTTGATGCACTTACAACAAAAATTATTGATATGGTGGACTAAATATTTTATTTGATATTCAATAATGTATCTACTGTTCTATGTTTTTTTTTTTTATCTCAGTGTAAATGGTCTTTGTGTAATCGAACTTTATATTGAGTATGTGAAAATTATGGCACATAAACCGCATAGAATGATTTCTCAAAAAGCCAGGAAACGAATTTCTCAAATGAAAGATTTTAACTTCTGTTGTTTGTAAATAGTAAACGAATGTATTCTACAAAACTATTAAATTTTCATAGTTGATAATTAAATAATATCGTTGAACATCTTTTTCATTTTTTTTTATAAACAACGTTTTGAATGATTAAAAAAAAATCTAATTGATCGATTGTGTGCAATTGGGGTCGTCAAAGCCTCTGTAATATTGTCATTGCCAAAATAGTAACAATGAAATAAAATACTGCTTTTATTTCGGATCAATCACGACAATCATGAAGTTTGAATAATAATTCATTGAATCAGATGTTCACTTGGTTTTATGCAAGGCAAAGTATTACGTCAAAGGTGCGTGTATAGAACTCAGAAAATACTCTTTATATTCGTCAGGTGCGTTGCAATACTATAGGATGGTCTAGTTTAATAAAAATAAAATGTAATGTAATTTTCCGGTTTGGTAGAGAGGGGGATTCATAGATTTCGTCTTTTAGTAAAATTACCAATTTTGTATAAGATTTTATAATTCCATTGACTTGTTTTTAATATACTTTATGCTTATTATAGCAGTACATTATTTTTCTATGTAATAAATGACATTGAGTCTAGGGTGACCATAGAAAATAAGATTCAAAGATACCTGTTTCAGGTTTTTCCAAATTAGAATTCAACTTTTTAGTCTCGATACTATTTTATAATGAGAATTTTTATCATATATGAATACTGAAGTGTGGATTTAAAAATTGTAGGTGCTTGAATAATATACCAAAAGAATTGAAGATTACTATTCAATTTTTTGCCCAGCTACTAAATTTTGATTACAGACATCAACCTTTGATGACGACTACGTATCTTATGTGACTGACAATGTACCAAATTACAGCACTTTATGTGTCTTCTATATGAGCATAGACATTAATATTTACGTTCATCAGTAAAAGATTGTGACCAGAATTCTGTCACCAATATGATAATTAGTCTATTTAAAATGCTTTTATGGTTTGAACTTAAAAATTCATTCTGTAGACCTTTTGAACAGGTTCCTGCTTTGTATTATCTACATTTCATTTCATATAGAAGTCTAAGTATTAAATAATGGCTTCGAATTCAAATCGGATATTATGGAATGCATCATATATCAATTCAATTTTGCATCTGATTAATTAATTGTTTAATTCCAAGTCAAGTACTGTTCTTTGAAGTTGTGTGAGTGATGAGTGTGATAATAAATATTGGGTAATTTGCAAACACAGGTATAGTGAAACATTTAAAGTGACCAACTGCGCACGTCTAAAATAGTTGGACTGTTATTGGTCTGGCAGATTGTACCATGGTAATATTACCGCCTGTGAGGCAGGGAAGCCAACTTATTCGAAACAGGGTATGAGATGTTAAATTCTCGAGTATTTAACAACAAATGGAAACGGTTTTATGATGGCTCGTTGCGGTCATTAGTCAGTTAAAAATATGTTTGCCAACCCTTCCCAAATCAAGATCTCAACTATTTGTCTTGAGATCTGCTTGGCTCTAAAAATTCGCGTCACCTACGTAACCGTTGTAAATTGCGTTTGACAGCTGAAGTTTGAGGTGGCCAGCCTAGAAAAAAAAAGACTAAACTCGCCCGTGTGTTGTTGGACGCCAATCTGCATATGTTTCACGATCCCTTGGTATGTATGTATTTATGTATGAACAAATTTTGGTCATAAAATGAATAATCTTTTATTTTATGTACAATTTTTTTTGTATAAAAATTGCTCTGTCTTACCAAAGGTAATCAGCATATTCGGTACAACTTTCATTATTTCAAGTAATAATTCGTGGAATCTGAAATGATGAATTAATTTCTAGTCGTAATATATCACAGGTGTTACAATAAAATGCAAAGTACATACATTAAAAATTGTGTTCCATATTTACAGCTATCTCAGATTATATCTGATATATTGATACTTTTATAGTATGGATTACTTCGCAAATCAACTTTACAATAATGCTTTTACATAGTACTAATAACTTATCGGGTATATTGCATTATACACATAGAATTCATTCACAACCTCTACCAAATGGTAATTCAGAGTCGTACATGGATTGTATTAGCAAGAGAGTTTTTCTGCCAATATTCAGAAATATCTTGTATTGAAGTGGCATTTCATGCACTATTTATTAATGACGTGCACTATTCTCATTTCTATCATGGCAACGTTGCACCCTATGCGAGTCAATTTTTTAGGTATTCAAAAATAAACCACAATAATTGACAGAGTTGTCATCTGTGCAAGTGGAAATTTTTTCGCCGGGTAGCTTTCCTTTCTCGTTGGGCCAGGTATTCTTTTCTCGATGTACCGCTCCGTATTTCCAGGATGTGATTAATTTTACGGACTATTTCCTCTGCTGTAGCTGAGTCTGCTTCAAAATCATGATTTTTAAATGACGTTGATTGCTGCAGAGAAGGGGTTTGCCCGGATGACCCTGTTTCATGAAAATTGGTGACCATTAAAATCAAATAGTTCTGGGAATGGTTAAATTGTTTTATAAATACAAATAAAACATGCATTCAATGAGTTGATCAAAAAAATTCACTCAATTAACAAATACACGTATTATTTTGTTAGAAATCTGATATTTACAAACCCGTATGGAATTCCAAATGATTCGCATGTGATGTGTAAACAAGCGTGAATGTCGTTTTTGGCCCTTTATGTTCGACTAATTCGCACCACGCGATGTTGTCTATGTGGTAACTTACGGCACGTTGCCGGTTCCAAAAGCGTGCAGCTCCCTTGCCAGTTATTACTGGGTCAATTTCAATTTTCTCTCCAGATATTCCTAAATGAATTTCAGCCTTTGCTCTCACCTTATTTATTATATGCACCCTGTTCAGATCCAACATATTATTATATTTCCATGTGTTTTCAAATTAATACAACTCGTGATTCGACAGTACTCGACAACGTTTACGCAGAAACCCGTACCTGTATAGCTGATACAAAGGAGCTTCCATAGCAGTTGTATGATCGTCCATCATTGCCATATCTTCAGCAACAGATTTCTGTTCTATATCTTTTCCCTTCGGATTTTCTTCATACCTCACAGTCTTGGGAACAACTGTATTATGACGTGCTCTGTCATTGGGTGTCATTTCTTTCAGCCCTAGGCACGTGAATCCAAATTTGGCAATTGTTTCTCTTGGATCTAAACAAGGTAAATCCCAATCTACTTCCCCATCATCTTCCGTGATGTACAGCCCATATTTAGTAATATCTGCCCTACACAAGATATTTCATGTTTTAGTTCCAAATAGCACTTGAACAACCTATATAATTATTGTTTGACTTATATAGGGTAATACCTGTGTTGCACCTGACACGAATAATTTAAAAAAAAAAAATAATAGTAATGGTATTAAATATTCTCTTACGAACTTGAGAGGATTATCAGGATGCTCAGCAGCATATTTGTAACATATTAATCCAATAAACTCCTGTACTTTGGCTGTAGCAACGACCACAATTTGCATGGGATACATACGCTGTTCTTCGGGCAACATAGACATAAATATTCTGTACTTCTTAGCTGGTGTACCAATATGTTCCTGAGATAATAATATATTCGTCAATGTTTTTGCATTACTTGAATGTGTGATACGGGTTTTACTTGGGAACTTGTATCATATACTTCAAATTCGGATTTTGATGGCTTTCGCAACCGAGAGATTTCTTTTCAATTATTTGTTCACCTATAGTCTCGAATAGACCACTGTGAACAGCATTCAGGATACTATGGGGAAATATATTTTTTGAATAAAAATGTCCATTATAGTTATGTTTGGTTATAAACTGTTTGACCAACTTTCTTGAATAATTTTACAAAACATATCTGTTTTATATGAGTGGTTCTTGAACAAATTAAAACAAAGCAGCTTTTCTGTAATGTCTGAGGCAGTGATTATTGAATTATTTTCTAGAATTTTGTATACTGTTAGATAATAACAGTGAAAGCTTATCAAAAGTATACCTTAAAACTGTGATAACTCTAAAATTATTAGATTCACAATCCGTTTCATCAGTGGTGTAGGCAATCCGAGTTCCAAGTATAAGTAGTCTTGGAGAATTATGAATAAAAATAGAAATTTGTATGATAATTTGAGTAGTTGAGAGACGTACACTGCCATCAAATTTAGCGTAGTCAGTGAAAGGATTTTGTGGAAGATTTGGGCATTTTTCCAATTGTTCCGCTAATAGCGAGTGGCGTTTATCAGCCTTGGTTTCTTTCTTTTTTCGAAAATCTTTTCTCTGGAATAATTCGGATTGGATTTCAACTGACATAGTACTCGGTTTATTTTCCCACTTTACATGCTTTATTTCTGCAGCTTGTTTTCGTTCAAGATCCATTTTCTCTAAACGCTGTGCTGTGTTTGAGCGTTGTCTGTGCCCAAATTCCATATCTAAAAATTACATCATTTTCATGTCAACTATCAAAATCACCCAGCAAGCTATGAAGTTTTGTTTGGTTGATTACGATCTTATCAGTGTGCTAAAAAATTTGGATTCCGTAACTTTACCAAGATACATTTCTCAAATGATCTCTTCTGGTAGACGAAAGAACTATTTTATAATTTGATATATTTGAATTAAAATCATACGCTTCGAATTGCATATTTTTGGGTATTGACAAGTTCATAATTTTATTTTGTCAATGTTTATTGATTTTAAAGTAATCATTGATTTTCCTGGGTAATTTGATAACTTGAATATAAACTCATCAGGTGACAATGACAATCCATACATTTAATCGAGTTTGATAATCCAGAAATTATATCAGCAGAAGAAAAGGGAGTATTTGAAATATGAAAAGACAACCAATTGATTCATTTGATCAGTGAACACCAAGTTAAAGAAGTACAGATATTAATATGTCACACGCTCTTTAAAAACTTGATTTTCGAATTGAGTCAACGTCTTAAACTTATTTTACCCATTTGTATATCGTAAGATTCAGCCATCGCATAGATATCTTCGTCGTCACTATCTTCCATTCCTGGATAGCAGTCAAGGACCCCGTTGGCTTTAAGTTGTTTTGGTAAATCTTCTCCAAGCATTACCATTTCACAGGCACCTTTGCAGCAGGAAAAACAGAGGATTGATTGCAGTAGTCGAAATATTCAATCAAATTTGGTTAATTGCGATTGTGAATATGACGCGATTGGTTGATTGCAATTTATGCGGTCACTGACAGCGATGATATGTTTACTTTGCCGTTAGACTGATTGCAATGCGAGTTGAAGACAACGTGTTATTTGGCTTCAATTCATAACCTAACCAATCGGTCCTTCCATTTTTCTTAAATATGTATCGAACCTACTCGTGTCATCCGTGAATATAAAGCTGTCTCGTATGTGCGATAAAAGCCAATGCTGGTTGTCGTATAATGCCATTTTTACGTCGTTATAAAACCAGCCTCGAGTCACTTCAATTATTTATAATAAATACAAAAGTTTACTCAAAGTTTTGGAGTCCCGTTGCTACTTCCTCTGTGTATTGATCATAAACTAACAACTTTTCTAGTACGCTGGCCGGGCGGGCCGTGACAGAGATGGCGCTTGCAGCCCTCGGGAAAAGAATGAATACATTTTCAAATTATCGAGCGATACGTAACAATGCCCATATTCCGAGGGTTCAAGTAAATCATCGTAAAAAAAGATATTTGTCGCGAGGATTTCTGTGCATCAACGTTCCAATTTAACTCATTTATGGATCATTTTCTTCAGAAAAACAATTCTGTCAAAGTCATTTGCGAATGAAAGATTTTTGTTTGTCGAGGAAAATTGTTCGTAGCTATATTTGATTTTCCGTTTCCAAATTGTCATATTTGAGAAATGAGAAATAGTTCACCGAAATATATAAGACGGCGAAAGGATAAATCAGATTATGGCAGGACCGACTTTATCGAAAAATGACGAAAGACTAAAATTTTTGTCTACAAATTTTTTCGATGTGATATCGAAGCTTAGTCAAGAAATAAGTCAATCTTGGATTATGTTGATTTATTTAAATTCGCTATCTTTGTCTCCGTGAAACCTTGACTTGTCTTCTTGACTGGTAATTACACGCAGGAAATGACGGTCATTTTTATTATTATTATTATTAATTTCCTGCTTATCTTATCTTGTTCAATTAATTTTGATTTTGGCAGAACCTATTTACTTGACAGATTAATTTATATTTATAGGGCTGTAACACATTACCGTGTTCTATCGGCATTGTATAAACGTCGCCTTTTATAATAACCGTTAGCTAGAAATGATTAATATTTCGTGACGCTATTATCAGTAATATAAATCGACCGCTCAGTGGAAAAGGGGCCATTTCAAAAATGATTAGAAATACGATCTATTTCGCGAGATGATTGAAACATGAGCTATTTCGCCTATATTGCTTACGGTATAGTGACACGGTAACTGAACTAACCAGAAGCGTAGTACACAATTTTTTCCATTCTCCGAGGTAACCCAATTCTTCCACCCAGGGGTCACTATAATGTGGAATGAAACGAAAAGAGAAAACAAAATCAAAAAATATCTGGGGATACGCCAATGCATTTTATTTCATTCGTGGCTATAGAAATTTTGTATTCTGTTTAGAAACGTGGGAGCAGCATTGAATTGTTTATTTATTTATTTATTTAATTTATTTATTATTGATCATGGAGATAATTCCCCTTTTGATCACAAATCCCATTTTATTACAAAAGTTGTTATATTTATAACATAATATAGGTAATAGTAATAATAAAAATTATAATAACCATAAACATAATGCTAATTAAAATATAATAGCTATAACTATGACTATAACTATAATCTCAAACATTAAGCAATCTCAGACGTTTTTTTCTCGCAATCAATATCTTATCATAATCAAACACTTAAATCGTACTGACTTTTTCTATTTCTAATAAATGCAAATGACATTTACAACGAAAGTTATCTAAAGTCTCAGCTGACGTAATAGCGACTGGCAGGCCATTCCAAAAATTACAACCCGTAACAATGAATGATTTATAATAACCAGCTGTACGTGCAAAAGGCACTTGTAACGAATTTGTTTTACTTAAATCACGACGTTCTGCAGCATTTGCTTTAAACAATAACTGATGACTAAAAAGACTTGGGCACATTAGACAAAGCGCCTTATAAAACTCACTAGCTATTAATTGCAATCTACGATTCTGCGGCTTAAGCCATCCAAGCGCCTGCTGATGCTCCGATATATGCTCCGCTCGTCGAATTCGCAAAACAAAACGCACACAGTTGTTCAGAGAAACTAGTAGCGATCTTTCAAGATCAAATGACAAATTCGTTAGCACACAAGCACAATAATCATAAATTGGTAAAACCATTCCTGTAATAAGCTTTCTCTTGAGCGCCACACTCAGCTGTGCATCATTCATTCGTATTCTATATAACGCTCCTGCCGCTCGTTTCTAAATATTAGCAATATGCGCATGCCAATTAAGAGCATTATCAAAAAATACGCCCAAATACTTGTAACTTATGACATATTCAATCAAACTATTATCTAAATACAAACTTAAATTATCTTTATTCACATTAAATTTGCATATATTTGCTGCACTACCAAATACCATCGCTTTAGTCTTTAATACATTTAAACGCAGGCGATTAATTTGACACCAGCCAGAAACAGACTTACTATCTTCATTTATACAGCGAACACACTCATCTAAATCTGCGAGCCTACAACGTAAATATATAACCATGTCATCTGCATAAAACAAATATAAACAATAGCGTAGACATTTTGGAAGATCATTTACAAAAATTGAGAATAGCAAAGGACCCAAAACGCTGCCGTGAGGTACTCCTGATTTAATACTAATCAAATTTGATCTATTTTCATTAATGACCACCGACTGTGCTCGGCCATACAAGTAAGAATGAAACCACTGTACCGTTCTCAACGAAAACCCCAACTTAACTAACTTGGACAGCAACAAAAAATGATCAACTGTATCAAATGCTTTAGTAAAATCTAGGAAAACAGCAACAGTAACCTCATCCTGATCTATCCCTAACCTTGTGTTATCTTCAAATCTCAAGACAGCCGATTGAGTCCTCATACTCTAAAACCTGTTTGCCTGTGATCTAGCAAATCATAATCTTTCAAAAACTTTGTAGCCTG
This sequence comes from Neodiprion lecontei, assembly GCF_021901455.1. Taxonomy (NCBI): domain Eukaryota; kingdom Metazoa; phylum Arthropoda; class Insecta; order Hymenoptera; family Diprionidae; genus Neodiprion; species Neodiprion lecontei. The sequence continues at coordinate 27,544,309 of NC_060262.1, forward strand.
ATTATAAATAATTCTCTCTAACGCCTTTGATAACGCACATAGCAAGGATATTGGACGATAGTCGGAAGATGACGACGGGTAACGAACTTTTGGTAGAGGACACACTGACGAACACTTCCAAATTAACGGGAAAACACTATTACTAATAGATTCATTAAATAAGAACAAGATCACAGGTAATGTACCATTCAGAATGGCTTTGTACTCTTGAACTGAAAAACCATCAAGGCCTCTTGCATTCGTTGGAATTCGTTTGATTGCACTTTCAACACTGACAATGTCAGTATTACATAAATTAAATTCCAAATCCTTCTCAACAATATTTCCAAAATCAAAAATTGCTACACATTCTTCAAAGCTTGGCAAGATATTACCCGATGCAACTGATGAAAAGTAGGCATTTAACTCATCAGGAGAAATAGTAGGAACGTGATGAACTTGAGATCCTTTCTTTGTTAGCCCAAGGCTGTCTATCTCTTTCCAGAATAATCTGGTCCGACAAGCAAACTCAAATTCAAGCTGTAGATATTCACTCTTTGACAATGATAGCTTCCGCTTGAAATCGCGTCTCAGTTCTACATATCTGGTGAAAAGAAAGGTTGAGTTACAGCGCTTTGCAGCACGATAACATGCGTCCCTCTCTTTCTTCAATCCGCGCAGCTCTACTGTCAACCAAGGAACCGGTGGACGATTCACAACAAATGTTTTTTCTGGCCCAACTTCATCCAAAACATCTACTATCAATTCATTGAAGGCATCAAGCTTAGAGTCAATGTCCGAGCATGAGTCAAATGCAGCCAGATCATAAGTATCTACAAACTGCACTGTTTTCCTGTTTGAATTGGAGAATGATGATGATTGTGGGGCGATCAGTACACCACTAATCGCTGTACAGTGTGTCAATACTGAAAAAAGAATTACAGTTTCATTGATTTGTTTTGCTAAAGCGAGTTGTTCTTGTTTTGTGAATGTATAATTAAAAAAATCGGGCTGTCAAAACCATTTACGATCCACTACCTAACAATAAGCCTTGTTCGTTAGAGTGACTATTATACTCTACAACTACAGGCCAAACTTTGCATGTATCGAATTCTCCAATTATCGAAGCCACGAGCGCAGGTCGACGGAATTATAAAAAATAATTTACATTTTAGGTACAAGTATTACTAATACACGGATCATATTTCTGGACTCAATATGTATTCATAGAATCACTGAAATTTTAGTGTTCGTTTGTCATTGTTCTCAAGAAATTTCTTGTTCATATTCCAATTTCACGAACCTGAACTCGATAAGAAACATAAAATGAAATGCAAACTGATAGATGTTGCAATACGGTGTGGCAGCCACGAGTGGGGTGTGATATTTCTAAAGAATTGCGTTAAAACGTTAAAAAACTTGAAATGCTCTAAGCAGGTCTTCGATTCACCTCTAGTAGTGTCTGTTATTGAGGTCGAATACTTTCGTCATATCCTGTGGAATATCCGGTACAACATTTTGATTGCTAATCACTGAAGATACGTTGGTTGTAACTGTAACATTAATTCACGTTGCCGCCGTTGTACAATGGTGGTGGTGGTGTCGCATAACGGTGCCCCATTCTTGTGAATTAAATTATCACGGTCAATTAAGTTCATTTTCGGTATACCTTGATTTACTTGAATTGTTTCTAATATTCCAAAAATTTACATTGATTTTTTGTTAAGCCTGTAAATATATGATAATCATAGAAATTTACTTGGCTAACCGTTGCATAATCGATTCAATATGATCCATTCGTATTTAGATCGTTCATATATTGTATCGACAGCATACTTTATGCGTAATAAGAAAGTATTGGAAATGTCATAATTTACGATAAGGCCAAGGGTCGATGAATTTTTCCAGCTGATTACTTCATTCTTACGTATGTAGTCGACATTGCGAACTTTGTATCTATCTTTTGTTTAAGTACGAAGGAAAAGAGAAAACAATAGTACATGGAAAACTGCTATTTAAATGCGTTGTTCCCATGAATTAATGTGGTCCGAGTCATATATCTTGGCGGGGGAAATGCGTGTTATAAAAACACGGGTGTCTTTGCGCTAGATAACGATCGCTTCGAGGTTCTTGAGACACTCTTGACGGTAGTACTTTTCACTATACAGAAGCGGGCTCTTAAAAAGGTTTATAAATTTATTAAACATGTATAGAAAGCTTTATGCACGTACGGTTTAGTAGCGGGTAATACTATTGTTTAATCATATTACAAAGTAAAATTTTCATCTTCAATTTAACCGGTAGCTATATGAATGTACATTTGCGTATGAACATGGTGAACTGAATTTGCTGTACAGGTTTAGTATTTTCGAAAAATTAACGGTCAATAAGTAAAGTTACACATGTTTTAAACATTTTTTGTACATCCTTGAACAGGGTTCAGATCTGCGATTTGTGACAAGAAAATTGTAAGTAAAATAATGATTTCATTAAAAATGATGACTAAAATTAAGAATTATCGAGAAAATTATTTTGGATTGGTTCGGAAAGATTCGACAAATGATATGAAATTCAAATGGAATATAAAGTAATTTCTTTTTTTCATCGTGATTGTAAAATTATTATTCGTGTCATTTAATTTTTTAATACGCCTGTTTGGCACACTTTAAAAATAGAGAAATAAAAATTCTGAACAATTTGTACCGAATTAAGAAGCAAATTGTGTTCATACTACATGTCTAATAAATTTCAAAAGAAGTTGCGTATTATAAGAACAAGGATTTTGAAAATTCTGTTATTGTTATCAAATTTACAAAAAATGTACGGCGATTCCACGTTACTTCACAGAGTTTCACACTACTTTCTACTTCTTCACTCTTGCGTAGCAAAAATTCTGTTAAATCACAAACATTTTTAACACTACAGCAATATGTCAGAAGAAAGTGGAAACGACGTTTGGAGCAAGCGATTGCCGTTCCCAAAACCGGGTGACGAGGTAGTGATTTCTGGCATTTCCGGGAGGTTTCCGGAGTCAGATAATTTAACGCATTTCCGAGAGAACCTGTTCAACAAGGTAGACCTTATCACCGGTGACGATCGTCGTTGGAAACTGGGTAAAGCATTATTTGTATGTGATTATGTCAGAAGGTATAACGCAGTACAGCGAAACCTATTTCGAAATCTTCAATACGGTTTATCACATTCAATTCGTATCCAAGCATTATTTTTAGAATTGAATCGAGTCCCTCGCTTTAAATTTACTCTTATTTGTAGAAAATCCAGATGTTCCTCAGCGAACTGGAAAGATAAACGATATTAACAAGTTCGATGCACAATTTTTCGGCGTGAACGTCAAGGAAGCTCACACCATGGATCCTATGTCTAGAATGCTGTTGGAACACACTTACGAAGCTATCGTCGACGCTGGAGTTAATCCAGAGCAGCTTCGTCGAACTAATACTGGTGTCTTTGTCGGCGCTTGCTACAATGACTCGGCACACGAGTGGGTGTACTCAACATTGAAGGTCAGAATAATAGAAACTTGTAGTATACTTGATAAAATTGCCTATAACTTGACAGAAAAGCTTACGTGGGTTAAGATATATGAATTTGCACTCACTCGTCATCAATGCGTATTCATGGCATTTTGAGAGTGCTCTTGAGAAATGATCAAAAACATATTTTTGGATCCCCGGTACTTCCTGTTTCCTAGTTATGGAGAAAATTGTAAAATATTCGTTTCTCAGTAGCCCGTTGTCAACTTACTACAAAAAGAACCGAGTTTATAAGGGACAGGTCAAACTTTCGGAAACAAATATCGTACAATGCTCATTAATTCTCAGGATTTTGAAAAAAGTCCGAAATATTTCAAAGTACTTTCTCTCTCGATGACATTAGGAGATCAATCTCTGAATTTCAAATGGGATATAGGATTGATTGAGATCTTTCAACCCGAACTTAGTAGAAGACAACATCGATGCGTCGTGATTCAAGTTGGAAAAGACCTTTTTTTCCACGCTTTTTCTCATAAATTTTTAATCAGTGAGTCGCCAAATTATACGAATATATAAATATTTTAGTTAATGGGTGATGTAATTGTAACGATGATTCGCGTGGCTATCGATACGTTTGCTGGTGGTATCGTTGCATAACAATACGCCATTATCGTGAAAAAAATTATAACAGTCAACTAAGTTGATTTTCAGTATACTTCGTAACGTATGTATAAAGTATAATGAAAGAAATTAAATGGATGACTCTTGAAAATCTAAAAATATTAATTTTTTCCAGTAACTGGCTAATTTTTAGAGTTTCTTAGAATATCACAATCCTGACTTCAATTTCATCATCAGAGACTCTTAAAACATTGACTCTACGTCTTGTCAAGCTGATAATTATTCCAAATCCTATAAGATTTCGGGGTCAGGATTTGACACTTTGAATATTATTATAGTCTTCACATACATAGAATATGTCACAGTTACATCGCATATAAAAAGGAGACGAAAGTCGAAGTCGGAAGTTCCTACTGCTTTTCAGCACCAAAATTTTTCTTTTACTTATCATTCGTATGCCGGTACCGCTCTTTCATCGCATCTTGCAACTTGGATATCGTTGCCTCACGGCTCGCACTAAAACAATCTTCAGATTCAAGGTTTGATCGACTTCGATAAAATATTGTTTCAAATACATCTCATTTTCGATATCAGGCCATCTTTTATAAAATAACGTCCCAAATATGTTTGATTTCCGACGTCCAATCGGAAGACGTAAAAAAACATCTTTCATACGTCTGAGTTGGAACTTCATCAGAAGTCTAAGATCCATCGTCTTCGCGGTGTTTATCCCAAAAACCGTATGTTGACTGGGGTCGCTAATTCTCGGATGTTCAGTAGAAGTAGAAATTATGTATCTAGCATTTCCGAAATTTTTATCACATAACTTGGTTCCGTGACTGATCACTCGTGCTTTAGATACCAACTGTCGTCGATGTTGTTGCAAGTATATCAGGGGTGAGTCTGTTTCTAGTATAAGTTATTGCAATGCCAGGAATGCAAGTGATCGATTCATCAAAATGCGATGGTTTATCACCAGTTTTTATCGGTTATTAAGAGTGCGACCAATTAAACTATGAATTAGTTACTTCTCTCACTTATACCAATCGATCGAAACCGCAAAGCGTAAGATTAACTTCGGGCTTCAATTATTCGTGTCATTGCTTCTCCAAATATATAGAATAAAGCACTGTAGCGGTTGAATGCAGGGTGTATTAAGTATAGTTTACGTGATAATAAGCAATATGCACCGAGAAATACTTCAATAATTCCATAGGTGGACGGACTGGGTTTATTGGGCTGCAGCAAGGCCATGATGGCTAACCGAATCTCTCAATGGTTGGGATGTACAGGACCCAGCTACACTGTGGATACAGCGTGTGGTTCCAGTTCATTCGCTATGGATAGTGCGTACAGGGCAATTAGAACTGGCGAATGTGAAGCAGCCATCGTTGCAGCTGCCAACTTGTCACTCCATCCGAATGTGTCACATCAGTTCTTTCATATTGGTACGAAAAGTTGTGTCCAAAAAATTTAAACAAATAGGCCGTTTCTTCACATGTATAAGCGATTGTAATCTTACGATACTGAAACGAGAAATTCATTCAAAAATAGAAAGACTCGACAAGCCCAATTGACTCGGATTCTGCGAGCACAGGAATTGATCATTTCGTCTCCAAAAATGATCGTCGAGTCTGACATCAATATCGCTTGTTGTTTTAACGAATGTTGTACTGCAATATTTGCTGTCTATTTATTTTATCGGTATTTCATTGATTTTTCGTAAATTCAATTTCGAGAATTGCCTTTACGAGTTTCAATCATTCGAATGGCATCGGTTGCCCAAAATAATATACATCTACAAGTTGAACAATATAATTATCATACGTAACGATCTCGAAAATATTACACAACATATGAGTTTCCTTGCGCTACATTCATTAAGTACCCCATTTTAATCGTGAAACTGCTCAGGTAATGTATACATAATTTTTTGCTGTTAATCAGGCACGCAACAGTTACGTTTCCACTCATTTGATTTGAATCCAATTCAGAACAGGGGATCGGAAATTGCTTGCAGTCGCTTCAAATCGTTAATATCATCGGTGGAAGTCTCTCGAAATCACTGAATATCTCGGGAAATTGAAATCGTTTGAAATCGGTCAAAATCCCATGAAATCCAGCGAAACAAGTAAATGTTCTGTGACTGATCTGTGAGAAAAAATGGTGAAAACATTATTTGAACAGTTTTTTGGTTCAAATTATGTTGCTAAGATTGTTACGCATGATGAATACATCGTTTCGCGTATAGATGTCTATTCCTTTTGGCCACCGGTGACAATTGAATGACTGATACTAATCAGGTCAATTCTGAGAAGCAAATTTTGGAAGAATAGTGAAAAGACGCCAACACGGTTAGAATTTCGAATTCATAGATAGAATAATGGCCCATAAGATGGAATTAGCGGTCTGAGCTGCATGTTACAGCTCAAGAAAAGACCTCCAAAAGTTTGAATTATCTCTGGAGCTCTGGAGGTTCCATAAATTAAAACTAACAATAAGAAAATTCACACTTTGTCGACACTTCCATTGTGAATATCCAATATTTGCATCTTCCCAGTGATAATACCTCAATTTATATAATGCAAATTTCACCCTATCAGGTGTACTTTCTCCCGACGGACGCTGCAAGTCATTTGACAATGAAGCGAATGGCTACGCCCGAAGTGAAGCTGTATGTGTTGTCTATCTCCAGAAATCGAAGGATGCAAAACGTAATTACGCAAATGTCGTATACACCAAAACTAATTGCGATGGTTTCAAAAAAGAGGGCATCACGTATCCGTCGTGCACGATGCAACAAACATTACTTGAGGAATTTTACGTCGAGTGCAAAATCCCACCGTCGAGTATGGCATTCGTAGAAGCACATGGGACCGGAACATCAGTTGGTGACCCTGTGGAGCTCGAAGCTATCGACAAAGTATTCTGCCCCGGTCGAACTACTCCGCTACGAATTGGTTCAGTCAAGTCAAATATGGGCCATTCCGAACCAACAAGTGGACTTTGTTCTATAGCCAAGGTATGTCCCACGTGGCACAAAAACATAAAGTCGTTAAAAAACCGATCAAAAGGTGACTATTGACCCGTGTTTTGACCTTGAAAAGATATCTTTATATACAAAAAATATCTTCATGTTCCGAAGATTCCTTTGGTGAATTTTGGGCGTGCCAAAACGATGGAGTCGAAAAACTGAGTCATCATTTTCACAACTTTCAGTTTTATGCCATTATGAAATTTTCATAATACAATTCTCCTTCTCTTTGCGGGGCCATTCGAATATCAAGTCACGCCGCTTCGGCCATTTTGGACCCTTCCTGTTCCGTCCCCCACGTCAAACATCGTTAAGCAGTTTTTGATCCCCTCTCTCGATGCAACGTGATTTACTTCATTCACGCACGTCTCCTCCTCTCTTCGACCGTAGAATAAGAAATTTATTAATAATATGACGTATGATGTTAATTGTTCGACCTAAAAACAAATTAGTACGCATAAAAAGAGCGTAACGTGACGCCGCAAGTTTGTTCTCCTCGCCCTGAGAGCGTGACGTAATATTTGAATAGCCTCCTAACTTACATTGGTTTTCAATTTATTACGAATGTTTTGAGCCATTCCAACAATTCTCACCCAACAGTCTGGCATAAAAAAATTGATCTATGTGATAAGCTGATGTCATATCGAGAGTGATCAGGTGTGATGATCTGTCAAATATTAACCCTGCAACTCTATTGATCTTCAGGAAAACACCTAATCTTTATTTTTATACACAGAAGTTTGGACTTTGTTCAGAGATTTTTTAAACCTGTCAGGTGAATTGTAAAAAAAATAAAAATGCGTCATTGTTTCTTTGTAAAGAGGGCAAATTTTTCGTGAAAAATATCGATTTCTCCAGTAAATTAGCATTCACTGCTTAAAATTCATTGCTTGAAGAAGAATCTCTGAATTTTCAGATTCCATGGAACAAAAATTCATTCCTGTTTGTTCTCTAAAAAAGATAGTGGCTTGATTTCATTGAAATTGAATTTTGTGTAGCGGGGTTGAACCGAATTTCTCGTTCGGAGTCATGTCTTCGTTTATAAAATCATTCGTTACTCTTACTAAAAATAACCGTAAACCTAATAACTATCGTGTCATAATCTGGGATCTTTATTCATGAGATATGAGTGGGGCAAAATGGGGCATCTCCAAAAAATTGAAGGACACGTATTACATTAAATATTTCTAAATCGTTCTACATTTTAATCATGATGAGTCTTATGCTTATGGAAGTGGGTAGCGGAAGCTGGAGCAAAGTGGAGCATTTCAGGAAATAACGTACGATCATGGGCATTCGAATGATATTTCTATATTTCTATAATAGCAAATTAATCTATAATAGCAAAACAAAACCGTTCTGCTTTCGAAACGAAAAATGTTTTAAAATACTTTACGTTAAAATACTTTAATCATAGGTTCTCATTGCTATGGAGAGTGGATACATTCCGCCAAATTTAAATTATAATCATCCACATGAAGGAGTCGAAGCTTTGAAAACTGGTCGCATCCAAGTTATCACTGAACCAACACTGTGGGAAGGCGGTTACGTTGGCATAAACTCTTTCGGCTTTGGAGGTAGTAACGCACACGTGCTTCTGAAGTCGAATGTGAAAGAGAAGATCAGAAATGGCTCACCTGATGACGATATGCCCAGACTTGTTGTCGTATCCGGGCGAACAGTGGAAGCTGTGAATACTTTGTTGGACGATGTACGTATTAAATTTTTCCCACAACAACTGCATGAAAAACGCGGGTTTTCGAGCGTGTGAAGCGGGCCGAAAGTTGCAGACTCTTGACCGGGGAAATAGAGAAGGAGAAAAAACTCTTTTATTTTATTTCTCCCGAACAACATTTATGCGACAGAAAATACGGCATAACGATTCATGTTTCGCTCAGTCAGGGTTTATTTATTTTCACGCAATTAGTAAATTTCAGCACGCCATTGATTACACAAAAATTAAATGATAACAGCTCGAGAGCAGACCAGTAGATGTGGAATACGTCAGCCTTTTCCATGATTTACACGCTACAGAGATTCCCGGCCATCCATACCGTGGATACACGATACTTCCTTCCCGAGGCGTATCGAGGAAAAACGTGAGAGATGTACAATATTACTCGGGTGCAAAACTGTCGACTACGCTGATTTTCGATGGATTTGGTTCTGAGTGGGTAAAAATTGGTAAGTCTTATGTAGTAAACCGTGGAATAAATCCTGGATAATAAGCACGGCTTTGGTCTATCTTTTAGATATTGTATTATACAGAAATTAGATTAAAATTCATCCTATTACACTAGTATAGCGTATACCTTACAAGGTGGTTTTCTGTGCTGCTGTCGAAATCCACATATCCGTAAAAGTGGCGAGTTGCATTCACAGAATCGATTTACTTACAATTAGTACGAATGCCTGTGTGAACGTTAGTTTATCGTATCGCAACGCACAATAAGACGCGAACTAATTCAATGTTTGATCAGGTCAAAGTCTGTTGCAAGTCCCGGTATTTGCCAAGGCTCTACAGAAGTGCAACAGCGTTCTCAGATCTTACGGCGTGGACATTTTTGATATTTTCAACGCCAAGGATCTGAAATCCATCAGCAACATTACAAACTCGCTTGTTGGTACCACTGCAATACAGGTAGAGTGTTTACACGGTAACCTTGAATGTTACAAGATTGGCAAAGACATCGATATTTCTAGTCGAATAATATTGTTTCAATGAAATCGATAAAATAATGCAGATCTAATGAATCCTGGTAATAAATACATATATTTATTCATTTACAGATTGGTTTAGTCGATGTATTATCATCCTTAGGGATCGCGCCGGATTACGTTATTGGGTATTCAGATGGAATCTTGGGCTGTGCGTACGCCGATGGTTGTTTGACTGCGGAACAGGCAGTTCTGGTGGCACACTTCAAAGGAAATCTACTCACAAAAGGAGGAGAATGGCTCGAATCTTCAGCAAACGATATTTGTAATCATGAAGATTTGACGCCTCTGCCGAAGCCGAATTCTGAAGTCATTAATGACGTTGTTACGGAGAATTCTGCATCTGGCAAGCAAGAGAAATGTCGGAAAAATTTTACAACTAAGGTAAATCATAAGTAACAAGACGATTCAAAGAAGCGCTGAATTGGAATTTGAACATCAGATTCTCACTGAAGATAGCATGGCAACAGATATAAGAATTATCAGAAATACTCAATTGCAGGCTTACGTTGAATTTGATGGAAATGAGACCTACACCGGCATTACCAATCACGGTCAAAATATCGTAGCAGCTGGTCCGAAAATACTAACTTACTTGCGACGAGTTATTCCGAATCCAAAACCGCGTAGCCAGAAGTGGATGCAAAGCAACAAGTGCGAAAATAGTTCGGATCGGCTTTTCTCGCCTGAGTACTGCTTTAAAAACATAATGAACCCAGTTAAATTCGAAAATGTATCAAGCCTGATACGGGAAAATGCAATAACGATTCGAATGGGACCGCATAATTGCCTACCAATGAACAGAATCAATATCACTTTGACTCAAGGTGGAACTGAAAACTACCTGGAATTCTTACTTATTGCCATTGGGAAAATGTATGAAATCGGTTTGAATCCACAAATGAGTAAGTTTTACCCCAAGGTTCAATATCCGGTCAGCCGTGAGACTCCTACGATTTCCCCGTTGGTACGTTGGGACCATACCGAGGACTGGTGGGTCACGCGTTGTGATAAGATTGAGAAACTTACAACTGGAGAGAGAGTCGTTCATATAAACCTCGCTGAAGATGAGTTTGAAGCGATGGCAGGGCATGTTGTCGATGGAAGAAACTTGGTACCTGCAACTGGTTACCTGAAAAGCATTTGGCAAACAGTGGCAATGATGCAAGCACAACGATATGACGAAACTTCGGTGGTATTCGAAAACGTCAAATTTCACCGGGCTACTACTATTCCAAAAAAGGGTGATCTTACACTCGAACTCACGGTTCACAAAGGTGAGAATCACCGACGTTCCACGTGATTATTCCATGCTAACATAGTGCTATGAATCTTTTGAAATATCAGCGCACGTACTAACTTGAACGGAACTTTTTCTTAGGCTCAGGTAGATTTGAAGTCGTCGAAGGTGGTACTTCTGTGGTCACGGGGTTCGTTCGCACCGTTTTAAACGCCGCTTCAGAACGCACTAGGTCCGAGTTGTTACCGGAAAACAGCGATGAACTCGTCCTGACAAGTAGAGATATCTACAAAGAGTTGCGACTTAGGGGATATCAGTATGCGGGATTGTTTCGGGGCTTAAAACAGGCATCGGTCAAAGGAACCAAAGGTCTTATAGCATGGGAAAGGCATTGGGAAGCCTTCATGGATAATATGCTGCAAATAAAAATTCTTGGAATTGACACTCGAGGCTTATTCGTTCCCACCGGTATTCAGAAGCTTGTTATTGACGCAAAGGCGCATTCTGATCAGCTCCGATCAATGCCCGATAAAGAGAAAGGTAAGAATCACAATCCTTATTAAGAATATTAGACTCATTCCACATCTAATCTTTGTATAATTAATCAGGAATTAAGATTGGTGTTTTCAAATTTTCTGTAATTTTTTTTGAACATTATGTGGAAAATGTGAATCTATCTAGAAATTTCGTATTTTCTTACTCTCAACTTCAATATTTTGCTAGTTATACGGAATTTGCAATTATTAAGTGCGCTCAGAAATTGGAAACGTGCTTTTTTTTTAAGTGTTCATATCTTCGGTCGCCTTTATTCTAAAAATTTGAACAAGTAATCGTTTTGAAGCTTTTGGACGATACTTCCGAAATATAATCATTGAATTTTCGGGTATTGAGAAATCTTGATTGTTACCAAACAATTATATCTTGTGTTACTAGTGTAGATGTATTTTATTCACTGACTCGAATTTGAAAACGCATTACTATGAAGATCGCCGAAGCTGGATATGAATGAAATAAATTTATAAACTGCTGTCAAATGTCAAAGAATTGGTTGGAATCCGAAGTAGGTATTCATATTCTACCAATCTGGACATTTCCAACTTAGTTTGCTTTTTTCTCCGATATTTATTGAAACATATCTTCAACACTCAAGCACTCGCAAAAGATCATCTTTGTCATTATTTTTGTACAGTTTCGGTAGAAGCGTGGTAACATCACTCTGCAATTTAGGAGAATGGATGTTTTATCGCTTCCACATATTTTACAGTTTATGAGATACATTTAAAAAGGTAATAAGCTATAGAGCTTTACCCGAACATTGAGGTGCATGCAACAAACTTTCGTCTCATAAATATCTCAGCGATATAATAACATTTTCACTCACTAAAAAAATTATAAAAGGAAATCAAGGATGTAAAATTGTCGACCTACTGATTTTTATTCTACGCATAAATATTTGGTGACCAAACCGTGACTCTGGAACTCCAATAACTACGTTCTTTTTGTTGATATAACTTGCAAATTCCAAGAAACCACCGAATAAAAATTGTCGGACTTTAACAATCGCGGAATTTTTGTTCATGTAAGTTTCGAAATTGAACCTCACTATATTTCGGCTGAAATCGCCCACGGTACTTGAACATGATTGAACAAAATCTCACGACTTGACGAATGGGCGTCGTTGAGATCCAAAGGTGGTCGGATTCAGCGGCAGTCCTCCTTGCTTTATGGTTTTGCTGACACAATCGCATCAGTTAAGCGTCTCCAAAAATTCCTATTAATCGGGTGTTCATATTATCATTGCAGTATTCTCAGTGGAGTTTCACAAAGATATGGACATTATCATCTCAGGAGGAGTAGAAATACGTGGGCTGAAAGCTAGTGCTATTCCCCGAAGAAGACCGCATGGAGACCCGGTTCTTGAGAATTACAAGTTTGTAGCGCATCGCGATAAAGCTGACACGGAACTCCAAGTGGTGACGAACATTGCTACGCAGATAGTGCTTGAGAATCATTCCACTCTGAAAATCAAAACCATAGAATTGTTTGGCGTAGTCGAAAATTTGTTATCTGAATGTTTGATATCTCCTCTGATCCAGAAGGTTTTAAATAATTTACCATTATTACAAGCCGACATAAATGTCATCACTCCACTCCACGAAATTGCGATTGATGCAGTACCCGACGGTATTACAATCTTGGAACCTAAAAAATTGTCCGCCGAACTAGATGCCCTTCTAGTTGTTACCCATGGACTGCTTTGGCACAAGGATGCCAGAGTATTGAAAGAGGTCCAAGCGGTCATAAAAGACACAGGTTTTATACTTGCCAGAGAGCCACTGAATGCGAATGTTGATAGTCTTCGAAGTGTCGTGAGCGAAAACTTTGATGTCATTCTTGAGAAATCTACGTCAAAAGAATTACTACTTCTTCTACGTAGAAAACAACAACTGTTTCCATTGACTACCGTGGTAAGAGTCAACAACGATGAATTCACATGGATCGAGACTCTGCAAGCTGCTCTGAAGGGGGAGAAAGATAAAGCCGTTCGTTACAGAAACCGAGTACTTCTTGTAAGTGAAGGAGATTACGAAAGTGGACTCATAGGACTGGTTAACTGCTTGCGAAAAGAACCAGGCGGTGAAATTGTGCGAGGACTGTTGATTCAAGATTCGCAAGCTCCGAAGTTCTCTTTAAACGATCCATTCTACTCGCAGCAATTACAACTAGACCTGGCCCTCAATGTTCTACGTCCAGGAAAATTATGGGGATCTTATCGGTTTTTCCCGATGGAACCATTGGCACTCAAACCAGTTTACCATGCTCAGATAAATCAGTATACGCGTGGTGATTTGAGCACACTTAATTGGGTTGAAGGTACAATTCAGTCTGACGAACAGCAGAGAGATATTATCAAGGTACATTATTCATCGTTAAACTTCCGTGATGTTATGCTGGCTACCGGAAAATTAGTGGAAGTGGCCCCAAAAACGAGACAAGAGCATGGAAACTTAATTGGATTTGAATTCTCTGGACGAGATTCAAACGGTCGCGCAGTAATGGGAATGGTCCGGACCGGGGCCTTGTCAAATTTGTGTGTCTGCGACAGGGATCTTCTTTGGGCGGTGCCGGATAGCTGGACGTTGGAGGACGCAGCTACGGTGCCTGTTGTTTATGGAACGGCCTATTACGCGCTCATGTTGAGTGGTAAGATGAAGAAAGGAGACAAAGTGTTGATACACGCCGGAACCGGTGGTGTTGGACAAGCAGCGATAACTTTGGCACTTCACGAAGGCTGCGAAGTTTTTACTACCGTGGGTACACCAGAAAAACGAGAGTTCATCAGAAAACAATTTCCACAAATCGATGACGATCATATCGGAAATTCTCGAGATACGAGTTTCGAGCAACTGATTCTGCGGAAAACTCGTGGACGAGGCGTGGATATCGTGTTGAATTCCTTGGCAGAAGAAAAGTTACAAGCATCTGTTCGTTGTTTAGCAACGGGTGGACGTTTTCTAGAAATTGGTAAATTTGATCTTGCGGCAGACAATCCTATTGGAATGGAAGCTTTTCTGAAGGGCATCAGTTTCCATGGAATTTTCTTGGATACCTTATTTACCGCTTCCTCTATTGAAAAAATGAAACTGGCAGCAATGCTCACTGAGGGAATGAAGGCTGGTGCAATTAAGCCTCTCATTCGTACCGTATTTCCAATAGACCAAGTCGAAGCTGCATTTCGATACATGGCAGCTGGAAAACACATCGGAAAGGTTTGATCCGTGTGTCATACATTTAGAGTGAATGTAGCACACACGAATACATCGCGAACTTACTAAGAAAATCCTTTTTTCAGGTGATTGTAAAATCTAGTAACGATGCCAATGTTCACCTTCCTCTTGCACTTCCTCGTTACTACTGTTCAAAAGATGGCAGTTATCTGATTCTTGGTGGCCTTGGTGGCTTTGGTCTTGAGCTAGCAGATTGGCTCGTATTTCGGGGAGCTAGAAAATTAGTTTTCACCTCCCGAAAGGGAATTAGTACTGGGTATCAACGTATGCGCATTGACATTTGGAAAAGCTACGGAGTCGAAATTCTCGTAGTAGCGGGAGAGGATGCCTCATCCCACGAGGGCTGCGAGGCCATTCTGAAAAAAGCGGCATCGCTTGGTCCAGTATATGCTATTTTCAACCTGGCTGTTGTATTGAGGGACGCCCTCTACGAAGATCAAACCGTAGAATCATTCGAAGAATCCTTCAGAGCCAAGGCTAGGGCTACCAAACAGTTGGATAAATTATCAAGAACGTTGTGCCCTGAATTAAAGCAATTTGTGATATTCTCGTCAGTGTCTTGTGGCAGAGGTAATGTTGGACAAACCAATTATGGAATGGCCAATTCCATCATGGAAAGAATATGCGAGAGAAGAGCGGCAGAGAACTTGCCTGGTTTAGCCGTTCAGTGGGGGGCGATTGGTGACGTTGGCCTGGTAGCTGACATGAATGAAGAACACAAGGAGCTTGTCATAGGCGGCACCCTACAACAGAGAATTATCTCATGTCTGCAAGTGCTCGACGGTTTCTTACAACAGAACTGTCCAGTCGTATCCAGCATGGTGGTTGCCGACAAAGCTACTCATTGTCATGGAGCTGGAAATATCATCGAGACAGTCCTAAATATAATGGGTATGGAAATACAATTTTAGTCTTATCCGTTTTAGTATTTGGTTTCAAATAGATTCCCCGATGACAGTTTTTTCTTAATGATTTACGCAATGTCCAGTCCTATGTATCTTATCGTAGGTACATGCGTCATGGTAGGTCGTTCATAATTTGGATCGGCAGATATTTTAGTCGGGAGGATCTCAAACTTGTCACAAACCGTTCAAAAATAATGTGTCTGAAATTCCAACACCCTATGTCAATGAAAGCCCTTACACTGTCAAGAAAGGGTGTACTCTACGCAGGGTTGATCGCAGATGAGAAAATGGTTTGGGCGGACGAATATTTTTCTCATCGTAAAATGCAAATTGTTCAACAGAAAATATACACAATCCGCGAGTTAAAATTTTTAAATATAGTTTAGATCAGATAGGTACGAATCTTCAGTATGTGCGCCGGATATATCTGTTTCTTATTTGGTATAACATTTCGAGTATTTCTCTACGCGAAGTATACTTATATAGAAATATATAAAAAAAATATGTATGTACCTGTCTTAATTTTGCGGGGGTGAATTAATATTCACATATTGCTTCCAGGTGTTTTCACTTAATGTTCGATTCATTTCTTGTATATTTCTGTGTTTTCGTGGATCTGATGATGCATATCTTTAACAGACGATTTGAATTTCAAAATGAGAAAAACGAAAGTTACTTTTCTCATCTGAAAATCGTCCTTGAATAGGGGAACTCCAAATTTTATTGTTCAAGGGTTTTCATTAACGGCAGAGATTGAAAATTTAAGAACATTAGTTTCGAACAATCCAGTACATCTCTGGGGGGCGTTACGATTGAAATTATTCCAAATCCAAGTTAAAAACTACCCTATTATGCGTATGTGTACGTTGCTTTTCTCTTCGTAAACTCGGAAACTTGTCCAAACTGTATCTAATTTTTCGTAGGATTGAAGGACCTCAAAACAATCAGTATGCACACACCATTGTCGGAGCTAGGGATGGATTCTATGACGGCAGTTGAAATTAAACAGACTTTGGAACGTGATTTTGACGTAATCCTAACCACATCCGATATTCGTGTTCTCAATTTCGACAAGCTTCAAAAAATAGCTATGAAAGATAGCATAGAAAACGAAAGACAAACAAGAACGGTGCAGGAAATAGATGAGTTTGCTGGCACCAAGCTGCTTATTCGTAGGTTAGACGTGGACAAGCTCGATAAAAATATTTACGTGCACCTGACAACTGAAGCTGAGACTGGAAAAGAAGTCTTTATGCTGCCTGGAATCGAGGGAACGTGTACCGTATTCAAATCGTTGGCTAGTAAACTCAAATCTCCAGCGATTTGTTTCCAGCCTACAGCAGTTCCGACGAGTTTAACGTCGATTCACGAAATGACTGATTATTTTATCCCTGTAAGATACATTTACGCAAACTTTGATGATTTACAGTCATAACCGAGGGGTCAATTAGCATCAAAACTGTGTACACCACGTCTCCTTATCCTTAATATCTTTCAACATTCTCTTCGAACATTGCCTTGCAACACCTGAAATCTTATTTAGAAATTTTTTAACTTTCTTTGGTATTCGTGAAACCTCCCAGACATCTGAGAAATTTATCTGGAATCCAATAAGATCTCCCCGCATCATCTTTGATCATCTCCACACATCTTAAAGTATTATTGGCCCGTTGAATACTGAAATTCTCTCGTAATTTACCCCACGGTTACAACAGATTGATCGATCTTTTACTCGTGTGTGATATTCATTTTTGCCAATCCACAGCATATTAACTCAAAGAGCAACGAGCGCAGAGAATTTGTATTAGTCGGATACTCCTTTGGAAGTATTTTTGCCGTGGAGCTTGCAAGGCGTTTGGAAAACCAAGGGTTCACAGGTCGCCTCGTGCTGCTTGATGGTTCGCCTTTCTATACAAAAGCACTCGCCGGATCTTTGCTTGAAAAATCTGATGAACAGATGCAATTTCATACCATAATGGCGATGATGAATAGTGTGGCACCCTTGTCCGTCGCAAAAGTTAGTGAGTTTCCGCATATGAATAATCTCAACCTGGTCACAGTTATCTACGTCATGTAAATTTAATTGAAAAACGTTACTAGCTCGATATTGTTTTGATATTGCACTATCATAGCTGTCTCTCCATTCCCTCAATTTTATGACTTGATCTATTAATTTTGCTCTTTTTATTCTCGTTCCTGTAGTGAATGTTGACTTTGTTAGATGATGTACGTGATAAATTGTTATTTCCGTATTAGGAATATATTTTGTAAGTACGAACTGTCAGCATGCAAGGTGAATTCTTGTTGTTTCAGCTTACCTCAGAATTGCAAAATTGCAGTAGTTGGGATGAGAAATTAACAGTGTTTATGAGAAATTTGCCCGAACATTTGCAGTGGAATATCACACCAGATGATCAAAAAATCATTTGCTCATCTATTTATTCTCGACTGAAAGCTCTCAAGAGTTATGAGTGTTCAGAATTACCACCCATAAAATCTTCCATCATCCTCGTGAAACCTAAAATATCCGAGTATTCTGTTTCATCAGAGGACTACGAATTAGGATCGGTGAGTTTTTATCTGTCAACGATTTACTTCAGTGGACGTTGAAGCGACGTCTCGGACCTTTGACGTAAGAGAAATTACGTGTATGAAGCAATTTGATTTTCGTACGATTCGAACTGTAAAACGAGTGCTAGTGCATTATCAGCTTGTAACACTGTTTTCAATTAGTTCAGGAACTACAATCACGCCTTTCTTGCAGGTCACTTCGGCTAATGTGAAAATATACTACGCGAATGGCAATCACTTAACAATGCTGGATGATGATATTTGCGCAGCCGCTGTTAACGGAGAACTTGCAGATGATGTGATAGGTAATTCAAGCGATGCGTAATAGAAAATATATCATTTGGTCAGCAATTTTACCTGTGGATAAAGTAGCGGGTATACGTACCGAGAAATTCTGCCGTTGAAAACTATGCGTAAAATTTTTACTACGCTAGACGTTTTCAATCGTTTACTTATTGTTAGTGGTGAATTTATGTAGTAAATTTGAATTCTTGCAAAAAACACGATGTAGAACGAGGTATGTGGACATCGAAACATCAATATTGATTATTATTCAACGCTGATCAGCCACTATTCCTGTAATACATACGCGATATGAAAATGATATTTATTGAATTTTTTCTCCTGCCCTGCAACGTATATAATATAATATATTATACATATTTAATATAATATCTTTTGCGGAAACGTTGATTGTGGGGACAGCAAATCGAATTTTCGTATTGACATTCATCGATGTTACTTCCGAACAACTTGCATCCGCTGCTCAAAAGCCACAAAAAATAATTAATAGCTTAGAGGGTCCGTCGTGTCCTGGGTTACCCTATAAATTAATGTGATAAAAAATATTTCCAACGTAACATATACAGGGTGTTTTCGAATAAACACCGCAATATGTTGGGCTGCTTACCACCGAGGGAAACAAAAATCGGTAAAACAGATCTACCCAGTCACAATCACTTTAGTCAAGTCAAGTCACTTTACTCATTTTAAAGGACTTGAAACGTTCTACCTACCGATAACTGGTACAGGTATTTGTTCGCAACAGTGGTAGACAAGCCAAGATACGGCCATGCTTACTGGGAAACATCCAGTATGCTCATTTTCGAAAATGCGTACCGTGTTACATTCAACAGGATGATTTCGTCCGTAGTTAGACAACTGAAGATACACTTGGCGCGTACCCGCCTACATTTAGGCGATTCGATCTATTTTTATCGTTGGTTGAATGTTCTACGGTGTGCATACTCCAAAATACGCAGTATACCTAGGTAAAAAGCGTCATTTATAAGAATAAACAATCTGTTGTGTTATGTGATCGAATGAAGTTTTATTGCAAAGTCGTTTCTGATGTTCGATATTAATTTATTATTTATAGTTTGATAAATTGCGACGTAATAATATAACCACAATTATTATTAAATTCCATTGTCAATGCAAGAATCACAAGAAATAACGATCGTGCGGATATGCTAGAAATATCGCATTCATTGTTAATAATGATTGCGTAGTGGGGGAGAAACCATTAAGAAGCCAATGATATCAAATCTCTGACCTATACTTCTTAGGAATAAATGTAAACGAATACTAGAGTTACGAAGAATTCGCATACCTGTCTTCACGGCTGATTTTTAATTCAATATGACAATTAATTTATTCAAATTGACGTTTCTATATTTCATCAAGGTAGATTTATTTTATTCAACACGACTATTGTCAGTGCATACGAATTATATCTTATGCCATACCAAAATTTTCATATATTTATCAGCTAGTTCGGGAATCACCGGATTCTACGTGGTTTCATAAATTCGAAATTTTTATCTGGCCTTCGCTTCTGCATTTGCTTTACCGTGTAAATAGCTGTGTGAGTAATTAAGTGGTGACATAGGGTAAAAGTGGTCAGGTAAAGGAAGGGGTGAAGCTTCTGACCTAGTTCAGCCATCGAGGGCCACTTCCGTCTCAATGGGGTCACGATGTAAGATGGTATTCATTTCCTCCTGTAGGTAGAAGATCTGGAATGCATACTGGCTCAAAAATAAACATGATCCCAATTAGTATTTCAATTAGCTTTTGTAATTATAGCAGGAATAAACAGAATACATTCATGCTCAAAGCTTAGAAATATTCGTGGTTGTTGGCAATATATTGAAATTACGAACGCTTTAATTACATATTATTACTTATCGGAGTTGAGTGGCCAATTGCCGTGTATTAAATTTCATTATACAATTATACGAAACTCATATTCTGTATAATCGTGGTATGCTGGGTAATTTTTCTGTAGAAAAGATTATATCTATCATTTCAGATCGAATATTTTCTGTAGGGCCGCACTGTGTGGGATTTTCATTCCGCAGGTTCGCACTATCTAGGATAAAATTTCTGCTGAAAAGATCCTGTAGGATATTCTCTGTAGGATAAAGTGTAGAACGTGAGGCCTCTCAATTGTTCTACAGCTTTTCCTCGAAGTAACTTGAACATTTGAACAACCACCTTCTCACAAGTTTGTAGCTTAAAATATTTGGACAATCACTTTTTCAAACGTTTATATCTCGGAACCTGAATGTCAAATATATTTTTAAATTCACCTTCATGTCAAATCGTCAAAAATTTGATGTCACGTTTTGTCATTTCATAATTACTACAAACTAGTGAATAAATATAGTTAAATTCTGCATTTTTTAATACGGTTTTCAATCACTCAATTTACTTGATACACTTTATTGTTGAAACATTGGTGTTTACGTAAATCAAAGCATCTTGGGTACCATTTGTGGCCATACAAATCAATCACACGTAATGAATATAGCCACAATTGATGTTAAGGCGACGAAGACCGGTGCATCTGTCCTACGGTTTGACCCAATTTTCACCGCAGCCTTTGACTAGGATTATAAACATTGTTAAGATTAGTCGAAAATACCGGGTCAATCATAGTATACTACATAGCAGGAGATGAGGCTTTGAAGCAGCACTCGGCGTTCATATTCGCAAGCTACCATAACTTAATTTGCGTCGATTTGAATTTGCGACTTCAGGGACAGATGCTTGCGGTTGTAGGAACTATGTATAGTCTCAAAATGTTTGTGGGTTGACGGTCGTTTTTCACTTCGGTACATTACTGGTTTACTCGCTTTTCAAATCGTCTGAAGTAATTGCAGTTAGGTCTAGTTATTAAAATTTTATCATCTCCGCTGATTACGGCGTAAATTCTTTTAATGGTTTCACCCTAACAATAAGTTGAGACAAGTTTATCCATTATCTGTTCATATCTGGTTTATCCAAGTAGGTATACTATTTACGTGCCGGGTTCAATTGCGATGTTTAGACAATATCGAATCTTCCGTCAAAACAAGTGACTTAACAACCGACCTTTTAGTAACTCTTCGTTCAATTCCGAAAGGTGGCCGGTTCATGCGGAGTTCACCGTTCCTCGCTTTGGAACAACAGTGAATCAATAATAGGTACAAAGCTCACGAGCCCCGAATATCCCGCGTTCTATTCACTTCAAATGCGGGGGTTGAAGTTATCCTCTTACCTGCATATAGTGAGCCACGTGACTGTCATAACGCCACATCCGGTACTTCCTTGGTATCACCACTTCACCTGCCACGTGGCAGAATTCAATCCACGTAAGTTGACGGGCGGCCGGGTTCGATATCTTTGTCCACCAACGAGGACGATTTAGGGTCGGGATAGCGAGGGTTGTCCGACAGCTGCGCCCCGCGTTTGACTCTCGGCACGAACCGTCGCGGGTAAAAGGCACGCGTCAGACTTGGAGTTCGTTTTTTTGAACTTTGACCTGGGAGAAAGTCGCAGTCATGGCTTAACCAGTGGGGAACAAGACTCGCGACTAATTTCACTTCTTCAATTTGGATCCTCAAAGAGATTCAAGTATTCGTGGACCGTAATGTTGATAATTTTATTCCTTCCAAGCGTATCAAAAATACGCATCTTGGGTACAACAAACTGTCTTGGCTTAGAGCCTTTGTTGTGGCGTACAGTGGGAAGAGGAGATTTATTACAAAGCGGCAGGGTACCTGAAAATATGGAAACGAAGGTTCAACTTACAATTAGGCAAAAGACTCTTTAGATGAATGCATAATAGCGTTTCAAGATTCTTCATATTATATTTGCTTTACGTTGAAATTCACTGTAAGAAGAAAAATGTTGATTATAGTTCATGTTTCGAACATTACTCTTCCTTCCGAATGTGCTCGGAAAAATTCATGAAAATTTAAACAAACGGCATCGTTGCTTAGCGACTGAAAGCTCGGTAGGATGTATGGAGATTAAGGATACTGTGTATTTTAATTTTGTTGGTGTAATTTTGTAAACGTAACCAGGTCCCCCAAATTAGAGACTATAACCAATGCCATTAATTGAATTTTAATTAGTATAGATCACTAAGCTCCTTATTATTCATTCTAAATATAGGAGTTAGTAAAAAGTTCGTATAGTATTAATATAGAAGAATACTAAATGATTTATACAGATATCACGATTAAATTACGTTAAAAGAATGTAAATTCAGTCCACATTATGATTTACGAAATAAATTTTCCTCATGAAATGCGCGTCTTCCGGTCTCATGAACTCGCTACATGCTTTCTAAGTTTATTGCAAAATGAAATAAATGTATATGTTTAAATCCGAAAATAATTTGAGCGATCACTCCGGCCCTCCTTATGCAATTGTTCTTTCAACAATTAACGCGTACTGATGTTTGGCTATAAATTTTCGCGTAAAGCAGATATATGTGCAATGCAAAATTGTCATCAATTTTCTAGCCCGTCAATCTCCACGATTTGACCAACGGAAAATTTGCGATCAGAATAATTTCCAAAACCGTAATACCGTGCTCGCCTACAACTGTGATAAACACAGTTTCACAAAGTTGCCAGCAACTTAGACGTTGGAAAAAAATCGAACGAAAAACTTGCTTTTATATGTAAACCAAGAGTCGATGAGAAGCACAAGTACTAGGTCAAGCCTTATCGACCAGGTGAGCAGGTGGGCTTGAGGTAGCCTCACCAGAGTATTAATGGACAGCCTACGTCTTTTCTTTCTGATCGCGACGATCCGATATGCGATCCGTAGCTGGGCCATGACGTCAGTAGGACCCTGGCACTCGACCATACAATTCTATATCCGCATGCGATAATCCGAAGAGTGATAGCCGAGGAGAGTGGCAGGACTTCGATGGATCAGTCGCGATAAAAAAAAAATTCTAAATTGCCCCCCATTAGTTTTTGCTTTATACTCAAGGGCGTGATTTTTTTTTTTAAAGTCCTAACATCCTTGGGGGTTCGGCAGGTGAAGTATATCCTTTGGCATTCGAAGGGCTTGATACGGCGATTCGAATTCACGTGACAATCAGGTTTGTGCAAATAGCTTAAAATCCAGAACACGACATTAGTGTCTGGATGAGTTAAAAATAGATTTGCAAAGTTTTACCCGGGAGCTTGGGAGGCGAGCTTGTACGTCGCGCTTTGAGGCCACATGTGTTTAATATGTCATAACTCGCATGAGAGTTCATGTCGCTCGACTGTAAACTACCCCAGGGAAATAAATGTTTGTGGAACCCTTTCAGGACCTAAAGCCGTCGTTTTCTTATTCCTTGAATTCATCGTGGAGCGACTACTGCTTTTCACAAATGTGATACACTTTGCGTTTATTACAAATACATAAAGTGATTTTTCGAAATAAAAACTTGGCGGCCCGTTTACAATCGCGTCCCCCGTATTAAAAAATATTATCTCATCTTGAAGTCTTTGAATTTCAAGGGAATGCCAAATCTTTTCATATTGCAAAGTACAGGTCGTGTTGTTTGATCATATATTTATTTAAAAAACGAAGTTTCGCGGAACTCTGTATTTTATACCTCTGTAACAATCACTTCACGTGTCATTTTTATTGACATAATGTAGAATTGACTGCGTTTTCTGTGCTGGAATTTTTCGAAAAATGATGGCGAGCTACTGTTGGATTGCAGTTTTGTTAAGCAACATTTTTTATTTGTCACTCCAGCCATCGCCACCGTTTCGACGGATCGCACCTCTGCCGAAAAATCTATCCGCCAGAGTATAAAATTGGCAAATGAAGTCACCGTTGGTGAACGGCGTCGCCGCCATATCAGAATCTGAACCAGCGTGAGGAGCGATTACCGAGTGATGAAATCAGAAATAATTCACGTTTGGGCTACGTGCACATCGATATGTTTCGGTTGGTTACCAAGAAGAAATTTTAAGACATGATGGATCGAGACGTGCTGCAATAAAAATTGCAAGAAATCGACGAATTATGCGAATACAGGTAAAGTAATGCCGCCATGTTGGATTCGTCGGGAAATTCTGAAAGCGGTCTCCTTGGCTGAGGATCACAGACCTAGGGATTCTGCTCATTTTCATCACCATCATCGCGGAGGGCTACTTCCGGTGCGCAGACTCGAGATTCGCCAGTCCACGCCCCGCACCCCCTTCATTGCGTGGTAGGGGAAGTTACAGCTGTGACGTCACGGGGTTTGAATCAATATCTCGTTCCATCCGTCCGTCCGACGAAGCTAGCTGCGAGCTGGGAGCTATCAGTGCGGGGAGGCCGCCGCGACGCTAGAGACGACGACCCTACCGACGCTCCGTCTCTCCGTCGCCCGGGTACGTCGACGATTTCGCGAAAACCCGCCGCCGAATTTTAGTGATGAGGCAAAAAAAAAAACAAAAATGAGGAGTAAAAATAAATTCATAAAAACAGCTAAATGAGCGAGTAAAAAAGCGCTGCTTAAATTTTTTTTACCTTCGATTATTTCGTTTAAACATTAAATGAAATAAATGAAAACGTAATCGTACGTTAACTTGTGTCAAATTACGGTGATAATCGATTGTGTCCTCGCCATAGTTCAAGAATCGTAATGTAAGTAAATTTTTTCTCTAGTTTCAAATCTTATGTAAAACTTTTTTAACGTGTTTTTATGAGTACATATTTTATTATAATCTTTTTTTGTGTGTATTTTTCTCTACTCCACATATGCGTAAAGAATAGAACGTGGCTCATTTGATTGACAGTGATAGATATTTAATTTTTTAAAGTGAAATTATCGCAGACGTCAGGCACCGTTTACAATTTTTAATTTTGACGTCCACGCAGCTTCCGCTTATTTAACTCGGTACAGCAACGATTCCCGACGGCAAACCGTCTCGCGATTTTTAAAGATATAGCCACGGGCTGATCATGTTGTTTGTTTATTGTCCACTTTTCATTATTTACTGTTTTTGGATTCACACATTTGAACAATTTATTAGTCAATTTTATCGGTATATAATGGAATGTTTCACGTGGTTGTTGGATTATTTACACATAGTCTGAAGGATTCAAATACAAACTACTTTCGACATTCAGTAAATGAAGATGTGGTATAAAAAAATGGGTCATGTGGAAATATATTCATAAGGCGGTGATTACCAATTCGATGTGTGGAGCAGTATTAATAGTTTACAATCAGTTGCAACCAGAATGAAACTACCAAAACTCAACGAGCCGGTTATTTTTTATAATCGGAATAACAAGTTAGTGTATAAATAAGGTTCTTGGGCATTTCAGTGCGGTATAAAAAAATTTGAAATCACAGATCATAGTTTATATTTCATAACCCTAATAATCCTACTTCTACGCTAGCGGTGTTGACTAGTTACTCAAGTAGGGCGACCATTAGGTTATTATTGAGATTCTTGGACTTGGATAAATCAATTTACGACATCATTGAAATGTAATGAAAAATTGTACACGCAATTGAAAGGCTTGTAAGAATACGCAACTGCCCGTTGAAGTCGGGGGAAAAGAATTCGTCGAGACAGTTTCAGGCTACACCTAATGATGACCATGGATTGAGAAACTTATTTTCATGTTTCATGATTCCAGAGGTGCAATCTGAGGCCGCGTAAAAAGCTACGGGCATAGTTTGGTTCCTCTGATTATATCGATATTGGTAAGCGAGTGAGAAGTAAGAGATATAAGTTTGGGAGGAATCGATGGCCATCAGTGCCCATGGGCGGCCTCGCGTTTAGAACAAGGAACAGCCCCTCCCAGAAGACCTCGCTCAGGTGGGGCGACTGCTGCCCTCCGAACCTGAACCCCCCGTCGACGGCAGCATCCTCGTTGGCATCGGTCATACCCAAGAGCCGTCACCTGGCCATGCCACCTGTACCCGTGTGAGGTTGCCCTCCGCTGCTGCGCGACTGTACGCCCAGAGGTGCTCAGAGGTGCGTATCACAATCGAAGGTCACGTCTGCGTCGCGAATCACGACCTTGGGATTCAACATGGCGGACAATCGCAATTTCCTTGCGTGGCCATGTTGAGTTCGGTTTGGTAAAGAATCGGGTGGGTCGGTAAATGTAACGAACGAATGCTCGATATTCCGTAGGTTTCCAAACGTTCCCAAAACAGAGAACACACCGAACCTCTTGGACTTGCATCTTCATCAACTTGACTTGACGCCCGTCGATCTATCATCACCCAGCAACATGATCAACATCGCTGGGGTTATTTCCATTGTTTTGTTTTACCTTCTAATTTTGGGAGTGGGAATATGGGCGGCCAGGAAAAAAGAGGCTGGAAACGATTCCGAGGAAGAGGTGATGCTGGCCGGACGGTCCATCGGCCTCTTCGTCGGGATCTTCACGATGACGGCCACGTGGGTCGGCGGAGGCTACATCAACGGAACAGCCGAGGCTATCTACACCAAAGGGCTGGTGTGGTGTCAGGCACCATTCGGATACGCCCTGAGTCTCGTTTTTGGTGAGTTCAGACATTCCTTCATCGGACTGTCCGTCATTTAACGTCGTTGGCTCCGGCAGTCCCCGCGTCAGGCCGCAAACCCAGCTTTTCTAATTCGAGATGTTTCCTTCCAGGCGGGATATTCTTTGCAAACCCGATGCGGCGGCAGGGCTACATCACTATGCTGGACCCCCTGCAGGATGCGTTTGGCGAGAGAATGGGTGGTTTGCTCTTTTTACCGGCGCTATGTGGCGAGGTCTTTTGGGCGGCGGGAATTCTCGCTGCTCTTGGCGCCACCCTGGCAGTAATAATCGACATGGATCAGGGGACGTCCGTTATTCTGAGCGCGTGTATCGCGGTGTTCTACACTCTGTTTGGCGGCCTCTACTCCGTCGCCTATACGGACGTGATCCAACTGTTCTGCATTTTTATCGGCCTGGTGAGTAGTGTCGCGAACTCATTTTTCGGTGTTTTTGTTACGACGTCCTACCGAAAACAGATTAGAAAAATCCTTCGGGTATTAGTCTAACCTTGAGTATCCAATGGGATAGAGGTCGTATGAACCCAAGAAAATGATACCTGTAGGGAGCACTGAACGGAATTTGGATTTGCTTAACAAGATTATTTTGCCTAACGTGTATCGGAATCAGCCTAATGCAATTATTCCACTACCACATAGTAGTATAGATTATGCGCTAGCCAAATACCACACCTAGGATTGAAAGTCTAACGAAATCTACCTTGAGGTCTTTCTGGATAGCTAACATGCAGCGGTCGAGCGGGACTTGTCTGATGCAGGTGTTCTACATTGACAAAGTGATAACTATGTGCAATCTTTGTGAAGTAAAAGGCTAGCAATTATTCGTCGGTTCACAGTTCGTCGAGTCTTTATCTTTTTCTGTACCTTGAATTTATTAATAATAAGCAGTCACCGTTCACAACGACATAAATTGCTCAACTCCGTAGAATATAAGTCTTGTTCGCTACGAATAACTTTTGCTACATCGATTTTTTTCTATCGATTACGTCTGTACACCTATAAATAGTATTGACGATCTGGAATGGGTGACTCTTTATTCATACAGAGTGCAGGTATCGAACTTAACGTGGCGGTGTTCGGCAATATTGCGACGAGGTTTTCGGGTCGATAGGCGGGCTCGGCTTCTCCGTGCATTCAAATTACCAAGGTTCGCAGGACGAGATTTCACCCTTTCATTTTCATTTCACATTTAAATACACACCGTCTTCTGCAGGGTCACGCGATATACTTGAATACTGAAAATTATCGTGTGTCGGGTAGCTGTAATTTAAAAACATTACCATTTCAGCTGCAGCATCGATTTTCCACAAAAATTGTTGTTATTTTCGATAAATCTCGTTCGCCGTTCCTGCCTAACAATGAAATATTTTGATTATCGTACGTTGCGCGTAGCTGAATGGGTTGTATCGAAGGGAAACCTTTTAGGTGGCGCTTTTCAGATTAGTCTTTTCACGGTCGATCTCTTGGGTGCAGTTAGCGTTCCCTTGCCAGGAACATGAAAAGAGCCAACAGTTCGATTGAAGTCAAAGAAAGTTAATCCCCGGAATAGTTCCATTCACCGGGTCAGAGGGGCGGGGGGATTTCTTTCTCGGACGAAGAGATTTCCAAAGGATAAAGAACACGCGCCACCTATAGCCAAGTTATCGTGTTAGACCCACCTTCAACTTTTTCACCCTGTTCGAACATTTTGCGAATCAATGCAGTAGACTTGGTGTTCGATCGATCTGTCAGCTCGGCAATAGTAATGGTTGCCAAATGAAGGAAAGGTGTTTACACACTTCTGTGACGTCTGTTCCAGTGGATGTGCATCCCCTTTGCATGGATGAATCCCAAGGTCGAGTCGCTTAGTTCGATGGACGTGGATTGGATCGGCGAGGTAAAACCATCGGAATATTGGTACTACATGGACTACGGGCTTCTACTAGTCTTCGGAGGAATACCTTGGCAGGTGTACTTCCAGCGAGTTCTCTCCTCGAAGACCGCTGGCAGGGCCCAAATCCTGAGCTACGTGGCTGCCGTTGGATGCATCCTGATGGCCATACCTCCAGTTCTAATCGGAGCCATAGCCAAGGCGACGCGTAAGTTGTTTCCTCGGATGTTTCAACTATTCGGCAACACTCGTCCACGCAAGCACTCGCATATCGCACATGCGTAAAGAACGTACCTACCGCTTAAGGATACCACGGGAATACGGTCCTTTGCGTCGCAATTGTAACGGGATTAAATTAGCTTCGTTGCGGAATTGTCTGGGGCCAGGGGAGGTCGCGAGGGCTCGTGACCCTTCGGCCCGCCCCGCGGTATTTTGGGGGCTACTTGACATTTGGCGTGGGTGAGATCCCTGCTGTTGCGGGGGGTGCTGGTATTTACAATGTACGCAAGAGCGGGAGAAACGCGAGGGGAGATCGTGCAAGGATAATAGCACCGTGCTCGGCTGGGTGGTGAGCGTGGGACTGAGCCATGTGGCTCATCGCGGGGCGGTGGTGATAATGCGCCTTGGGGTGACGGGACATAAATATAAATAGTCGATACAAGAACGGTGCTGAACCGTGCCCCGGAACTAATTGGAAGTGCAGAAATATTTTTTTGGGTGTGACGAAGAACGCGGAAGTATTATTCGGAAGCTTAACGGAACCGTTTGACGATGGTGTTCCAGCGTGGAACGAGACCGGGTACACCGGACCTTATCCGTTGACGGAAACGGAAACAAGCATGATCCTGCCGATGGTTCTCCAGTACCTGACACCGGATTTCGTGTCTTTCTTCGGCCTGGGAGCAGTCTCAGCTGCCGTGATGTCATCAGCGGACAGCAGCATTTTGTCAGCGAGTTCCATGTTCGCTAGGAACGTCTACAAGCTCATCTTCCGCCAGAGGGTGAGTAGTCGAATGTTAGTCACAATCACAGAAATCCCGAACCACTTTCAAGCCCTCTCTCTCGCACAATTCACACTTCGTTCGTGGAGTCGCATTTCGGTTGGGGTCGGTTAAAGCTGATTTATCCGCGTAGGCTTCAGAGATGGAGATAATCTGGGTGATGAGGACGGGTATCGGTGTTGTCGGGATCCTTAGTACGGTGATGGCGTTAACGATACCCTCGATATACGGGCTCTGGTCGATGTGTTCCGACCTGGTGTACGTCATCTTGTTCCCCCAGCTGCTGATGGTCGTCCACTTTAAGCCGTATTGCAACACCTACGGCAGTCTTGCAGCGTACATAATTGCTTTCATGGTCAGAATCAGCGGTGGCGAGCCTCTGATGGGACTTCCGGCACTCATTCATTATCCAGGTTACGAACCGGAGACCGACACCCAGCTATTTCCCTTCAGGACAATGGCAATGTTGATGTCTCTGGTGACGTTGGTCGGTGTTTCGTACGGCACTCAGGTCGCGTTTATGACCGGCAAGCTTGCGCCTGGTTACGATATATTTCGATGCGTGGTCAACATACCCGAGGACGTAGAGCGAGTGGGTCCCGATCCCGCGGAAGGTGAACAGATGGCTGTGCTGGCCGGCGGGTCGGCCAGACTTTACGGCAGCAAAGATGAATCCAACGGCCGAGTGAATCAAGCGCTCGAGCCGGACGACGATATGGAACCAGGTTGTGGCGTAGGCGGAGGTGGCGGGTGCAGCGTTTTGGGTCAGTTGGAACCTCACGTCGATCGCCAGCCGCAATCCAGCACCGCGTTCTAACTCCAGGTTCCATGATCGGATGCTGTGACCAACAATAACTCCGGTGATGCGGTGTTTCTTCGTTTCTCCATTCATTCTTCTTTCGTTTTTTTCATTATTGCGCAACTGTACAATTGTATTGCGTCGATTCTATACTGCTATTTTGTATAGGATGCTTTCTGGTGCTCTTAATATGAACGGTTCTTTCATGCCACTGCGATTTCGTGTATAGTATAGTGATAACACCGTGCGATTTTTGTCCGATAGAGATTCAAGCACAGTGGGCTTGACCTACAAAATAATCACGATATAAATATCCTTGCGATTAGTTCGTGACGACGGTGATCGTGGTATGATTTGCACAAAGATCGGAAGGATACGCGGAGATGATTGCGGAAATTCCCCGGCGCGTTTTCAACGTCCGATCAATGGGTCGAAGGTCATCGCCGAGGTCATATCACTTGTGGTCAGGAACAGTTATCGTAGTCTCAATTAAGCAATAATTTTGAAGTTAACGCATTACATTTACATAACGTACTTGTTAGCTGTTTGCACATCGGGGAAATGAGAGCACCGCATCGCCTATTAGGCCTAGTCATTTTGTTTTTAAATATGTTTAGTACTAAATGAATATAAATAAATAAATAAATATATTACATGTATAGATACAAATTATATTGAATTCGGCTGAGTTTCAGGGCGGTTCATAGGATCTAAACTCGATCGCGGATCGCGTTGCGAAGACTCGTTTATAGTCGCTAGTGATCAATGAAACGTTCGGAAGTACTTATTTGAAATAAATTCTGCCGGTATAAATAAAAGTAGGGAATTCACGGCGGACGCTGATTGGAGTAGACGTGTTATATAAGATTCACGGTAGAATACCGAGCAGCCCACAGCGTGCTCCATGTAACGTGCGGTGTACATATGATCCTGTCATTTTTAATTACTTGTGTGGACTTTCGTGTTGGGCACCGAGTGTGTATATTGGCATTTATTTCGGAATTATTGCCGTGCATGCTGCGGTGTATGTATTAATATAATATACTGTTCCAAAATATCGATTATAGATCGATGCTTTTCTACGTAATCGTCGCATGATCGTAGCAATCAAGCTTATGTTATACGATTAGAGGCGGAAAAATTTCGGAATCTTTTGACGTGCAACAGTATTAAATTTGAAAGCTATACATAGAATTCGTGTTAATGATCGCGTGAGTGTACAATTCTAGGTTTTAGCCAAGCGTGTAATAGATACAAGGCCCCGAAAGTCAGCTGATCGGTTATATTTATTATATAGTATATATTGCCATATATAGTATATATATAGTTTATAATATAGTATATATTGCCATATTGTTTGAATGAAATAATGAATAGCCAGTAAGTATAACTTATGCATACCCAAGACAAGACTATACTACAGTATACATATTACCAACCGTACATATCAGTGCATATCGAAAATAGTTGATATTAGATTATACCTATAATGTAAGTAAATATGAGAGTTTTTATGAAATATGAATGAATATTTAATTTTCGTATCACCTTGTTACAAATGCTATTTTTTAATTAAAAAAAAAAAAAAAAAAAAAATCAATTCCAAGACACGGAAGTATGGGCCGTGCAAGTGCAATAGCATTTAATTGCGGTGTAGAAATAATTAATTAATTGTATAGCTGCAGCAGAATGATATTATACGTCTTATCCAGCTTATCTTATTTTCCGTAGGAATGTTCGTCATGCACGTATATACATTATACATAACGCATACGTATATGTTGAAATTAACTTCATGTTGCTGTATTTTACACTTATGACGAAAAAATTATGTATAGCGTTGTTTTCGGTAGCGCGCTGCAATAATAACACGTATATCTAGGTATATGTGTGTATCTCATAAT
Organism: Neodiprion lecontei; assembly: GCF_021901455.1. Taxonomy (NCBI): domain Eukaryota; kingdom Metazoa; phylum Arthropoda; class Insecta; order Hymenoptera; family Diprionidae; genus Neodiprion; species Neodiprion lecontei. Next base: position 27,577,046 of record NC_060262.1, read on the forward strand.
TTTTAATAGTAATAAAACTGTGCAACATGACGCGAAACCCCGAACGCACATATTATCATGTGTCACCTACATATCAATTACATCAAATCAATGTAATAAACGGTATATACATATCATATAATAAGTACATAAAAATATACACGCATATCAATATAATGTATTTATGTCGCTGTCATAAAAGATGAATTAATCCCACTGGAAAGCAGGTGTTTCAAGGTTTATTGAGGGGGTTGAAATGTTGGTGAAAAACTAGCACACAGTATGTAACATACGTCAACGCATAGGTATTACTCATCCACGTGATCCGTTCGACTGTACGGCACTGAATCGAGTTATAAGCCGTTATACAGTTTGAAATGAAACTTGGAGTCTTTCGAACATCGTATCCGCAATTTTTCAAACGGATATTTTGAAAATTCATATATGTACTGTATACTATGTATTGTATTCTCAGAAAAACGTCGTATATATATATATCAAATGAATCCTGTATAAACCTAATACCAAAAGTATATTACACCTGTATACATATACATATATATATATAATATCGAAGTGTTACTTAATAATGTACTATTCGTAATATAGTTATACGACCGAAAGAAAAACACCTAACAAATAAAAACGTAAGCAAGATGTTGATTGTAAGTGTTAAAAATAAACGGTGTATAAAAATACGCGCCGTGCTTGGTTCTGCTTCCTCTACGTAGATTTCTTCCCGTGTATTTACTCTTATTACTCTTTATCAAAATTTTGACCAGTACCGTGATCGCTATTCTTACCTGCGTTCACGGTTGGTATGCAATTACGTCACATTACCCGTAGACAATCTTCGTTTGAAGAAATTCAGTGTGTGCTCATTGCGCGAACCGAGTAACGCAGTCTCGCTCAGCTTCTGCATAATTTTATTGCTCTACTTCGTCAATCCTCAATTCCAGGAAGCTATTTCACTGCAATACTTTCAAAAATATTTTACTTGCTTTCTCTCCGCCAGGAAGACGAAAAGTTTTCACTATCTAAAGGTGCAGTGTAACATGACTTACGGTTCGGTAGTTTTTAAATTATGAAGTAGCGTTAGTCTTACAAATATATTCCATGGAAAGTGGGGCAGGGTAAGGTGCACAAAATGTAATCCAAGTAAAATTCTTCACAGCAGACCAGCTTTATTGGTAAAACAAAAGCGTTTTCACAAAAATAATAAATAAATCATATTCAGTGTAAACAGTTATTTGTCTAACAGCTGGATTAGATAATTATTCTATTCTTTTCTTTTTCTTTTTGTCATGTATAAAAATATAAAAATGTACATATCTTGTTCCTACTGTGGAAGCGAAATGGTTTAGTATCTACAATTAATTCAGCTCAGTTAGTGAAATGGGGATCGAAGCGCGGGTTTCTCCTGATGGACTTCATTCGTCATCGTCAGGATTCCAGCTATAAGAGAGAAAACATAACAGGGAACCAAGGTGGAGACATAGAGATACACAGAGAGGGAGAAGGAGATAAAGAATATCGATTTCACGTTATAGCGCAGAGTTCGAACAAAATACTCAACCTCCCCGTGTACGATTCCTAAACAATCTGGCATTGATGTTAGAGTAGAAAACAATCGGGACGTGCAGTTTCGAGTGTCATGGTCAGAGCTGATGCCTGCAGGTTCAACAACTTATTTCCTGTTAGAGAAAAACCAGCGATGGAAGCAAGTTCATCGGTGATTACCCGCTTGTTGATGGGTTAATAGATCTTATAGTTAGCTTAATATTGGTAGCCGCCGTTGCTGGCGTAGCTCTGTCCACCGCTGCTACCACCGGAGCTGTAACCGCCTCCACTGCCGCCGGAACTGTATCCACCACCTCCTCCGGAACTGTATCCACCACCTCCTCCGGAGCTGTATCCACCACCTCCTCCGGAGCTGTATCCACCACCACCGCCGGAGCTGTATCCACCTCCGGAGCTGTATCCACCACTGGAGCCACCGGAGCTGTATCCACCTCCGGAACTGTATCCACCCCCGCCGCCTGAGCTGTAACCACCGCTGCTTGAAGAGGGTGCGCCATAGCTGGAGGATGGCTGACTGGCACCGCCGCCGCTGAAGTGTCCACCGCTAGAGCTGTAAGAGATGATTTCGTGATAATGCGATGCCCTACATGCCATCGTAGTTGGTGATTGTAGTTTTGATGGATTGAATTGACTTTGACGAAACAAGTAGGGGTCAGTGTTGAAAGCGTGGAAACGTTTCTTCACTGCTTGGTGTTTGATTTTTTATTGCGGTGTTTTTCGAAAATGAAGCTTTTGCTTACCCGCCGCCAAAACTACTGCCACCGAAGCTACCGCCTCCTGAAGACGGTGCTCCGTAGCTGCTTGAGGGTTTAGAAAAGCTGCCACCACCTCCGGAAGAAGGTGCACCGTAGCTTGAGGAGGGAGCTCCGTAGCTCGAAGAGGGTCGTCCGCCGCCGGAAGATGGTGCTCCGTAGCTGCTTGAGGGTTTGGAAAAGCTGCTACTACCTCCTCCGAAAGAAGGTGCGCCGTAGCTTGACGAGGGAGGTCCGTAGCTCGAAGCGGGTCTTCCGCCACCGGAAGATGGTGCCCCGTAGCTGCTTGAGGGTTTGGAAAATCCACCACTACCTCCTCCGAAAGAAGGTGCACCGTAGCTTGACGAGGGAGCTCTGTAGCTCGAAGAGGGTCTTCCACCACCGGAAGATGGTGCTCCGTAGCTACTTGAGGGTGCACTGCCGCTGAATCCACCTCCGAAACTTCCACCACTGCTAAACCCGCTGCTGCTGCCACCGCTGAATCCACCGCCTCCCGAAGATGGAGCTCCATAGCTACTCGATGGTGCTCCGTAGCTGCTGGACGGTGCACTGCCACCGAAGCTACCTCCGAAACTTCCACTGCTGCTTCCGCCGCTGAATCCGCCACCACCTCCTGAAGACGGGGCTCCGTAGCTAGTCGATGGTGCTCCGTAGCTGCTTGACGGTCTGCTGCTTCCACCGGATGATGGCGCTCCGTAGCTGCTGGACGGTGCACTGCCTCCGAATCCACCGCCGAAGCTGCCACCGAAGCTTCCGCCTCCAGAAGACGGTGCTCCGTAACTGCTGGACGGGGCACTGCCTCCGAATCCACTGCTGAAGCTTCCGCCTCCAGAAGACGGCGCTCCGTAGCTGCTGGATGGCGCGCTGCCTCCGAATCCACCGCCGAAGCTGCCACCGAAGCTTCCGCCTCCGGAAGATGGGGCACCGTAGCTGCTGGATAGCGCACTACCTCCGAATCCACCACCACCACCTCCGCCGATGTTGGGAGTTCCGTAGCTCGTTGATGGTGGCAAGTAGCTGCCGGTTAGTGGAGCTGTTGAAGAATGAGTCAGTTGGTAAATGTATCCTCACGGTCAATGTGGGATGATTTCACAAAGTTACTCGATCTGGATGTTTGACAGATGGTCAAAAAATACGACATCACTTGGATTTGGTGAATATTTGACTGGATGCTCCATTGTGTCAACCTTGAATTCGTGACAGGAATGATGATGATGATTTCCTTATTTGACGCTGTGTGAGATATAACAAGGGCTCAAGGAATAATGGATACAGTAGTCATTTTTCACAAACGTGTCCTTATACCGAACTAAAACTTTCCATCTGCGAACTAATCTTTACAGTGAATCAGCAGTACGTATGCACATGCTTGTGAATTGTCTCCAGATACTTTCTTCCATTTTACGGTTACGACCGTCTTCTTAACGTCTCATGATGTTCGCATGGGAGAAGGAAAGTTTTAGATCAGCATTGTACGTCACATCACCAGAAGATGTGTTTCACCACTCAGCTTCATCTAACCCCCTAATAAGTCTAAGTAAACTTGAAATATTTACGCAGCTAAGTACCCGACAAAATAGATATTGCTAGTAGTAACGGATTCGCTAGATCAGAATCATTCTTGAATTCGATTTCGATGCAGAACTCAGATTACTGATTTGGGACCCCAATTCATCTTGGAGGAGCGACAGACATACGTCGGATACGAATTTCATAATTGAAAGTTAGCTGTACGAAATCGAAAGTACCTAACCGACAATTTAGGTACGGTAGTTTGTAGCTTTCGTGTAGATTGTAATTTAACCGGTAAAAGAATTATCGATAAAATTTTATAGTTTTATCCGAATTCTACTATGCTGAATAGCGCATAAAAAAACTTCGAACAGCCACTAATATTTCCGGAAGAGTAAAAGATAGCGTTCGCGCCTGTGCAGGCTCAAACGAATTCTTAAACGAGTATTGAAATTATCAACTTTCAAGACCGTTAACACTAAACTGCTAATTGCCAGTAGATATGGTGAGCGTAGATGATTATCTCATTTCCACAAACCTTTTGGAGCGTAAGTTATACGGCGCTATTCTTAGAGCTACGATTGCGGAAGGTCCGGATACTATTTATTATACTGAACGATCCTCTTTACACGTTAATGCCGCGGGCCATCGCACGTGGGCAATTCGAAAACAGAGAAAAATACCAACTGTGGAAGGCATGGCGCAGCTGTATCTGTAATGCATAACCTGTCGTAACTTGCAACTGGAGAGCACCAAATGAAATCGAATTTTTCTCGACGTTGCAGTTTCGCCACGAGTGGTTGATTACACTGAGACGCTGAAATGATTGAAGATTGACTGCACCAAACCAGCGAATACGAAACGTGACTAGCCGAGTTATGGAGAGTGTCTGGTAGACACGAGTGACGACCGCGAATTAACTAGGGCGAAAGTGCTCCGAGATCGTAAAGTGTCCGAGGTCATGCGGGAATTGGAGATTTAAATCTTAGGAATGGTATCAGAAATTCACGTCGGTCATAAACGTTTCTTTTACTTTTGAACCTTCGAAATTTTACTTTTATAGTTAACAGTTCGGAATTCCGACAGGTAAAGCTTCACACCGAAATATTAATTCCAGTACCGTCGTGCAGGTCTCGAGTCGAGCGTGATGTGAGAATTCTAGTTTTACCGTAATGACACTGTTCATGTGGCAATTAAACGCATCGTTTCTCTAGGTTCCACTACGACTTCCGCCATTGTGTGCTAATGAAAAAGCGACATTTACTTGTTTGGAAAGAGACCTTGCCCAGAAAGAAGCTGTCTGTAATGTATGGAATAAATCAAGTCTACTGCTCTACATGCGCTTTGCTATTGTTCCAACTGTAAGAACGAAGGTTACCACGGAGTTCATAGTGGGTTCGCTCCTCAATGGTTTGTAATGTAGTTTACATGTGCCGTACGAAAGACGTCTGTTTCTCATTGCATTTAAATGTTGACAGGATCACGAGTTACTTGAGGATCTATAAAACGGAAGAAGGAGTTTATGTTTAAGGAACTAGAAGCTGAGGAGAGGCTCGTAAAATTTATGCCAAAGTCGATTGCTGGGTAAGCACAGGTTGTGGGATTTAGCAAGCTAATTGTATGAAATCTTGCGGAATAGAATCATACCACAAAGGGGTTTCAGCGGAGTCGGCAATTTCACAACAACTTCTGAAACTGTCTATGAGGCTGACAGTCATTCGTTGTGGAAGAAAGGCTGTGGAAAGCGGTTTGATGAATTTTTCGAAAATGTGAACTCCAGCCAAATCGGTTCACATAGGAGTACGGATAACAGATTACAACTTGCTTCGGAATTAGATGGATAACGGTGCAAAAGTGAACCGAGAAAACGTCACGGGGATGCCACGAGGGGCAGCAGTTTGACGGAGCGAATCGCAGTGAAAGTGTGGGAGTCGCGACTGAGTCTGTACTTGCTCAGAGGCGCAATTTTGCCGTTGTCGTTACCGCGATTATCCCAGTCCCTTCAATTCCTCTCTAGCCTTCGCTCGACTCGAACTTTTATGTGTTGTTCCCCCACTTCTCCTGAAAAGTCTCGACTCCTGATGTACGGAAACGCGCGCGATCGCGGACTCTGTGTTAAACCTTTGTGGAGAAATTCACATTCGGACGATAGTCGCGTTGATGTGATTTTTTTTATCTCTTGTATACTGATTGATTGAATTTAAAAAAATTATACACTATAGTTGGGGCGATTCGAAGAGTGGATTGAAACTCTGATTTAAATTGGCATCGTTGGTACGATTCTCTCTTCACTGACACATCGAATGTATTCGTTAATATTTCGGCTAGCTTTTACCGTAATTAGCACTCATGAAATGTATACCTGTACCTTCCGCTGCAGGTGATGCCTAATAAATTCCTATTCAGATATATATCGTATCGTAATAACTCGCTTAAGTATTTTTAACGTTCAACGGTAATTATCATCTACCCGAATCATATTTTTATTCAGTAATGCTTGCTCGAGGGGTAACGGTTAATTAACTCTTATATATGTACCTATGCTTACACAAAGCTGGTCAATCTCATCATTTATGATATTATAACGACTTCATATGAATATACGTATACATGGTAACGATTTTTAATATTTTGTTTAATAAAAATTCAAAGAATTCGAGTACTTCAGTACTAACGAGCTTCGAATAAATTAGTCACAGTGTGCAGTAAGCGAACAGAATGTGAAATTCGTCGGGATTTGTTTATGCGTGGTTTACCTATTCGCCTTATTCCACCGCGTATGGATCATCGGACAGTTTTAATAACCGCGTAACACGCAAATACGCGGGTGATTGTCAAATACGCACGATAACGAAAGCGAGAAAGAATAACGAATATTGGCTGTTCAAGGTCTCTGAAAGTCTCACGTGATTACCATCTATTATTTTCACAGTAATTTCGTTTTCAACGAGTTGAGTAATCGCCGCATGGTCGTATAAATTTTTGCTCAGAAAAATATCTTTCAACGCTACGAAAAATCTCAAAATTTTCTCATTATCGCAGTGGCGATAATAAAAAAAATTTAACACCAAATCTATCAGTGCAATTTCTCGGCGACCGTGTATGCCAAATTCGCAATTAGGACGGAATTCTTACTGGCTTCGTACTTCCGTAACGGGTTTATTTTTTAATCGTCAATCAGCGCGATGGACAAAGTAACCAATCCTTACCTTCGGCGTAACTGGAAGGTAGAAGTGCGGTGGCCACTAGAGCAGCAGCCACAAGAGCCCACATCTTAGCAGGCCTCATGCTTTAAACTTTTGGACGCGTCGACTTAGAAACCTGACCGAATCACTTTTCGATATAAAAACTCGGTATTATCCTCCACGTGTTTTCGAAGCTGCGTTTAGTTTGCTCTAACATGCTTCAAAGAGTTCGTATCTGGCTTTTATAGTTGGCTGTCTTTCGGAGAAAGTCTTCGGCGCTACAAGAGGATGCCACCTCCGAGAGTGGGGCGAGGACGCGGGGCGTCGAGGTGTTTGGACGCCAGAATACCGGGGAAAGATGCGCTCCTTACGCTCGAATCATGCCGCGTTCAATATTCCACACTCTGGTTACGCTGCAGGGACGATTGACTCGTCTTTTCTTTCCTGGTATTCCGGTCAAAATGTCCACCTAACGAACCGGCCGGAATTTCTGAAAAACTTACGTCCAAGCTAGTTGAAACACGGTCAAAGAAACAATAAAACAGCGCAGCCTTGGCGCTGATTAAACTTTAACCAGGCTGAGAAAAATTGCATCTGTTTAAGTTACGTACGAAATTCTAGAAAAACGGGTATCGGTACGAAAACGGTTTTATTTAGGCAGTTCTGGAACCACTGGAAAATACGATCCAACTAGGAACCACTTGGTGTGATTATAGATTTTAATATTACAATTTATGATTATTGCAATGTCAAATCTATTCCTTCGGTTGGCTAAAATTTTTTCAAGTAATTGACACAATAACATCAATTTGTTGTTGCATCAATATAAAATTATCGCAATAGTCTGAACTAAATTTCTCAGTTGTGGTGAACAATGAAAATATAGTTAAAGATTGCTTGGCGAATGCATAAGTAAAAATTTCTTTAAGTAGAATCAAAGCTTATTCTCGGGCCGTTGTATTAATTTACGGAAGATGTGAGCAGACGCATTATAGACTTTGTGTCAAGTCGTCGTTGCAAGTTATTCGTTTGCTTGAACTTGACAGACAGTAGAAATTCGTGGAGACGGTGCTTTCCGGTATTTTACGACACCAAGAAGGTATTAAAGAACATGAAATGGTCAAAAATAGGACTAAAAAAAAAAATCCAACTGTCGCACCGGTCACGCCAATTTGCCAGGTATAATTTGCTACCTGACGTTATTAAGGCGAACTGCCAGGAACTGAAATAAGAGAAATACGTGATTTGCATTCGGTACGAAGTTAGCGTATGTGCCGGCTTACCTGTGTCAGCTGCGAAATGAAATTTTAGGATTGCTTTACGAAAGGGAAATTCTGGCGTACGGGCACCGGAACAAAGTGTCGGCTGTCTTCAGCCGTGACACTGCCGAGACCGAATGAAATTAAAGGGAATGTGTCTTTTTCACCATTCTACTCGTTATTTCCACCTTTTTCGCGCTCCGTTATGCTGTTATTCAATATAATAAGCTCTTCGCTCTCTAATGGCAGCACCGACTGCTTGTGCTACTGCAGCTATGTATCCATAATGCCACAGAACTGTTGTCTCCGAACCGCAGAGGTCATTCACTCCTAATTATCAAAGCGGTTTGGCATTTTAATCAAGATTTTCATAAACTAGAGGCAATTTGACGAGGAATAAAACGCAGCAGGCATACGTGTCTCTGAAAGCTCGTCGCGATATATCGAGAAATTATAGAGTCTTGCTCATCCATGGTGGTTCCAGATTCATTACCTTCTAGGATATACAGTAGATCGTGATCGGTTTGCTAACGGTCGAAATTTGTTTTACAGTCTCCCATTCCAATTCGAACGCAAATGAAAAGTAAAATTTAAGTTTGCACTTGGTAATGCTTGCGTAACGTCCTCCTGTATTCATCGCAATATGTATGCGCGTCGTGTCCTCGACCTAGAGAACAAGCCATCACACATTTCACTGCAGCTTCGATCTAATTTCAACCATCACGCAATAACGTGTCGAGCGTTTTTCTCTCCTTTTTTACTTTAGCGTGATATTCGAATACCGTAGGAGATCATGAATAAAGCGTGTCAAATTATTGTTTTGTTGTCTTTGATTATCATGCAAATGTATGACAATTAAGAGCGAATTTTCACTTCGTGACTTTCAACGAATAGTTTGTTACCTAACGCTTCCAGTTACGGAACATTTCGAACGCATAATTATTACATCTGCAACTTCAAGATTATATCTGATTATAAAAAATCCTGATATCATCTTGCCGGTCTCTTAGCATCCGTAAAACATGAATAGAAAATTTTTTTTTATCTTGATCAAGTTAACAACCTGGTTCTGCCGGTTCCTTAAGTATCCGAAGTAAGCACTATGGGTAAAATAAAAAAAAACGAACTCCTTGCTCTCAAAAATTCACCAATCAGTCAAGGAATTTGTACATGTGCGTGTATTACAAAGATTTCATCTCCTATTCCAACTGTTCGAATGAGTTCAAGGCATGCCGGCCAGTATCATCAGTCAAAATTCCGCGTGAAATAGGTTTCTCCATCCTATATTATAAGAAAAAAAAAGAACATTAATATGACAAAGCGTGAAAATCCCGCCTGATCTGCTCCTTTTTTTTGGCTTACATCTCCTCACTGTATTTTGAATCCATAAGATCGGTATTTACTTTTAACACAAAGGTCTTGATCCGTATTATTGATTACGTACAAACAGATGTATAGTTTTTAATTGCTACCATTGCTGAGAGTCCTGGACAAACGTTGTGCTAAATAATACGAGGGTCATCTTCGTTTCAACTCTTGCCCATAAACAGTTCGTAATCTGCCGCAATAACTCGTCAAGTATTCACCCACATGCAGCCTTCGTTTGTTGAGTGAAAAAATTAATGTATTACAAGACTGTGGGATAGCGGGTTTAGTTTACACTAAGACACAAGCATATACGTCGGTCTTAATGAGTTTGCGCGAGCAAAACAAGCAAGCAGGACTGATGCAAGTCGTACGTAATTAGTGATGTTAGAAAGGGTTGCACAGATCTTCGGCATTTGTTATCCGGATTAATATTCAACTGCTCGGCATAAAACTCCCCCGTCACTCGCAATCGGTACGTCTGCATGACTTGGCTGACTGTGGAGGCTTTCTGCTTACAGGCGGATGCGAAATCCGGTGAGTCACCGATGCGTTTTCCTGCAGCAGGCGCAATGTTTCAAATTCGCTTTAGTTCTACAGGTCAACGTTTTCTCTAGACACCTAATCGAATCGGTTATCCGTTAGGTTACGCAACTGAGAGCCATCGCATAGGCGTTTGATATTCCTAACAGCGAGTCGAAGGTGCGTTAAGTTGGAAATTCATCATCGGCTGCATTCGGTCTGCTTTGCCAGATCACGTCGCGTTCTATCTATGTTGTGTCAAATTGCGATTGGGTATATAGAAATTACGGTTACCACGAGAAGAAAATAAGTATACGTAAAGTGCTGTGAAAAAAAAGAATGGGAAACAGAGTGACTGAATGAGTTGAGGCAATGTGAAATAAGTCTAGTCGGTCTTGTGTGCTATGTAATTAAAATTACCGCAGATAATAACTATCGAAGTTTAATCGTACCTATAGTATTCCCAGCTCATCAGAGATGCGAGCATAATGGGGCCCAATTATAATTGCACACATTAATTAGCACTATTTGAATGCGGAAGCATTCTCTAAACAGGTCAACGAAGAAAAACGAGAGCTCGAACATCAGGAGTGGATTATCTCATGTAACTTAACGGGCTTATAATACGGTCTATGACGACATTTCCATTCTTTCCTTACGACGTTTTAGTCTTGGATTTTTTTACCACTTGACTAATTCGGCCGACTTTGCATTCGTACCTTTCAATTACAAAACGCTTCACCGTTGCATTTGCAGGATTCTATAATGCAGTACCTACGCGTGATCTATAAGTTAATGTTTCAAGAGTCTTGAGGCAACTGGTCGCAATTGGGTTGCACAGAACGGTGTCGAAACGGCAAGCTGCTACATATACTCATCCGCGATTTATTATAAGTACCCGCAATGCATTCACTATTCACATGCGGCTTTAATTAACCGTGTGCAATATCCCGAGCTATTCGTAATATATAATTGAAACAAATTGGACCGAGACACGAGCCATTGTCAGAGCTAATACCTTATTTAATTGTCCTGCATCTATGAAACCACACTCTCGGTATCCCATCACGTGCAATTTGCGTCGAATATTTTATGACTCTTAAATAATTGCCGTAATTACTTATGGCCATACGTCATATTCAAACATTTGCTAAGATTGACGTCCCGTAGACACTTTACGTTCAATCAATTACCCCGCGAGTGTGGAAAAATTATCCGACTAATCACCCATCTTCGGGAAGTGGTTTTTAATCTTTTTCGGGCGGCTTGACCGTGAACATTCTCCCAAAATAACACTCACCGTTAATACGTGAAACGTTATGGATCGTTTCACTACGAAGATCACGTCCAACCGTGATATCTATATGCGTTTTGCATACCTCATGGACCTTGTTCCCATGCACCTTCACTCAGCTTGACAGAAGGAAGACAGGTGCAGTGGACAAATGACCCGGAGTAAAGAGATCTTAAAAGAATTATGTCACCGTTGGGCTGTGACCTTGTTCGGTAACAAATTTAGCCCAGGTTGCCGTACATAACATGCTTACTCAACCAAAAGTCTACCGACTTGAGTGCACGAGAAATGCATTTCTATCCATTTTCACTCTTAAGATTTTCAGCGTTATATCAATTAATTTTGTTATTGGAATTTCGGTGAAGTGGCCACTTTACGGTATAAACCTGAGTAAAAATAGTAATTGTTTTGGTACGTTCGAGCGAACCCGGAGCAGGAAATGATTATGAATACTTTCAAGCGTGCTTGAATTTTTTCCAGCCATCTTTTCACGGATATAGCAGTTTACAATAACAGTCGAATAAAAAAGGATGTACCTGCGAGTACTTAACGATGGGAGATGGCATTGAATCGAGTAGAAAGATGAATCTGTGGTCAATCTTGAGAAGAGCAGACACGTAATATCGCACGGTCGCCACTCGTCAAATAAGTCAGTCAAGGCTTACGGATGTGCTTAAGGTACCTATAAAGGTTTATTAGTGCCTATCAACTTGAAGATTTATATGCACCAGTGAATATATATTCCTTGAAAATCTGGGGAGTATAGAAGTTAATCCCTGTAATTGCCTGCGGGGCGCATGAATTCAGTGACATAATCCTTGCCTTTTAATCGATGATTGCAGCTCGTTGGCAATCCGACCTCGTGTAAAGTTTGTTAGAAATATGTCCTGTCTTTTCTAATTTGCACGAAGAGAGGAATAAATGCAGTAGACGTGATTAATTTATTGATTAAAAAATCTAAATTCGATACGTCAAACAAGTGTAATCAACAACGGACTCTATTTTATATTTCGTAAACCGTCCGATTAGACATTTAATATTTTCCCACCATCTATACCGTGTCAAAATCTACCTTCTTGTATTAAACTTTAAGCAGTCTTCTTTTATCCATCGACCCTGAACTTTACGCATCGTGACTGTTAATTATTAATCTCGGATATCCACGTCCATAGACAGCTGCAAAGTTTATGAAATAAAGTGAGTATATAATGCAGGATTGCACAAAATTGTTGGCATGCTGTGAAAGACGATCTGTTCGATGGTTTTTCAACAGACATTAAATGATGTACCGAATATTTAGACTTGTATCAAAGAGGTTTGTTGGTCAAAAGTTGATACTTTTTATTAATTTTACTAGGAAATAGTCGCATGTAGAATATTTTTCAAATAGTTACATTCATCAGCTACGAAAATCAAGAATACTAGAATCAAAAACAAAAGCTTGTATAATACTGCTTCATTTCAAATCGCTTTAAAATGCTTAAAAATGTATTAAATTTGTTCGATATCACTGTACGATGGTTCGTTTCGTTCAGTAGACTATTATTTGCTACTAGGTTACTGAAAAGGATATCTGTTTTAACAGTAATTTCGATACAGCCATTTGTCGATCATAATCATCAATATCGGTGCAATGTTTTAAAATCGATTATCTAACGATCCCGACACGACGAAAGAGTGGATTTGTAGAAAATAGTCATCTGATTTATCATCGTAGATCGATAGCAAGTCATTAAGCCTTTTCAGCAGCGTCGACTATTAGCGTTGGTAGTTATTGCTGTGTTGATGCTAATGAGTTTTATTGATAAACATCACTAAAATAGCGACTGATTTCTATTTTTCACGCCACATGACTGGTACAAAAGGTTCAGGAGACAGTGCACGATCGTTAGGAAATTCTTTATTCACATAATGAACAAAGCAGATTTCTATCTGGTGAGAAATGAAAAAAGTGAAGTAAAACAAATTAACCTCGATGATATAGAAAAAGAGGAAAGAAACACTCATCAGCGGCTGAGATGAGGATGTAAGGAAATGCGGGATTTAAATCATCGCTGCTGTATCGAGAATCTTACTGCCTGCCGCAATACAAAATTTGTGCAACGTAGAGAACGAAGAGATAAAAGATGCGATTACTGCTGCTTTGGCACGAGGCTCGATGGGTGCTTGAATAACGTCCCAAGAGTTTCTCAAGTTTGTCTTATCTCGACTCGAAGGAACGTTGCGTCCGGCCGCTGTGGCAGTTTCTGTTATAAGGCGGTAGGTAGGCAGGCATAATGCGTCGAGATTGCCCAAGAAACTTTTTACTTTAGACTCGGTAAGTAAGTCACCTGCTCTCGTTAAGGAGCACAATGGCTGCCTCTCGAGTGCGCCGCGGTACGTCGGAAGAAAGATTCATTCGCGATGAGAAAATGCTGACTAACAGAGAACTGCTCACCTCTCAAGGTTTCCCTCGAATAAAACCTGACCTGCGGACGATTTCGTAACGCAGCTTAATTGAACAAGTCGACTTTTGCATGATCCGATACGTAGCGCGCAACTTTTTATCATACCAGACGCACGTTGGTTACACGCATGATTTGTTACACTTGCCCTGACATTCGGAGTGTTGAGAAACTGAGTTACAATGATTTTCAGAATCCGGAGATAATGTGCGTATATTCGGTCAAGTCATCGTAGTGTGAAATTTATCATCGATTTAATTGGATATTAATTTTCATATCGAAAGAAGTCCGGTGTGTAAAATTCCGTCGACAAATTTTCAGATTGTCGCCGCGTTCGTTTGCGATTAAGAAAAAACGAAAGAATCCGGTTCGGAATCAGCCTTCGGTTATACGAACAGCTAACGAATTCAGCAGCCTCGGCGCGATCCTTCAAATAACGTAGAACGATCATCTTTTGACAGAATCTTTCATTTCGATCCAAACAAAGTTTTTAGGCTGTGCCACGGTGGAAAATTGTAAATTATTTTTTTCTGAAACACCATAATACATGCATATATCTGCCGTAATCTAATAATTTGTCGAAAAAATTCTTTACTTTACTTTTCTATGTATGAAAAACCGAAATTAAGAACGACAAAAGTTGACTATTGCGACAAAGTCTCCTATCTCTTGATCGCAAGACGTTCGTTTAATTCTGTTCCAACTACACAGGTACTTGTACAAATCAGTTTATACCATGTTATAAACCCTCCGGCGTCTAATAATTGGCTTATACTCGAAGAGTCACAAGTTGGGAGCACAGTATCGTTTGGATCGTTGAAATGAGGTACTAATGTCTCTAGGTCGAGCATCAAGGATTGCGCAACGTTGTTATTGGCCACGATCAGCATGTCATTCACAACGTCGAATCACCATCATCGTGATCCGTCGTGAGTGTCTCAATTTTTCGGTAAACGATATTGATGCGATTTTTCAACCGTATGTTTTACACGAAAAATTACATAACCAGTCATATAACGTGTAACATCGGAAGATTTGAATCGAGCGGAGGAGAATGAATCGTCCAGTAACAGCCGTCTGGAACTGACGTGAAATGACGACGTGAGATTTTGTTGCGTGCATCGGGGCCCCTGCAGCGACTCTGCACCAACGCATGGCAAGATATACGTGGCATGCACTTCTAGCTGTGTACGTCGTCTATAGTTCCAAACCGAACATCTGCACGAGGCAGCATGCGAGGTTTCGTGACGTGCAATTAACGGACCTAACGTAAATCCGTCTGCTCTAGCTGACAATGCGAGCGCCGTGCAAGTTCTAGTTCAGTCTTTGATCTGAAGGAAGTCGATAATTTAATAGCTGTTGGAAATGAAATTGTACACCAAAGGAACTCGAATTACTGAAATATTCTTAGAAATCAATCGAGGCAGCTGAAATCATCAGGAGTTAGTGAGGATTACTTGAGATCACGTCATGATGGTGTTGAAGATATCGCGTGGCAAGCTTTGCTAATCATAAAAATCATTTTGAGTCTTGAGGTGAACGCCAAATACCTTCGATTCGTTCATATCTTATCGATATCTATCTCATGGTGTGATTTCATTCAATCGCTGCTTATCAAGTAATCATCGTACCATATTCATACATAGTAGTATATTAAAGTTCGAAACCAAATTTTGGATGGTCGGATGTTCAGAAAGTGACGTCACCCAAAATTTCTTTTCTCTTGACGTCATCGAACTACAGTAACCGTCACGACCAAAATCAGCCAACCGAATTTCTCAGTCTGGAAACAACCGCGCAGTAGAGCGGACGGATGAGAATCGCGCTCCGCAGATTTCGAGTAACGGGTTCTCTATCTCCTGGATCCTGCGTTCCGGGACCGCTTCCTGGTGAAACACGATTTCCAGGACAAGCTCTCCGTAGTTCTGGCTGTCCAGGTCCATGACCTGGTGACTTTTGACCTTCAGGACTAATTTTCCGTAGTTCTGCCTGTCCAGGTCCTCCATCTGGTGGATCTCGACCTCCAGGACTCGGACTCCGTAGTTTTGGTTGTCCAGGTCCTTGACCTGGTAACTTTTGACCCTTACGAGTAATTTTCTGTGATTCCTGCGCTCCAGGTCCGCTACCTGGTGAAGCTCGACTTCCAGGACAAGCGCTTCGTAGTTCCTGCACTCCAGGTCCTTCACCTGGTGAATTTCGACTTCCAGGACCAGCGCTCCGTAGTTCATCATAGTTCCTGCTCTCCAGGTGATTTACCTAACGAATTACGACTTCCAAGTCCCTACCTGGTGAATTTCGACCTCCAGGACGAGTGCTCCGTAGTTCCTGCTCAGTGCAGTGAAAAATATCGTTATATAGAAAAGAACAATTTCAGAGGGTAACCTGGTCGATTTCGACGTTGATGCATATATCTTTAAATATCGAAGTCCACGTACCTCAACCATGAAAAAGAGCTGAATGGTTTACATGGATTTGGAACGGCAAAAAAAAAAATCAAAGAAAAAAAAAATCCGTGCCATTTATATATTTCCATGTCGGATGAAAATGTATGTCAGCGTTTTTGTTCAGAACTGTGCGTAGAATGGGACTGTTAAGCCTTTTTTCGTTTTTGAGATACGAGGACTTCGATATTTGGAGATATACACGTCAACGATGAAATTAACCAGGGCGTCCCATTAAGGATAGAAACGGATTGTTGGATGAGACCAGGCGCGTAAAAGAAGCGAAGTAGCGCAAACTGCACAGATTTAAGGTTCTCCTCACAATCAGTTTGAATTCTATAAAAATAATTATCGCCTCTGGCAATGATCAACAACTGGGCATTCTCTAATACAGCTTCCGTCAACGCGTCACTGCGTCTTTGACAGAATAATAGAACATTCCTCACGCTAACCGTCGCTTCCGTCTCATAAATCTTGTTCGATTCGGTTCAGCGATGCTACTGCACGGAGATGTAACGGTTTGAATATAAGCATCAGGCGAGCCCATCGGCAGTGAAATTGTACGTAACCGTGCGGTTCGGAACAGGAAATCCTACCGCATTAATAGTTTCTTTGGTTTTCTCGTAGAGATCGGTCCTCGCTTGATCATCACTTTTTAGTTGAAAATTAAATTTCACACGCGCTGAACCTCAAGACTGACAATGAGATGACCGTAGAGTCGAGTTTACATTTTCGACGGTGAAAAATAGCTGGAAGTATTTCACAGTTCACGTAATATGAGACGTTTTAGTATTGGTTCAAGTGACATTTGAGAATTCTTTTGCTGAAAATAGACTCGATAATTTTCATCTTAAATTTCACCTCCGCAATCTGATATGTAAAATTACGATCACTGAAATTATTCTGTGATATTTATTCACTTAAAGATGACAACCGAACAGCTTACGTAAAAATTTTTCACATTTTGAAAGTCCCTCATGTGTTATGAGTGAAACTCGAGGTTAGTGAAAGAATTATAAAACAGTAAAACGTAATTGAAAACGTATAAAAAAGTACGAACGTTGATGTGAACTTGATCAAAAGCTATACTTTTTTCAACCAGAGTCTACGTTTATTGTTCAAAAATTATTTACAAATCGTAATCAAGTGTCAGATATGTATAACGAGACATTGGGGATTGATACAAAATTGAAAAGTTCTCTGCAAACAATATTTCTGACTCATTGATTCAAAACGTCAGAACGAAAATTGCGGTAAATGCGTCTGGAAAAATTTCCTCCAACAACGATCACGGCAACTAGCGATTGATTTCGACGCCGTTATTTCACCCCGACCAAGGCTGGGGATATTATGGAGCAGAACACGCGTGACACGTGTTACGACCTAAGAATATACACACAAGAATACTATCCGCGGAGGAATAGCTTCTGCCGCAAGTTACTTTCTCCGGAGAGGACTGGCAAAGATATCTCCGTAGCAGCGATATGCGGGCCGAAGGTACATCGTACAAAAGAGGACATTGATCAGAGAAAGTATTACGATAATTGACTATGCACGGCTAACGGTGTATGTAAACAGTGCACGGTGTATGCGTTTACCACTTATTACATGTTTATATACTCATACTGCATCATTATACATTATACGTGTATACGTATACGTATACCTCGGGTCGAGATCAGTCCGAGGAACTTCTGCACCCGGGAAGACTTGGCATGTACAGGTAGATGAAGGATGAAACGTATTTTGTACTTGGGCAAAAATCTGGGGTATAATTTGTCGTTGGAAAGCTTGATCGGTAATTAGATTGATCCAAGGATCGATTCCGACGACGTTTATTCTTCCGGCTTGCACGCGTCATTTCCCACAGTGCAGAAACGGTGTATGTTTCAATCACATTCCTGTAGGAATGCAGCTTCTTCGCGACTAATGACGTAAAGGCTTCTTTGCCCGTTCGATGTACCGTGCACACCGTAGCATTCATCCATAAATAACGTCGGATCGATGAAGCTTATACCATTGAGTATAAATTAACGTCACGTGCGTCCAGCGCGGCGGAAACTTCTGTAATGTATAACAGGTGACCGCGTGGATTTCGTAATGGAATATTGCGAGGAAAACACGGCAGAGTTCGAAACCTTTGCTCGCTGCGGATCATTCATTTTATTCCTTCTTCAGTATTATCCGCATATATATGTTTCTTTCTTTCGAATGTATTCCTGTGAATATAAACACTGCCGTTGTATATTTCATTTTATACGTCAAGTTCAGCTGACATTAATCAAGAAGTTTCAACGCGACTGTTAATTTTATTTCAAAGACGTCCTGCACCTGGCATCTTTAAGCGAAATTGAATCTGAAAAGTCGTCTAACTGTTGTTCAGCCGTACAGTTAGAAATTGTTGAAAATGGTCGATGTCAGGTTTTTGAGGTGTAAAAAGTTTCGAAAACAGATTAAAGTATAGAATTACAAATATTTATTATCGAAAATTAAAAACTTTATTAGCGAATCGTAAACTTGATCTGGCACAAATTTGTGTAGGGAGTGCACATTGTAAGAAAAATTTCGGACATTTATGGACTATGTACAGTGTCGACAATATTTGATGTCGAATTGCCGAATTGACCGTAAAAATTCCATTATAATAGTCCTACAGTGGTAAGTTTCAAAAACAAGATTCTTAACAGTCGGGAACGAATGATCAAAATCAAGCTAAGCAATCTCGGTAGAATCCGGCGAGGAAAAAGAGACAAAGAACACGTTCACGCCTTTGGGCGTGAATAATTGTGCTAATTTGTAACCTAAATTAGTCCATGCCAAGATCGAAGCCACCGGTGAAGCCAAGTACTTTGCAGAGGAGGCTATTGGAGAAGAAGATCGAGTTAAGGGGATCCGAAGAGAAGGAGAGAAAGGATGAAAAAAAAAAAATGTAAAAATCAAGAAACCGGAATCCGGCCGTTATCTCCGGTTAAGAGAAACGGAAGGGTGCAAGACGAGCCCTTCGACTTATCAGAACCGCTTAGCCTTTTCCCGTGGCTCCTCGATCGGGACACCGCTCAAGCATCACGAATCCGTGTTACAAATTGGCGCTGGAGTAGAAAAGAAGGAAAGAATGAAAGAAGAGCGCGACGAAGAGGGGAAGAAACTCATTCGACCCTCGGCCGCCCCCGTCATCCCTTGAGGACAAAGAGGCAGGGGGCGTGGCGTGGCAGGGGTGGTGGGCGTGGCTTACCCGATCGATACACTCACCCCCTACGCTTCGTGTACGTGTGCCCTCCAGGCACCTCCGGCTGCCTTCAGGGCCCGTCATACCTGCCGGCCTCAACGGCGGCGGAATACCTATACGAAGGGGCGGCCGGGGGTGGAGGAACAGTCAATGTTCATGGCCTCTGCTGCGCCGCTGAATCGATTGCCGAGAGGGAGTCATGGCCTCCGTGACGCTGAGCGTTCACCGCCCGGTGGAGACTTCATTCCCTGCACGCGACCCCGCGATTATTATACCCACCTATACACCACCCTGCTCAATTTTCATTTTCGGATGTCGCGATATTTTTAGAACCTCGGCCCTTGCCGCGGTCGCCTTGTCTCCGCGATTAACAACCTTTCGACCTCTCCGAACGGGGAACGAGATTTATCGAACGGACGAATCCGCCGTAGAGGGTGAATCAAGGGTTGTAAGGGAAAAACCGTGTCAAACAATCCCCGTTCACGTGTCTCCGATGGTGGTGAACGTGAGAAAATTCGAATAACTCGGGCTTAACGACTCTCGAGGTATCGACAATTTGAGAAAAGGTTCCACAACTGGGACGTTAGAAATTATTACACTCCGGTAGTTTTGGTGCGAGTATAAGCTTCGTGGGCTCGTTCCGTTCGACGTTAAAATCTCGAGATATTGGGAGGAAATTTTTTCACAAATAGTCACGTCGGGAATTATGTAAAAGTAGGGTGCGACAGATGTTCGCCGACGATTATAGTCCCACGTTATAACTGTAATCCAATGTGAGATTCTTGATTATTCATTAGACGATTCGACGTATTTTCTCTTTTCCTAACCTTGGATTCAGGCAGTCCATTGGATTCGTTCTAAACCAGATACAGGTTTCGGAGTATTGGAAAGGCTACAAAGTCGGCTAATATTAAAATAAATGTATGCAATTTTCCGGCAATTAGCTCAGGTATACCATTTTCTGGATTCGTGGGAGTTTTCAAGGAGTTGGGTTTTATATTTTACCCAATAAAGTGGAAGGGTCTGCAGGTTTTTCATTCGAGTTATACAATATCAATTAGAACCAGCTCATTTATATTTGCATCGTAATAATCTGTCCACGAGAAAATGTGAAAATTTTACCTTCAGAAATATTTTTCCGAGGATCTACTTCGAGCTGAATTTCCTCGCCAGGCTAAAACTTTTCTCGCATAGTAAATGCGATGCTTTCTATTTCGGCTCACGCCGATAAGAATTTCGTCAGAATTTGAATTAATGTGAAATTTCTGCGGTATGAAGAGGCGAATTATAACACCTAGAATCCGGCCACTTGTAATAAATACTGGAATATTGACAGTGTCAAGGATTAAGAGCATCTTTTTTGCCGTAAGGTAGGTGTTCCTGGCCCTTTTATATTTCCATGCGGTACGGCAAGTGGCGAAGATTTGTCAAGCTTTGGAACAGCGTCGGAGCAGCAGGTGAACCTCGTCGATGTGTCTTGGCTTTCCGCAAGGGCCATACGATAACATCTCCGGAGCATGTTTGATCGAGATAAGAAAAATAGGAGAAATTTTTTATACGGCGTCAATAACGGCGCTGCCAGAACCTGAATAAGAGCGATGAAATTTCTCCGGTTTTAGATATTCGACGCGAGATACGCGATCGGCTTTTCTAAATGTAAATTGCCGGATACATTTCACACCTTATATACATACGCAATATATAATTCGTTTTCCCGAGTGCCAAAACTTTGAATACATTAGCACGTAATTGGCTTGATCCGCGTTTAAAAATTATTCCATCCCACGCTCAGTTCGGTAAACAGAAACACAAACACTCACAGCCTTCGGAATTTACACCTTGAGAAATCACAGGTTGAATTGTCAGCGGCTTACATCAGTCACGAGCTGAGTTTGCTCTAATGACTTTGGGCCCAACTTTAAGAATGAAAAATTCCGTCCAGAAGTTTCGTAACCGCGAGACTGCTTTGCCGAGCAGGTGATCATCGCTCATTTACGGTGGAAATGGTCGGGGATACTTTTGCACTCGAATAACATTTTGTTTCACTTATCAGTAAGCATACAGTCGCTAACGAGCGAATTAGCGATTGATATGTTTGCCGTTGATATTTCGCTAGTTACCGCCGCGATGTCAGTGTCACTATTTGACAGAGCTGGGAATGCGAGAAAAACTCCGTTTGCTAGAGAAGTAAAAAATTTTCGCATTCTACAGCTTTGAGTGAAATCCATCCAGTCGACTCGATACATTTTGGTCGAGGATGAATTTCTGATTCGACACGCTGTAAATAATAACAGTTATCCGCAGAGGAGTTCATCCGAAGAAGTTAAATCGCTTACGGTTTCTCATCTCGATTAAAAACCCGCGATAATTTCATACCATTACCAACAACGATTTGCCGTCAATTCGATTATCATAAAAATTACTTACCGATTATATTTAGCGTCATGCAAAAGCAATTAGGAAGTATTAATGACGCAAAATTTTTCAGTAGCAATTTTTAAGTCGGTGAACAAAGCTTCATTCACAATTCGCAGTTAGATCGTGCGTTCACCGAAATTATACGTCAATTATAGAGTTCAGAGGTTTCTGTAGTTCGTTCCTAACGAAAAAAAAATTACCTGGAAACCGGTTTTTGACGTCTGACGAGTGATTTTTAGCGTATATTAGGATCGCTCGGGTTAATCAGTAATCAAATTTGACGTACTCAATTCCCCAACTCGTTTTTCTACAAAATTCACGCACGAGTCGCTTATATTCTTTGTGTGACGACCCATTTTCACAGAGATTCCGAGTCTGCGTGCGGAGAGCTCGTCTCCGCAATGAAAAATAAAATATTCAGGAATTCTCTACAGCGCTGAGTCCCGCAATTGTACAAAGTGAATACGTATATACGTTGAAGCACAAGCAAAGTCTGCGGGATTTCAAACACGTACTTCTCGCATCTCAGCGACCCATTGTCACACTGCGAAAAATTTATACACATCTATAACATGTGATAAAATATGTAATAACATCTGCATTGAAAAGGGAAGGTCATGTAACACTTTTCAAAAAAATTTATCAACAATTCTGAGAATTATCAATATTTTCGAAGTCGAGCTGCTACCATTTCATAATCGGAAGTCGATACAGATTCAAGAAAATTTTGTCAGACTTTCATCGAATAATTAATACTTTTCCTGTATTTCAATAGAATCGATTCGACCGTTTATTCGGAATATTGTCACATTATAAATCTGAATTACCAATGAATTTCAAAATATTGAAGAATTTTATTTGTTATAAAATTCAGGGACATTCAGTAATTCTTTTTCGTCATCCAAAAACAAGTCAAATCAATGCCTAAATGAGACGATAATAAGCAGTGAAAACTCTTGCAAGAGTTCGTTATAACGCAGAGTAAATCTTACGTCCAATTTTTAAGAAAAGTAGATAAAAATTGGACTATAAGATAACCGAATTTTATTAGAAAATTGCGTATTCTACGATTATCGTTTTTGCCGTAATTATTACAACTGGTACAAGTCTACTACTGTGTTCGAATGTAAACAAGAGAACGTGTTCGCCATTTTACCAGAGAGAGCCGGCAGACACTCCGTCCGAGTTGCCTGGCATGAAATCACACGAGCGGCTAGAAAATCAATTGTCCGTGAATTGCATACGTAATTCAAAAGCGCACAGCTATAATGCAACGTTTTGCGTACTCGGATCTACATACACGTAGATGTTACATGTATTGGCTCCGAACGCTTTGTACGCGCCTCTGTACGATTCGAGTAATATATTATATATCTAGGCGATATGTTGCAAACACTATTGGCACGCGATTTGCCAACATTTCGCATCTCCACTTGCACGTGTATGTATAAAAATATATGTATATTATATCCTGTGCACCGCGTGGATGAAGCTTGTACGAGGCAAATTGTTCAAAGCTGCAATGCAATGGATTTGAATTACAGGTATAATTACACTCGTTTACAATGAGACTGATCGTCAATCATTTGGTGCAATGAATTACGTTAATAAAAAAAGAGAAAAGAGAATGTTGGACTTTTTCAGCAAATGTAAGTATACCTGATTGCCGAAAAAAATCTTATTAAATAGACGTTTCTTGATCATTTCGTATGATCATGTCATATTCAGTGTTTCGTTAGTAAATCAGCAAAAACTGGACTTTTTTTACCCAGTGGAAATCTGTTTGCACTTCAACCATGTCTAAATCCACAAATTTATGTTTAATTAACCATAAGAAAAATTTCAGGTAAGAATTCTTACGAATATACGAAGTACATGATGAATTTGAGTATTAAAATTACACCCAAGAACCGAAGCGTATGGTAAGTAATTTAATTCAACGTAGAAGATGCACCGCCGATCTCATGGGACGAGCAGTTTCTCCGATACATATATATGTGTGCCTCTGTAACGAAGTCGTAATATGCTAGGCGATTAAATTAATTGCAGAGATGTTCGTGTGTGTGAAAATTCCGATGGGTGAAGAAGAAAGTCGCGATCGTACCTGGAAGTCAAATACAGGCGAACGTATCACGCTATTCGGTAATTTTTAGCCGAACATTATTACAGTTCGTTAAAATTACATTCGTGATTTACCAGATCGACATTTTTGATTAATTTTTACGTAGATCTATCATTCATACCTTATAAGTGTAACTTCCAGCGAATCGTTTCACCTTTCTCCGAAGTCTGAGGATGCGCCGCGTCTCGCTGCAACGCAACCATGCACTAGAGATTGGGAAACTCTCCAGGTTTAGAGAGCAAACGGATCAGATCTCCCTTTCCATATATCGCTGGCGTTGCACGTATATCCCAGTTCCGTAAGAATCCCACCAGACGCTAAACAAATGCATGGACGATGTACAGGAAGAATAAATATCGAGTGCAAGGCTGCGAATACGCGATCAGTTTCATCCTTAAGCATGCTGCAGTTTCGCCAACCGCACGCATCTCCTCGACTATCCTTTCGCCGATGAGGTAATCCAACGAGCTGTTGCTCGTGTGAATATTGATACTCAAATGAGGAGTATAAATAGTATTTATTTGTTCTTTCATTCTACAAACTAATTGTGTGCATTTATTTTACAAAGAGTAATAAGTTTCATATATATTTAATTCTTATATTTCTAGTGTCTGATTGTTCCGGAATTTCCAAAAGGTCTAACGTTGATTTATCCTTCACTGGACGGTTATAAGCTCTCTTTTTTCATTTTCAGTACGAGCATATTACGTATTGCCATTTGACCGAGTACTCGGTAAGTCTCCGAAATTCAAGGCAGAACTTAACATGGCAGCAGGGAAAGATTGAGGGGCCCGCTTTTACACCTTGAAGTAGAAAAATAGTTCCGACTTCGTTAAGTCTGATGATAAAATCTGATTTACCCGACTTCGTCTGTCTTGTCGCCCACAGATTGACGTCGCCGCTGGAATACGGAGAGAAAATGGTAAAACTTTACACATTGATGGACCGACTGCGCATGCGTAAGGTTGTTCGTCTTCTCACGCAGTCCGGCCACCTTAAGCTTCAGCTGTCAACCCAGAAACATTTATTGTTAACTGACCGATGACTGTTATGAATCATTGCAGCAACATAATTCTATTTTACCACTCGACGCGAGAGAGTTTGACTTCTCATAACCCGTTTCGAATAAGTTGGCGCCCCTGCCTTGTGAACCAAAGTGTTGCCACCGTACGATCTGGCTGACCAATAGAGTGAAATTATTTTGCGCATGCGCTATCAATTACTTAGCCTGTCGCGTCGTGCTTCGCGGTATGTATTTAACGAAAAATTGCGTGTACCTTGTACTCGTCGCGTATTGAGCAATGCCAAGCTGCGTCACGCACTGTCATATCCCACGCATCCTGCGGCCTATTCCGAATACTCGTAACTCGATGCTTCACGGAAGTTGGATGTATCTTTTCTCTCAAATTCACTAGTGACATTCTGCGCCTAGCGTATCTCAGTTGTTCATCGTGGGACAGACAAGAAGAGGGACAATTCTCGACAACAAATAAAGGTCGGGTCCCTGGGCACTTGCAGAGTTTTAACGTGTTGGTGAAGAATAAGTTTTTTGTAACGTATTGGTCTTGGTGACTATTATTTATCAATAATTCAATACGCAATTTATGGGATCGAGGGTAAGTGAGTTTCGATCGGTGGAGAAATAAGAATTTGTTCCAATTATCGTATTAGACGATCTAATTCTCGCAAGTTCAGAGAAAACCACAATTGTCACAGTCACGCGATTTTTTGCCGGAAGAAGCAAATCATCTAATCAAATTATTTGAACACAGTTATTCTTGGAGCAGAGATAATGTTTTTCAACTGTTGTACATCTGTCCAGTTATACATTTTTTCTTCCCAAATTGAAATACCTTGGTGAGAATTGAAAAATAGTAATCATATCGTGTCTAAGTTACGTGTTGAAATCTCTGTTGTCGAAGAATCGAGAGTCCTTAAAACCGATGGATTCTTCCTGAACCTAAATACGATAATCCTGTCATTTTACTGTTCGTAAGTTACGGTTTCTTAATTATTGTATTCCAGTGATAGGTCAACGAAAACGATCTTTAAATACTTGTCACTCTGTTCCAGGTACTTAACTGTCTTCTCTCTCGGAAAACAATTAACTTCTCCGAAAACAATCACAACTCGATAAAGTCTGCGCGTTTCCTGTTTGTCGACGCATTTTACAAGCATTTTACATCTAAGGTAAGCTAATGTGGCGTGAATTACGCACGTGGATATAAAGACAGAAAGACAGGCTCGACGATTATCCAATAAAATTAGAAGTCAAGACGATGCTTTCCATCATCGACTCTGGGACTGCCGAGTTGTCGTAAAAAGACCGTAAATCTAATTCTACGTCAGTTTTGGAATGGAAAGCGACGCTGACGATGGCCGAAGGCGAATACTTTTCAGCATTTTTTCCATCGTCAGAAAACGCCGCCCGATTCTTTTCATTTGATGCCCAGAAGCGGCGTGAAGAGCGGGGACAAGGGGTAGCCGAGCAAGTTCCTCTGTTTGATCCGCAAACACTGTAATTGCCTGGAATATTATATTATAGGAGGGGACGGATTGGGCGCTTTGGGTGCCGCCGTGTTTCGTCGAACCCCGCAACGTACAGCGGGATAATAATTCATTTTTAACGTAGGAGGGAACTCCTTTTCAGACGCCCCCGCCGGACGTGAAATGAGTTTGCTTTCGGACCGTGCATGTGAGAATTCTTATCGTTAACAGGCTAGACTACAACGTGCCTCGTACAAGGTAGAAATATACGTGCAGGTAGCAAAACTCTACTTGCAGTTACCGTAATACACAGTCCTTGCGTTTTAATATTTACCATAACTGATGAATATACGTATATCTCTTTATACAAGATGAATAAGAAGCTTTGTAGATGTTGCCAGAAAATCTAGTACCTGTTACCTACTATTCGTTCTTTCAGATATTGCGATAAATTGTTGTCAAGAACATATTGAATGAAAAAATTCGGCAAATTGAACAGCCAGATTTAAAGTTGCAAGTGCCACATTCGGTAGTATTAATAACTATAATTATCATACTAAACTGTTGCCCGTACTATATTTTCTCGTAATTCCAACAATATTGAAACTGTTATTGTAACCCTACCAATTTTATAAGAACTTTATATCAACGTATGTTTGACATACGAAATTTTTCTCAGTCTGTCTAACATATCTATGCTTTTATAGGGGCTGTAGAGCTCTCAAATCCCTCGTTGCAGGAAAGAATGAGTCGAAAAATTGAATGGTAAGTTGTGGAAAGACTTTGCTGATATCAGTAAATCCTGTTATTGGTGTCCAATTGATAAGTTAAATCATGCGAATGTATCCCAATATATCAAAATTTAAAATTTTCCGAATCTTTTCCATTTGCCAAAGTTACCTCTCACAATTTTCCTGCTGTAGAAAGCAACGCGTTAGCCAAAGTATAAGGCATCGCAAAGTCTGAATCTTATCTCGTTAATTCTCACAGCTGATCTATGTATAACATAAGGGAATTAGATCGCATGTAGTCTGATTTTTCGCGACATGTCGGAGCGAAAACCGAGTCAGTGGTATAAACGTCACGGATATAGGTACGTATAATATAAATCTAATTGTAAGAAGTTGTCTTGTTTCGCGGTTTCTTCGGTTAAGTGCGCACCTAGACTGTCGCCTAGTTCCCATGCGATTACGTCACCTTTATACCTTGTGTCCGGGATGTTTCGCCGCGGTTCTGAGCACCGTATGACTTGGGACGCACCTCCATCGATCGAGCAACTTATAGGTAAGTCGAACTGAACGTTGGACGAACATGCAGACTAGTTTACGTCGCTGCGAGATACCGCAGGTACACACAAAGCAATTTATCGTAATAGGATCGAGTCCGCAGGTCTGCACGAGAAGGAATCGTAGCTGTACGTCAACGTCAGTTAAATAAATCAAAATCTTTCGCAATTTTAAGTCGCGTAGTAAGATAGGCGAAAGATTGGCGTCGAGAAAAAAAGCTACGTAACGTAACGAACGAGATGTTGAATTCGATCCAACGGAAGGTTAAAAATATGTTAATCAAGGGGACACGTCGGCAAAACATCAAGCTTTTTCGATTCATGTGAAAAGTCAACCATCGATGAGGTTTCGTGAAACTAGTATTTTTCTTGCTGTTAGATTTGATTGTACGGAGTAAATTCCTAGAGACATAGGTTTAAATATTGAAGATTGGCAAAAATTGGCGTTCCTCGAAAAGCTCCTCGTGTTACACTTATTGTTGTACCAAATATTGAAATTTGATATCAAAATTGTTTTTCAAATTGAATTTTTCTACATCATTAAAGATTTTGCAATACAAAATAAGTAATATTGTAAATCGTATACCAACTTTCGGTTTCAATGCTTACAGATAGCTGTGAAACTGTGTCAAATTTTTATGAACAAAAGCGTGAAGAAAGGAGCTTTGAGAAAAACGTGCCTAAATGTTTCTAATTATTTGTAACCGATGTCTAAAATTATAGTAAATATACAATCGATCCACGCATACAGAAAATTAAAAAAATTCATTTAACGAAACTTCATCGACATAGTTGATGTCAATAAAAAAAAAAATAATTCGAATTTTCAGTGATCTTGCCCTTAAATGTATTTCTGAATTCATAATGAAATCTCCCCGTTAAAGCATGAAGTCGTGAATTTATTCGCAAGCTTGCACGAGTTGCAGCAGTTATCGGGTAACAGAATCGGAGGGTCGGCTCAAACCGGAAGTCTTGGCTACAAACAAGATTTTTTTTAACCACGTTTCGTGAGAGATTGAGCCTTGTGCGCGCGTGAGTGAACAAACGGTGAACGGGCAAGCAGGCGAACCCTTGTTTGCCTGGAATTCGATCGCGTACAACGAAATTAACCTACTTGGTATTCAACGTGTTATCGGCCTCCTCAAAGTTCCCGTTTTTTGGTGTGTTTCAATGAAAACCGCCCAAGATATTTCAGGAAATTCAATCTAACTTCGGGACTTCGATTCGGAACATATAATCAGTTTTATCCAAGTTTACTGCATTTGGCGAAACTGAATTCGGATAAATAAGTACCTTAAGGAAAATGGCGCGGAATGTTTTATGCATAATTCAATTACGATGGTAGATTGAGGGAATAAAAAAATATTTCTTCTGTTACTTTTGTCGCTGTTGTAATTGAGGTATTTAAAAATATATTTATCTACTTCGTTGAAGTAACGTATTCTTTCGGGTCTATAACTTCGAGTATCAAACTCATTGAAGTTAGATGTTCATGGATGCGAATATTTTTTTCACGAAACA
Source organism: Neodiprion lecontei (assembly GCF_021901455.1). Taxonomy (NCBI): domain Eukaryota; kingdom Metazoa; phylum Arthropoda; class Insecta; order Hymenoptera; family Diprionidae; genus Neodiprion; species Neodiprion lecontei. The sequence continues at coordinate 27,606,439 of NC_060262.1, forward strand.
TTATACCGGTATTTTAACTTTAACCATGACAGTTTCAACGCTTAATGTTCGGAAAGTATTGTAGTCAACAGTAAACGTATTACTATTCCGTATTGAATATTATGATCAGATTGTACGACGCAAATATTTGAACGAAATGAAAAGTTTGTAAAGTTATTTGAAAGTAAGTTTAATCCACTAAACGGAATTCAGAATAGTAATATCTGAATTGATAAAATGGAGAAACTTGAATTGAAAATTGACAACCAGGTTATAAAGGGATACGAAGAATATTCACGTAATCAATTTCTCAGTTTGAAAAATGTTCAAAGTCGTAATCGAATGCAAACTAAAGTCCTAGAAACATTAATTTCCAAGTCAAACTACCACGAGATATTTTACACGAAATATATTTCAGTCAGCGACACAAAATTTTTCTCACACCAAGCACAAAATACTCAGACAAAAATAAATCCGTACGCCGGTATGCGAGACGTTATTTCTCATCCATGTTTCAAAGTTTAACGATGGTTTTCGGCCCTAACCCGTGCCATTTTTATTACCCACGTTGTGGGCGCAAGGCGGGATATACAAAGAAGTGAATACTGCATGGTACAAAACGGAATCGCGGTAGTTTACGAGATTTTTGCAAATCCCATACGGGCATATAAATAGAGACAAAGATGGCTCCGAGGGACCGAAATGCCTGGTAGAAACCTCGCGTTCCTCGGCTTTCCTGGATTCTCGTTCTCCGTCTGCCGTCGTCGCGTTCCTCGTTATTGATCCGCACCGCGAGCAGCAGCCAGGTGTTGTTTCTCCTTCTGGTGGTTCTCTAACCGCGTCGAACACGTCCGCTGAACGATCATCCCGAGGGTCCAGGCATTGTCTAAAGGCGAACATCTGGAGATCCCCCCATCCTTCATATTTACCGGTAAATCGGATTTTGCCAAGGAGAACAAACCTGATGAGATCCGAGGGCCTGATCGCCTCGTTCAAGATGTAAAAGTGTTTCTCAGGTTCCTAATGGCTTGATTCCGCTCAAAGTGCCTTATAATAATGCCAATCTGCCACCAGATGAAAAAGAAAAAAATTAAACGCCTTTACGTGAGTTCTCCGCAATATGTATATATATATATAGTTATGTATGTATATTCATACACAGTCAATCAACCGCAGCACTCGGCGGTGTGACGTCATCGGATGCTGATCGGAGTGCTCAGGTATAAAGCTAATCATCATGGACCTTCGTCCTCGGCTGCAGTAGTAAAGGAAAGACTCTAGTCGGCCACGTGTCCGGCCAAACTTCGAGCTGCAGAGGCAATATCGTCGGACAAATTGACACTCCTTTCAATCAATTACCGATCGCCACCTCAGTCCGTGTCTCGATCAATTATTATTCAGAATGACTTTGGTTTTGCGTGTGAAGAGAAAGTGTATGCGTGTTTCGAAGAAGAACTGTCGGAACGACTGCACTGAGAGAAAAATTTACTTGTTCTCCCTGATTTACTTAATTCGATAAGTCATTTTTTTATTTCTTTTGGTTCTAACAAGACGTACTGGAGTCGAGTGAATTTACTAGGATCAACGGATTAGTCGATTAATTCGTTTTTTTCCCTTTTTTTGATTCACAAGGCTCTTTGGTCAAATCGGGGAAATTAAAATTTTGGGAACTCGAAGAGCCTCAATTATTTAAACAGTGCTGATATGATGTTCACTTATTGGCAAAAAAAAGAAAAAATTTTACCGAACAACGAATGGCTTGATACTGGTAAATTTATTTTATGTAAATAGTGCGCCTTATTTGAATCGAACAAATTACTTATCGAATGAAGCAAATAAAAAAAAAAACAAGTACATGTACTTACTCTTGAACGAGTGAATTTTTTTTTCAGTCTGTAAATTATACGCAGACGTTTATAACACTGTCGACTTTTGATACGGGCACGTTTCGCATCTTTCAGATCCTTGAATGACAGCCAAGGTATTAACGTGGGTGAGCCAGACGCTTGGTTAATATTTAAGTAGCCTCAAGCTCTTGCGAAATTTGGTGTATTTAACTTCTACGCATCTTCAAGTCGGTATAATAACGCTTCACTTTGAGATGTAATATCGCGACTGTCTGCCGCGAAAGAAGGGCATCAAGAATGCATCGCACGCTGTTCATATATACGCTAGAAATTGCGAAACAATTACGGAATGTACGTTGCCGTATTATTACTGTTATATACTTATTCGCGAATGCGTAATGCGAGTTTAGCAATAAAATAATCGTAATCAGCGCTCTTTATGCGTTCACGAACTCGTACTTTTCTGACGATTAACACGTCCGTGAGCGTTTAAGACGAGGCTGCACTGTTATAAGTGAGAAATTACTCTTTCCTAGTTTGCGGCAAAAGTCAGCCAGAGGATTGCACATCGTGTAGTTTCAGTCCCGGTAAAAGTGATCGAATGCATTTCGATCAACAAGCCGCATCAAGAGCTGCTGCACGTGCATTTGAACAGTTCAATTGTCTCGTTAAGTGGAATAATACCGTAGTCAGGATTTTCTAGATGTTCGTTTCGTTACCGTGAGACAGTTAAGGTAAAAGTAGTTCTCCTGAGGAATCGAATGAACCGTTTTTCACAGAGTTTATGTCCTTGCAGCTATCTGCGGTTTGCGTTCACAAACGTCAATGCATAATACCCGATTGATTCGTCAGAAGACAATAGGGAAATCGCGGATTCACAACTTTCCAAGTTTTTATCATTCAATTTTACTTGCACTCTCAGATGTAAGGATTCGCACACTGTGAATGTGAATCAAGCTCAACCGAATCAGCAATAAATCGCGTAATCAACAAACTCTTATTTAGAAAATTCACGTCCGGCAAGATATCTTCTTGGAGATATCGATTACACCTTATAATGAACGTTCGGATTTAATTAGGTACCGTGGCAACGAGCTCGAACAATACGCACATAAGGGATGGTTGATAATTTATTAAGGACAGATCACGTAAGGTTCGCATCTAAATATAATTCGAATAGTTTGGAAGTAGAAATGGGGCATGAAGTAATTAAACAGTTGGGTACGATTACGAGAAATCGGATATCGTGTTCCGCAAACTCGTTGTATTTATTAGTGTAATGAATCACTGATCTTGAGGCATCAGCCCTAAATTTTGTTTAACGATTTGTCCTTAGGGTGGGTCAGAGGGTGTCCCAAGTTGACACGCCTATCGTTCAGCTGTCACTGGCGTGCGACAAATTATAGCAGTTAGCTCGTCAAGGAAACTTCACCGACAGACAGACACGGGGTTCCGACCATTCGTGGTTAGACCCGAACGATTCAGAGCCGCGCGAAATCTCCGAGCATGGAGAAACCAGCGGAAAATTCAATGCCTGGAAGTCAAGAACTCGACAACATTGCTGGGTAGAGCTTGCGGTGCCGACGGATTCAGACTGGAGTGAACGAGAGGATAAAAATTCGAGAGGTGGATTCCTCGACGGGTAGAACGGTGAGTGAAATTTTTAATCATCATCAATGATGTAAAAAATGTCTGAAGTATTTTCAGTTTCAGTTCCTCTTCGACTATCAATTAACTGCACGTTTCTGCGATTCTTGAAAGCGTATTACGAGTGAAATTAACTACAATTATTGGCCCGCTTTTATTTGATAGCGGAAGAGATTGACGGGGTAGGGTAAAACGAGAAAAAAAAAAAAAAAAACCACTTACCAGTTTAAAGTCATTGGTAATTGCGGAGCGGAATCGAAAAAATGTTGCACCTAATTTTCGACGTAGGATGAATCTGTGCTTATGACACCTTTGGAGGTCTCTCCTGTGATGCTGATCTTCCGAATAAAGTGGTAATATAAGCCACAGGCCGAAATTTATAATCAGATTTAATTATCGACGATGTAAAACGGAGTAGCCGTGATCCAGGGAAAAATTTCGTCGCGTGAGGTTCTCCGCAACGCTTTTATGTTCTACCGTGCAACGGATCAGACGAGATATATGTTTTCTGAAAAGACGAAGGTAGCTTCGACTCGCTGAATGAACGGGACTCGCTCACGCTCCCAGCAATTTCAATGGTCGCCTTGAATGACCTCTTCCTCGTCTTCGCGCAAGCCCTTTAAGTCTGCAGGGGACATCTCGACACCCGAGACAAGCGAATGGATTGATGTTCAACGGACTTGGATGACTGGATTTCCGGTTGCCCTTCGGCCGAGCTTTTGTACAAGCATGGGCCGGTGCACGAAGAGCGATCATCTCTTTTCTGGCTTCGAAATAAGGCCGACCTTGGCTGAATCGCGATTCGAAATCGGGCGTCTCTGCGATCGCGTAAGCATCGCCGGGGTCAACTCGAAGCACTCAAACCCTCCAGGTTGAAAAACACTGCGCCCCCGAACCTCTTCCCGCCGCCCACGCGCACCACTTCACAGGTGAGAGGTATCGACCTAGGTACAGAAATACTGGGCATCATCGACCGGCAACCCTCGTACCTGGCCACCTTCCTCGCACCGAGGGGCTGACGTACGAACTCCGAGCCAATCCCGGGCGGCTCCTGGCGGCGGCTGCGCCCTCGACGGGGGTTGCGAGGGCAAAAGGGGGGCGCGAGGGGTGCGGGTGACCCGGTGGCGGGGACACCTTCGACGACAGACGTCCCGACGCTACCCCGAGGGAGAGACACGTCGCGATACGCGGTGCCCGCGTGTTTTCTTTGCCGGGAGCTTTTGGTCTACGTAAGTAAACACATCATCCTCGATATTCACACCCTGTGCTTTTCGCTCGAGCTAATTCATTCGCGGTTGTGCAATTTGTGATTAATTTTCTTTTCTTCATTCTTTCTCTCTGTATCCTATATCCCGTTCTCAAAATTGATGAACCGTTTGTTGATAGATCGATAGTGGTGAGTTCTCGCTATAACTTGAGGTAAAACCCCGTCTCTCTCAAATAATCCTGCCCTTAAAATTTTCAAAGATTAGAAGATAGCGGATCAAACTTTGAAATATTTTGTCATTTTTAAATTTTTAGAACTTTGCGCCTAACAATTTATTCAATTTACTCATCGCCGGTACCACGATGCTTGCACAATCAAAGATTTTAAAGTCTCACGAATTCATCCCCTCCGTGCAGATGTTCGATCGATTAATTAACGATGGCTAATTTGGTGATCCGTTGCCGCGTGCAATAAACTTTCCGAACAATGAGCATCAATTTGTTTACCTAATGAGGAGTAATTGGTATTTACGTAAAGTCTGAGTCGAGCCTTTGTAACTTCTTGGGTAAAGGATTATTTGCGGTTTTCGAGACATAAAGGACGTCTCGATATTGAACTCAGCAAATTACCAGATTCAATCGCTTACACAAAGACCAAAATTCTTGTCGGGTGAATTTGCGGCTCCCGTCGAACTGTCAGACAATTTTGCGCGATGTCGATTCTCCGAATCCCCAACCCTCCGTCGGGGGGGCGACGATATCACGTGTCAATTTCTCCGGCTAAGCGTGTCCTCGACCCTGCGTATATGGCTTTTCAAAAGCTCCGGAGCTACGTAAAGCATGAAGCCAATTCATGGTTGCCTAACCTGCAGAAGCTGAACTTTCTCTTTTCACTCTCTCACCTACGAGTATTTTGGAAAGAAAAAAATTGGTCGGGACTTGTCGGAATTTAGCATTTTTTCGCCTGATTGCAGGCGCGGTAAAGGTCGCGGCTTGAAAGGTGGAGGGCCAGGGCACGACAAAAACGACGGAGACGAGAAGCGGCTCGGACGAAGGCCCGGAAGTAACGGGCCCCACTCTGAGCGGCCTGCTGGCGAATCTGCCGTTAGCGGGCCCCCAGCGTCTCGCCAACTCTCTGCGACAAAAATTTGCTAACAACTCTGGTGAGTCGCCTTTTACCCTTTACGTAAATGCCTCGTAGTAAGAACTTTATTTTCGACTATCAGATCCGTCGGCTATTTATACAGGGGTTGTAAAATGCTCCGATTTATAGCTTAAAAAATAGTAACTTGAAGGATAGGTCACGTGAGAGATGAGACCAATTTCAATAAAAAAATTTAACACAATTTTATGAAGCTGAAACAAAGATACTCATGTTTCGCTGTTTCAAGGAATAGGCATTTGTTCGGAAGAGGAAGAAAATTAGATCAAAATTTGAAGAAAAAAAAAAAATTGTTTTGGTCGAAAAATGACCAATGCAATTTGGAAATATTTTTAGAAAAGTGGAAAGTCCATCAGAAGACGTCGAAAAAAAGCTTCGACTAGTTCCTCACATTTTGCAAAACGCCGATACACGGGTCTCTTTTTTTTTAGCACACAAGTGTGTCAAAAAAGTTTTGATGAAATCGGCTTTTACTACTGCACGAGTTTTCCCGGTTAGAGGGAGACAGAGCAACAAACAACAGCAAAGAACTTATTTTCAACAAACTTTTAAATTCATTTCGTTACGTGGTATTTGGTACCGGATAAAATTTTTTTCAGCCGTATGTTTAATTTGAAAATAGAATCTTCTTACGATACGCTTGATCAAAATCTTGTGAATCACGACATGTATACGTTACGTTACCAGGTCTACCATACGATCCGCTTATTTTTCTTGACCGTTAGTCAAGCTTGAAAAAATTTGACTCATCACCGAGGAATTCGGGACTTTATTTCAGTCCTGTCCAGATTACTCGTACCTGAATTACGGATGAGCGATTATATATTCGGCATTCGTTTGGCTTCGGTTTCGTTGGAAAATTGCAATGTTAGCGGTCACCGCGACAACGTTGAAATTTGTCGTACAACGGCGAGGGCCGATCTAACTAACCGATATTTGGACACCCTTCGCCCGGCATCCATCCCCTACAGAACCTGTCACAACCCTGGCGATGCAAAGCACCGGAACAAACAGGAACCCTCGTTCATTCGCTAAGTAAATACTTTAAAACATTAAAGCATCGACGGGCCGTCGAGGCACAATTAATTAAGCAGGGACCGGCTTGCAGTATTATTTCCCCAGAGGTCTAACCGGCAAGTAGGTCTACATACAAAATCGCGCTCATACGTATGACGCTCGGTCTGTCCAAGTCGGTATACGCGACTAATTTCAATGAAAGGGTGTGCAGTTATCTCCTCAGCCATCGCACAGTGACCACCCACTATCTAGCGGAAGATAATCTATGACCTTGTGCCTGCATCATTCACGCGACGAAATGAACGAAACGGTGAAAGGTCAAAGGGACTCTGTCACAGTGTCGGAACTCTTCGAGAACTTTGCAGTTCGGTTATTCTTCGCTCTTATTTTATCACTCACCCGAATCAATACCTACCTACGTTTTCACCTACGAGTGGTAAATTCCAAAGCGAGTCATTGAAACGATTTCTTGCTAGCATTGCAAGGAAATTTCGAATTAATTTGACAAGGGGAGGAGCTTTAGTGTTTACATTGATGCACAGCCATATCGTTGTATAAGCTCGTATACCTGTATTGTGCAACTGCGTTTACGAGCGAGCTTTTACTTTATACGCCCTATTTGTGGGTAAATTAGCAAATATATTCCAGGACCAGAATCACGTCTTAGACACACACGTTCGATCGACAACGACGAGGTCGAGCGTCGCGGTGAATCAGTGGTGCTTCGGATCCACCGACGAGGGAATAAAACTTTTAATGGCTGACGTTAATTAAGGATTTTCGTTCGTTCTTGTCAAGCGATAAGCCGGGCGCGCGTCACTTCCTCGACTTTTACGGTCGAGTCCAGTGACGGTGCGATTTGATATTTCACCAATTTAGCGAAGTAAATGAATGCATATTTTTGCATATTGCGAAATATTTTCGCACGGTTCACGTCTTATTCTTATACCGTACTTGGGGTTCGCTTATTCGCGTGTTTCGTTAACGGGCACCGCCTGCACCCTCATCCGCTGCTCATAAAAGTCACGCGATCGCAAAGTCGACGTTATTTTATCCCGCGTACTATACAAGTATGAGTTCGTAAATCGCATTCGGTATCTGATACAGTTTTAAATTATTACAACAGCGAAAACATTTCGAGGACACGGCCGTGTCTCGCTCCTTTTCCAAGTGGCTGACAATTTCTAAGAACGCAGAATCCGACGAATCAAGCATTCGAGGTTAAAGCATGAAATCTGTAGATGTATGTTAAACTAATAAAAAAACTGTAAAAGAAATTAGGAAGACAAAAAGTATAGAAAATTCAAACATCATTGAGTCTTCGAGGGGAGCCTTAGCCAGCACCGTCAACATGTGCAAGCGTCGAGTGCTTGATTAAACGCACGCGAGTCACGCTGCGGAAGTAAAGTGTGAAGTGAGACAGAGAGAGAGAGAGAGCTGAGTAACATGTGTGACTGTTTTATTTCAAGTTAAAGTAAAAGACAAAACGGCGATAAGTCGTTGCGACGAGGTCGGTTGCGCTGATGGCCGGGCCAGGGCTCCTCTCCTAAAAATCCATAAATTAAAAAAAAAAACAAAAAAAAAGAAAGAAAAAAGAAAGCCCCAAAAGCCTTGAAACCCCTAACGATGATTTCTTTAGCTGTGGGCTAACGGACTTGTTGTTGCGCTATTTGTTGTAGGTAACCCCCGACCTGGCCTGATGCGCGCCGCCACCTCCGTCGAAAAGCTCGAGGTCGTCGAGGTTACCGCCTATTGACCTGGCCCCTGGGGTTAGCGAGTCACCGTGGGCCCAGGCGCTTCGCGCCTCTTGGGCCTGTGCAGCTATGACCACGATACCGATAATCAACATGGAGTTCGGGGAGCTGAAGGAGGTCGTTTGGACGAAACTCCAGGAGCCGAAGTCGCAGCGTAAATTGATCCTCGTCATCGTCTCGATAGCCCTGCTCTTGGACAACATGTTGTACATGGTAATCGTGCCAATTATCCCCGATTATCTTAAGTACGTCGGAGCATTCGGCGACGAGCCAGAGACCAACAGCACGGTGACGGGCCCACCCTCCCATCACGGTCAGGACTCGGCGACCGGTATCCTCTTTGCCTCGAAAGCGATTGTCCAGCTGATGGTGAACCCCTTTTCCGGCGCGCTGATCGACAGGATCGGCTACGACATACCCATGATGATTGGACTGACCATAATGTTTCTGTCCACCGCCGTTTTTGCCTGTGGCCGAAGCTACGGAATCCTCTTCTTCGCCAGGAGCCTCCAAGGCGTGGGATCCGCATTCGCGGACACAGCTGGTCTCGCCATGATAGCCGATCGTTTCACCGAGGAAGCGGAGCGGTCGAAAGCGCTCGGAATCGCCTTGGCTTTCATCAGCTTCGGATGTTTGGTAGCGCCTCCTTTTGGCGGGGCGCTCTACCAGTTCGCCGGCAAGGAAATGCCCTTCCTCATCCTCGCCTTCGTCAGCCTACTAGACGGTTTCATGCTTCTTCTCGTTATGAAACCACTGAAGGAACAGCTGAAGGACAGGAACAGAGACAGGGGTCCGACGATTCCGATCTGGCGTCTGTTCATCGATCCCTATATAGCGGTGTGCGCCGGTGCTCTGATGATGTCCAACGTCGCTCTGGCGTTTCTTGAACCAACCATATCCCTGTGGATGGAGGACAACATAACTCACGACAACTGGAAGATGGGGATGATTTGGCTACCCGCCTTCTTCCCGCACGTATTCGGGGTTGTGATAACCGTCAAGATGGCCAAGCAGTACCCTCAGTACCAGTGGCTGATGGCAGCCTGCGGACTGGCGCTGGAGGGACTGTGCTGCTTCATAATTCCATTTTCGACCTCCTACAAGGTCCTGATGATACCGATCTGCGGCATCTGCTTCGGAATCGCTCTGATTGACACGGCTCTGCTTCCAACCCTTGGATACCTTGTCGACGTGCGATACGTTTCGGTTTACGGTAGCATCTACGCCATCGCCGACATTTCTTACAGCGTCGCGTACGCGGTGGGTCCTATAATAGCCGGTGGTGTCGTCGAAGCGATCGGATTCACCGCGCTTAACATCGGCATTGCCTTTTCCAACCTGATGTACGCACCGGTTCTCTACTACCTGAGGCACATTTACGACTTCAAGCCCTTCCAGGACGAGGCGAATGTCCTGATGCAGGATCCTCCGGACAAAGAGTATCAGACGTACGTACTTCAGGAGCAAAGACCGGTTAATGGCGAGGTGGGAAACCACTTGACCCAGGGTAGAATCGAGACAAACATCGATCAGGCGTCGGACTACCCCACTGATCAGTATAATCCGTCCCAAAACGGGTACGAAGGAAGTGGATACAACCAGAGCAGAGGCTACGATCAACAGCCGCAAGGCTACGGCCAGCAACCAACGAGCTTCGGAGGTCACAGTGGATACTCGGCACCGCCGCAAGCTCCGCAACAAACAACGCAGCAGGCGTTCGGACAGCAACGAAGCTACGGCCAGACGGAACAGAGCTTTGGACACCAAACCAGCTACGGTCAGCCGAAGCAGCCTCAGCACGAGCCCCAAGGGGACGCGAATCCCTTCAGGCGGTCCGTTGAGCCCGAAAAACCTGCCGGGGACAGCAATCCGTTTAGGCAGGGGATGTTCTAGTCATTCGATGCATTTCGAACTCCCTAGTAAACGTTTCAAAAGTACTGAATTAAGAACCAGAGAGCAATAATCGGACCACGCCGGAACGATGTTGGACAGGTATGATATTATGCTGGTTCGAAAACCTCGGGAAGAGTTCTTGTTCTTCGGGTGTGCGGAAGCAAGATGTCTTCTCCGGGAGTACGGAGTGCCTGCCGAGAGTGAGTGTGACGAGAAAATATCTTCACGCTGTTTATGCTTCCCAAATGAATGTTACGATTTTTTGTCAGGATAGTTGCATTATTAGCATTCACTGTGTCTCATGTTGTTTGTTAGCTTATTTTTGGATGTTTTAGGGAATAATTTATCGTTGGCAGGTTCTTTTGAGTTCCTTCGCTTTTTTCAGCAGAGTGCTTTTCAAATTATTTCAAGATGAATGGTGGAGAATCTTTGCGTAGGATAAACTAACGAATATTCTAAAAACTGCAAGTTAGCTAAATTATATGTAACGAATGTCAGTTTCTTTTTTTGGCGTGAACGGTGCAGCGATGCGAGAAAGTAAAAGTTTTTTAATGAAATATTGTTCCGGTATATGGGGGATGGATTGACGGCCTTGACAAATGAACCTATCGAGTTCCGAGAGATAATTCGGGGCGTAATTTTAGGGTGAAAGGTATTTGTGACGTATAAATGCGATGCACGTTAGTCCCGAGAGTGGTGAAGGACTGTTCTTCCGGAGCAATCCAATTCCCTCGAGGATCAAGCACTGTTTAGTTTAGAGGGATTTGAACGAACGAGCGAGTGAGTGTGCAAGAGCTGATAGATATGTATATAAATGTACGTTACTAAACGGAGCTCGCTCGCAAGGCCAAAGTTGGACGGTCGAGTTTCCCAGTCAGCAAGGGATCCTCTTCACGACATCATTGGTCGAGCGAGTTCCGTATTACTTATTGTTAGTTATATCTTATTTTCGTTGCGTTGAATATCTCAGTTGCTGAACCAAGATAACATATCAGGGTCCCAGATCAGGGGCCCGAAACCCTAGTCTGTAAAGTGTTATAGGTAAATAAATAGACCGAGGGTCACATCTTAGTTTCACAAACTTTTTCGGAACAACGTCACGAACTTTTAGTTGAACTTTATCGCCTATGCCAAAGCTCTGAAATCGAGATGTCACACTCGGTTAAATTACTCATATATTTAGATTAATGAAATGTAGCGCGTACAAGCATTCGGTATGTAATGTCAGTTAACGATTAAAGTCCAGTGAAAAGACGTACAAATATGTCTTTATTTTTACAGGCATACTTTTCGCTCTGGTATTGATTTGAATTCAATTGAGTTACGTGCAATTTTATGCGGAATTAACACACGTCATCTGCATGATTTATCTGGTGGAAAATGAATTTAGAACTTTAATCCATTCCGGAATCACAGATTATAAAAATGACGCATACAGCGTGTTGAAGATTCAAACTTATACTCGCAGTCCAATAAAATCCGTTGAACGCGATTCATTCGAGTTTTGTAAATATTTTATAAGCTACATATTTTTTTCGTTGCCATATATTTTGTTTATAGAAGATATATTCTCTTTACTATATATTTTATGAAGTCTACGATTATGATCTGACTTTCGTTTATAAGGTAACAGTGGTGTTTGTCCTTCGAGCATAGAACAACCATAAAATTCCCCTGATTCGGTAATCGTTGATTTAGATTTCTGAGTATTATTTTCAAATGTGATATTTTTTTTAACTGGACACTATATATGTATACGCTCATCTACCATATGCGTACTATAGGGACCATTCAAATATTGAATACCTCTATTTTGTCCTATTTCAGATCCCCAATCACCCTCTACGCATTTCAAAATTGGTCACGGAGACTTTCATTGATCCTTCCGTGATAAATTTTCCACCTTCCCAAGCAATTTTCATAATATTCCGAAATTCGCGAGCTACCGTACAAGTACAAAAGGGAATACAGGTTTTTCTAAAATTGAATTCGTCAACGGAAAATATAGTATAACCGTTAATTTTTAAAGAAACTAATTTTGATGTCATAAGCTTTTGTTTGACGGAATAAAGCTTTCAAATTTATTCAATAAACTTTCTATTTTTGGAATACAGTTAATTTCGCGGATAGTTATAATTTGCAAAATAAAGCATAACCTGGCCTTTTCGAAATTCTTTATTTCACTCTACGTTATAGGCGCGGAACACTCCATTTCCTAGTTTTTGATCTTCTATCCTCCAAAAATGTACAATAATATTTGAATGACCCCCTGAGTAATTATTATTATATTCGATATGCTAACCTATAACTATAGATATTAATAATAACACAACAATACTGAATATAACTTGATATACCAATTACAGTCTAACATATAAATAATTGTATATTACAAATACATGATACACATAGATATATGTATACATATATATTAATATTAGCTGTGTTAGCTTCTTTTATCTCTTGTAAATATTAGCGTTAAATTCCATCGTCCTGTACGATCTAATATCTGCCTGCTGTATTATAAAAGTATATTATAACATATTGATTGCGAATCATGTCGTATACATTTATATCTATCTAATATAAATGTATCTGCATGTGTATTGTTATGAAATTATTTACGTAGAGTAATTATAATTTCGACATATCACGCAATGAAAGTCATCGATGAAAGTACTTAGAAATCCGAAGCGTATATCATTCCGTGCTAGATTTAAATATACATATATACACAAATATTTCAAACATATATTATATTAACATTTATTTACTAGTATGATATACTAGTATTCACAAAACCGTGTCAGATTCAGGTTATATGAAATATTAAAAACTGTGAGGATGTATGTAATTTAATTATACGCCACTGTAACGTTGTTGAACCAGTTATTAAAACGTCATTGTTACCGAAGAATATTATATTGAATTTCATCCAACGAATCGTAATTTGTGGATCACAGCTGATTCTACGTACAAAACTGATGTCAAATTTCTGTTATGAATCGGTCTCTCCATTCAAAACGTCCGGTACTCTAAACTCTATCCGCTTTGCGAATCGTTCGGTACCGGTCCTGATCCGTGACCTGATAGTTTATGTAACAGCTCCGAGCCGAATTCCGCTTAGTAGCGTAAACCTTTTCGGAGCCACCACAGACTGTGAATATTCAATCTATTTTACTTGAGATTACTGAATTGATTATACATGTAATATCGGGACCGTGACGCCCCAGGAAGCAACTTAAACTCCATACTGTATGCTGAAACACAATGAAGTTGACGCGTTAAGTTTAGGCTTTACATTAATCACAGGTATCGGTGTGTGCGATGAAGCAATATTCGTTTGCTCTTTCGGCAGTCGTTTTTTTTTTTAAGATCGAACGGTGAACTTTTAGTAAAGGATTCCTGGTGACTTTGGCGTGTTGAATTTCATCTAAGTACGCAATATTAATTTCTTGACAAAATCAAAGACACTGTATATAATCATTTTCATTGACACCAAATAGTTTGATAAGTTTTAGACTGATTTTTTGGTCTTAAATGCACGATACATGCGTGCATGCATTGAAGTTTGCTTTGGGTTAAGCGCGGCAAATTTTTCAAATCATAGTACCGATAAGACCAGGAATTCAATATTCTTGAAGGATTTTAATTATCACAGGTTGAGGAAAAATGAATTTTGGTGAAAATGGTTTTGATTTTCTTTGCTGTCTAAAATCCCAGATGAAAAAGTTTCATCGTTTTTGATTCACATTGACGACCGAAATGAAACAGAATGAATTTTGTTTCGTAGAAGGTAGTTGAAAAAAACTGTACCGGTAATTTGGTGGAACCGAATTCCCTCGAATTGTATATAAATCGAACAACTCTTGGATGAAGCTTAGGAAATAATACAGTTTATCGTCAGGTCGAGGAATTCATTCGAATATTAGAAGACACGTGAACTCTTCAAAAAATAAAAGGGACTGAATTTTTCGCTCTGCTATTTTAATTGGAATGCACCGACTACACCGAGCGAGTTTCTATCTGTTTTTAAGGAGTCCGGATGACCAAAAACCGATACTTTTTACGAAGATCTCTTTAAAAATACAAAAATAAAAAAAAACATACTGCAATTATAACAAAAAGCTTTGATATGTCGGTGCTTCATTTCAAACCGCATCAAATACGTCAAAACTTCAGCAGTTTCATTCATTTTGATTCTACAATGCATTTTTTTTTCTCACTAGTCAATTCATAAATATTGTCATTTATTGATCATAATAATCAGTGTCAGTAAAACGTTGTACAATTAAATACTTAACAATGCCGACATGATAAAAAAAACTGTTCCAATAAATTTGAAAGAAATAGTCTTGCGAATAAAACAACCCGCCGTAACACGAAGTACAATGAATTAACAAGGTTTTAACAGTTTTCAAGCAATTTAAAATGTAGCATCGATATAATCTAACCTTCTGCTTATAATTCCACTATTTTCTATCTTTGTAGATACTTTGAGGGAGAGAAAATAATAACTTGATCAATACTCAATATTCCTGTCATAAAATTAACGAAAAGTTTCAATCTTTGGTTAAGCAACCTCTTTAACCGTAATATGTAAAAAGAGATTTCGATTTACTGCAGAGATAAAATTGCCAATAGTTTCGAGTTTCATGTTTTCCGAATCGGTTCCATTATGAAAATTTCATTTCATCAACGTTATATTCGAGATCTATTTAATACCATGGGTTCAAGTTTCAACAGGTTGAATATACCTTCGTTCTGTAAAACCGATTATTCCAGGTTGCATCCAACCTCTGTTACCGAGTCCCATGCAGGTTAAGTCCCAGGTATTATCTCGCCACGTGACCGAAGAGCTTCAGGCTGATGAAAAAGTTGAAAGGAACGGTAACCCCTTCCATCGGAAAGCCGGCCCAGGGACCAGTGTCAACGTAACCCCATCAAAATGTAATAATATTTATATTAGGGAGCGGTTGGAAGGGTGGAATGAACTAGTAGTCGAAGTGCCTTCGTCCCCTTCGTCGGCTATCTATGAGGGGGAAAAAATATTCGAGGAGTAAAGCCATGGCCCGTTTGGCGGGCCGTGATGATGTTTGGAAAACCGTCGTTTGTGATCTATGAATAGATAAAAAAAAAAACATGCAATAAATTGAAAAAAAAAAGAAAAAAATAATGTCAAGACAGTAATCAGGATCGAGTTACGTCTGGGAAAAGAGAATTGCCAAAATCCATGTATGGGCGCAACCACTACGGCAAACTCGGAAAAAAAAGTACAGGAGGAAAACCGTCGGTTTATTCGCCGGAAGACCCCAAAGCTTGGTGTTGTAGTTGGCCAATGAGGCGTCTAATCGGATTACCAGCTTTTCGCACGGACTTACCTCACACTCGACGCATCGGGCACTCGGTTCACGACACAGATTCGATACACCGGAAATTCTCCGTCGGATATATCATGACACAAGAAATTCAGAGCGCTTCTTTTCGTTGGGACTATAACCTGTGTGGAGTGACTGTGGCATTTGGAATTTCATTTGGTCATCTTCTCACGTTTTTTTGATTGTAAATCACGCATCGAGAGAAAATTTGAAGCGATGTTGATGTTGGGAAAGCGCCTAATTCCAAATCATTTAGTGGTGAAACGCGAAGTAAAGAAATCAAATTTTTACTCAACAACAAAGTTTCGAATGGTCGGAAGCCCGACAGCTAAAGACTTGCGAAATGAAAGATTCTGATAATTCAAGTTACGATAGAGCAAAGTTTCGATAGAGTAAATTTCCGGAAATCAAAATATACTCACACAGCGTAGTTTACTCAACAAGTGGGTGTAAAAAAACGGAGAAATCGAAAATCAGAATTACCAGGATTCCGAACATAAAAATATCGAAAATCAAAAACAAAGAAATATCAAAGTGGTGCAATTTCACCAAGCCAAAAATTCATAGAAATGAAAATCTTCGATAATACAAAATTTCGATGTTTCAGATTTTTAAATGTTCTCATTTCCGCACATTCGGAACTTTGACTCGTCGGAGTTACGCCCTTTCGGGATTTTGTCCATGTGGTAATTCTACTCCTTCCGACTATTTGAAACTTTGATGTTTCGTCAAATTTTGATTTCTTCTATCAGTTTCGCCACCAAAAAATTCGGAATTCAGCACCTTCGGAACTTTTCGAATTCGGAATTTCAACCCCGCACCGTAAATTTTAGTACGAATTATTATACAGTCATTTAAATATTGTAATTCTTCACCATGCATAACGAAAACTATAATTCTCGGTGAAAAATGAAAATGAATTTTGCACCCAGGTGACCCGAAAATCTAGTGTGCGTTACAATAATTTTTGCTTATCTTAAGGCCTTATTCGACTGAAAAAAATATAGTCTACCAAAGAAACCGATTTAATCTTACAATGACCACAAAATGTAGTATCGGCAACGATAATCACACTAAACATTTATTAATACCACATTTTCTTGGAATGTCAATAATTTTTGCTTGACTGTGGTCAGAAAAAAAATCCAGTCTATAAAAGTTGATGATATTCTTTTTAGTTTAATTTTTACCCAATCTATCGAGCTTTGACGAATCGATTTTTTTTTAACCAAAAAAGGTAAAACTTCTCGAATCTTTTCATTCTCTTTCATGGTCCTGATAAGATTTCGTAATTATTTCTCTGGAATTTCTTGGAATACATATAAATCTGGATTACAAAAGTTCAACTTAGTAACTCAATATTTTGATCTAGATATGGTAAAAAGCTGAGGAGTAAGACCCTCGATGTGATTGAGAAGGTGAAGTCTGGCTGATAACCTTCTCAACATTATAGGAGAAACCTTTTGATTCTTCCAAATAAGCCCCCAAATGGATTACCACAGTATAGATACGACGGCAAACGGGGCTTGAAATCAGATTGCACAAACCTACCTCAACAAGCCACGGTTGTGGTTCACGAGAAACGGGATTAGCCTGCGTTGAACCCCCCTGGGTGAAGATTCGAAGGACGTAGTGCTGACCAAGCTCGATTAATGGACATGGATGGTGTCGGAGACGGGGAGTCCCTTCGAGGGCAGGCGATAGGAAAGGAACGTGTCGAGACATCGACGAGATCCAATTGCCGGGACGCAGCTGAGGCGAGGAAGAGGAAAAACTAATGGATCGTGAAATTTCGAGTGAATTCGAAGGCGATCATTTTTCCGGTCATTTAAGGTTTGTTTCACACCTGTATATTTTTGGGGCTTTGGTACACCAAATAAGTCGCACATTTCACGAAACTGAAACTCGCTGCGAAATTTAAGAGTTTTTTCCTCCTCTGACAAACATTATTTATTATACCCGGGACTTGTTGTGAGTTAAACATTGAGACACCGCTTACTTTTGCTCTGACACAAGAGTGATCTTATAAACGAGAGATGTTTGGATTGGAAAACAATGTTGGCTGTCCAGTTTATCGATACGTAATGGTAATTTCTGTCACTTGTCAGTGCAGAAGATATTTGCCAAAATATACAAAAGCTGAAATGACGTCGTATTTTTAAATTTGTAAGCTGTTACGGTGAAAATTTTTCCGATGGTTTCAGTATAGTGTTGATAAAAATTTCGCTGCTGTATTTCTCCAAAAAACGCTTTGAAATAGTACCGACATAATTTTAACAGTTAAAACTTATCCATGAGGTATCGAAATTTGGATTAGTCGGAATGCTGTAAGTAAAAAAATTCAACTTACGAATATAACAATTTGATCAATTCTCGATGTAAATCTTAATCATTCTGACGCCCTATGAGTAATGAATCCATGTGTCAATTAGAGTGAAGAGGATGCATCAGCGGCGGCTGATTATCCTCCGAAAACTTAATTCGAGATGAATTTTTCCGAGGAAGAAAAATGGTCCACCTGTTCGATCCTCTACGAATATATTCGCGTTGGTATTTCGCATCTCGATCTCCCAGGTTTAGCAGTGTTGCAGAAAAAAGTTGCGGGTGACCGAGACACGCGACGTGACCGAGCTTGGATTTGGGGTCGTGGTTTCAGGCTTGTCAGTCAGGTTGTAGAGGCTGGGGATCGTTGGCATGGTGACGTGCCCCCCGAAGTACTTATTTATTCACACGTTTTGCCTCCGGGTACGGGGATCCTCCGAATCCAGTAATGTTGCTCTTTGTAATTACCAGACCCCCGAGAAACAGCCAACAGGATTGGCACTGTCGGCCTGAAGCGATCACGTGGAAGAAAAAATCGAGAATTGTCAGAGAAAATCGGGGAATATAGGTGGATCCACGTTAGGTGATCAAAGCGATCGGAATGCCGTGATTTTGCACCAGTAAATTAGATTTTCTGAACATCTTTCACCCTAAAGAAATTCCATTTCTCTTAAATGATTAAAATAGAGCGTAGAACGTCTTGGGACATTACTTTTGGTTCGGATACTTATTCGAAAGACAGCGCAGTGAAAGTAAACCAGGGTGAGTGAACTCGGTCGTAACGTTACTCTTGGATCGAGCGGATCAAAAGAATTACAAATTGATCCGGCTGACCTTGACGTTCCGAGATCGGAAAACATTGTCGAATGCAATGTTTGGTTATTAAATTTTGTTCAAATAAATGAAACTCAAAATCTGATCTAAGTTGACAAGAGCTTCTTGGATCGAGATCATAACCATAAAAATCCATTCATTCAATCTCGAGATGTTTTCGGGACAAGATTAATCATATATGCACACACATTCAAAAGTCTAGCTTAAAATGATCTAAGGTGATTCTCTAGTCATGGTGATTTGGAAATTTAGTGAAAACTCAACTATCATTTTCCGTGGTGATGAAACATCAACTTTCGCTGCTTTCTGAAAACAAAGTAGTAAAAATTTTAAAATGTCGGTCGACTTCGTCGTAACGTCCTGATAAAAGTAACATCGACGCACGCCCGCAACAATTCCCGTTACGACTTTATCATTTACTTCCTTATGTGCCTACACAGCTACTCCGGTCTATTATATCTCGATTTGTCAGCACAGCCCGGAGGGGTCGGTCTTGTTCCGAAACAGGGGTGCTGCGTGGTCGCAGGGTGCGGTAGAAACAGGGGTGCAGAGGCGAATGGCGCGGCGAGGGGGGCGAAAAGGCGGGGGGGCGGAGGGGGGGGGGTGAAATCCAAGAGGGGGCGTGAATAAGATATGAATGGTCGCTGATGGGTTTCCGGATAATTGTGGATTTTCCTCGAAATAAGCGAGCCTTGCGGGGCTTCATTCATAGAACATAACGCACAGGACTGCAGAACGTTGGCTGTTTTAGTGGCTGGATCGTGTCGTGTGTTCCAATTCGAGTAATGAGTGTCGGATGAGTATGCAGGGTGTGTTTTCCGGAGTACTCGTTAAGCTCACTTTCCCGAAAGCAGCTGTAACAAGCAGCTCTGCTATTCACGACTACGATCACACTAAATACGTACTTGTGCCATATATTTTTTTAATATCGACAATATTTGATGCGTTATTGTAACGACACTCGTTACATTAGAATTTTATTTTCACTGTAATACCTGAAATTTTGTTTACTAGTACGGCTATGTCGCGAGAAATGAAACCGGAGGACCGAGATTCTTAAAGTGTTCGAAAACTGTTTCAACCTGCTAAGCTTTGATTCTCGGTCGAGGCTACAAGTTTATACCAGCATTTAGGTCAAGGTGATGAAATTTAATCAAGGGTGCAGATTTAATTCCCATCATCCCTTTTAATTCTTCCTAACGCCTGTCTGGTATCTGCTCGTTCGCCTGGAAAGGCATGCCGGTAACACGTGCAGCTTTTGCTACTACTGCTAACCTCGCTTCACCCTGCTTAACTGTGTGCATACCACGTACGTTAGCACTGTACACACCCCGTGGCATTTTTTTATTCGTAGAAAGGAGCCTCTACATCTTGTCGATGATTACGCCAACTCGTTATATGCTCGAAATTATTGTGCGAATTCAAAATTTAGTGAACAAGCGTTGCGGATATCTCAACACTAATATCCGATATGAAATAGAGATGATTTCAATACTGAAAGAGAATTATTATGCCTTTGTGAGATTTCTTGATTCAGTGAGCTATTACAAACTGGTAAAATTCAACACTTCAATAATGGTATTCGCAAACGAGACACTGTTTGAGAAATCATGAGTACATGTTTGCATTTTTATTTCCTGGATTTTTACATTATCCGTAAAATAATGCTACGCTTGGTATTGTTACGCTAACCCGTTATGTTTTCGACATTGTTATGTGAATTTAGAATATTTGAAGCCTAACGTCGCGCTGGAACTTAAGATGATTTCAATAGTAAATGAGAATTATTACGCCCTTGATATGATTCCTGGTACGGTGAGCTATTACAAATTGGTGAAATTCAATACTTCAATAATGGTATTCGCAAACTAGACACTGTTCGAGACACCGTGAATACATGTTTGCATTTTTATTTACCGAATCTCTACATCGTCCGTAAAATAATGACGCGCTTAGTATTGTTCGACAAATGACTGGTAGTGAGTGAATCGCGGTAATTTCAAATGAAATCGAGCACCCAGTCACGCGTCACGCGAATACAATCCATCCGCATTTGTGCACGCTACACAAGCCGAAGGAAAGAACAGATGTATCCGTCTCAACAGCCACTGATGTTCACCCTTGCTGCCAATTTGTCACGTTCTTGCTCGTCCGCCTCCGTGTCGCGATAAGCTTGAATTTGATAAATCGTGCGATAGAAGCAGGACATTGTAGACCTTCCCCATAACGCCCCAAAATCACAAAGAACCGAGGGCAGCACTCAGTTCTTTTTCCTCTCCTTGGAGGATTGCATTTTTTTACACAACGCCGATGTATTAATCACCCGAGAAATCCACTAACGATCTATACTTCAATTTATAAGGTGAATTAAATAAGCTGACACGCGATTCTGAGTCGAAAATCGAAGAAGAAAAAAAAGAAACTAGTAACCCAATTTCACGTTACGGATTTTTCTTTACCACTTCTACCGTTTTTCTCGCTTCCTTGATTTGATTTTTACGAATAGAATAACGACTCTTGGCGAGGCTCCGTTCGTAATGATTCTCAATTCTCCGCCGGGAAGAAAAAGTAGACCCTTGAGGGAAAAATCCCGAAAGACGAAGGGCTTACTTGACCGTGCAACGCCATGCAGACTCGGAACTGGAGATGGAGCGATCCCTTTTTCCCGGAGGCTCTGCCCTCGAGTCGGAGTATCCACCGTGCTTTATCTCGTACACACTGGCGTGGTGTCCGCATTAGCCGCCTCCGTGTAACGGGACTTCGAGACCACGAGGGCTGAGGGGGTTCAGGAAGAACACGGACGAACGAAGGCGAGGAGAGGCTGAGAGGAGGAATAAAACGAGAGCGCGCAAGGGAGGAAAAAAAATTACTACATCAACGATGGCTCCTGGAACACGATCCGAAGATGAAAGCGATGAGTGGTAGATTCGCCTCGGCTGATTTATTCTCCACTCAAGATATCTCGCTAACCCACCTACGGTATTTTCTTACTCACAACTTTCACGAGCATCCAATTCAACGAAGATTGGTATCAGCTCTTCGAACGTTATTGAAATGAACTGATCAGAAATGATAAGCTTCCGTTCATAGTCGAGTCAAATTGGCAGATTATTATCTACGAGTCGGTATAATCGCCAATCGACATTCTCCTCGTTAACGAGACACGTTTCGCACCTCTTTGACTTACGGACAATATCCCAATCCAGCGTCTTCAGACGTTCGCAAATCACGCGAAGAAGTAAGAGAGAAGCGATGTGTTACGTCGGTCTCAGACCGCAATGACATTCCCCTATCCCATCACTCGGGTCTGATGTAACGAACGCGTATTTTCCTAGTAACCCCGGTACGGATGTACAAGTCGCAAAGTCGGCGAGCTCAACTATAGAACCGTACAAAACGGAAGAGACCTGGCCTCTGGTGCAAAGGACAAGCCCCGTCTAAACCTTGATAAAAGAATGTAACGTGCCTCGGGGTTGAAGGGGGTTGAAGGAGGGTCGAGGCGGGGGATTCAGCGGGCTGCTCAGACAAAGGGCCGTTTGTAAAGTGGGCTGGCGAGCATTGTGACGCCCTTCCCAGGGGATGACCCAAGAGTCTGTGCGGAAACACTTGGGAACACGAAAAGGAAGCGAGCTTGTTACAAATTTCCTGTGCCGTTCGTCCGCACCTCCGTTTGTTCATTCGGGCGATCGTCTGGCCTGTAACGGCGCCGACCACTTAACGGAATTCGTCGGTGCACCGCGGCCATTAGCCGCTGGACCTTATCGGCGTCGAAGATCAAGGCGGACGATGAGCCGCAGGCCCGATGAATCTCGTGATGTATTTTTTCATCGCGCAAAGGGGACACGTGTGCGCTCGAGTTGGTTCGAAGTTACGTCAGGAAGCTTTTAGGCAATTCGTCGCATCGGCATGGAAGTAAATAAGGAATGGATGCTCCATTTCTTGTCATTCTACCATTTTCTTTCGTTGATTGATTCGTGACGAAAATTCGATTTTTAGCAAGTTTTGGCCATCTCTATAATCAGAGTGTTACGTCGAATACAAACGCCTGTTAGATATAATCGTATATATATATATATGTATAAGATATATATATATATATATATATTATATATAAGATTATATCTAACAGGCGTTTATATTCGACGTAACACTCCGATTATAGAGACGGCCAAAATGTTGTTTTGCCTGAAATAAGAAAACTTACGTAGGTATCGTTTTACATATATATAACATATAATATGTAATCGGAGTGTTACGTGGAATATAAACGCCTATTGGATATAATCTTATCATCTAAATAGTAAATCCAACGTTTTGGTCACCTTAGTAGCTGCAATTGTGGCCAGATTGTGCCAGATATATATATATATATATATGGAAATAAATTTTTTTCTCTTTGGGCGGTGACAAGTGGGGTGCAGACGGCGTTCAGCACACACCTTCATTTTTATTCCATACGCAAACCCCGATGCAATATTTTCCGTCGCTAATACGTGGCTGACAACGGTAATACAGATTGATGGTCCAAGCAAAACGACATCCTTCCACCGGCTTACATGCACAGATACACGCGCGCTGCACCCTTGCAGCTTGTCATCGTACACAATGTCATTGTCCGGACACGTGGTTAAAGCGATTCGCGAGTAACGGAGGAATTCGCGAGGATAACTAGAGGTCGGTTTTTTGACGTCCTGCTAGTCGGGAGAGTCTGTCGTGCGCGTGAAAAGTGCATACATACCTGTTTGAAAACCGGATGGAAAAACGACCGGCGAGCAGGCAATACGTAATATATGCTGATACTCGTAAATGTTGCGACGACGGTGCAAACGGACGGGGTTCCGATGCTCCATCATCTTCATCTCCCATCATGGCGCGAGGAGCTATTCGGCTAAGGTCTTGCGATATAAAGTTATCCCATCTTATGAATAAAGTAGCGAGATGACACCGGGACCAGTTCTGCACCGAACCCTCGCACCGCGTTATTACCACTTCTCGGGGGTACCATGTTGCGTTATGGGTATCTGTGTGCACATAAAACCGCATTAGCACGTCCCCCATATGCTGAGTTGGGACAATATATTTCAACTCCGTTTAGGGTGTGACGTAGCCGCTGCACGGGGATAAACTTTGCCAACTTATTTCCGTAACGGTGATGCTCAAGAAAATTGTTGCCGTGGGAATTGGCCTCGCGTTTCTTCTCCCTAACGCTCGTCCAGGATTATTACTAGCCCTGCAGTTACTCGGCTACCAAATTTAGCAACGCACTTTCTTTGCGTACCGCAGCCTCGAAATCTAGACAATATCGCCGCTTGCGCTTCGGGCGAAAAAGGGAAAGAGCTGGCGCAAGATAAACGCAGGATTTATGGCTTAATTCGAGCGCCACGAACTCTTAATAAAACCATTTACGAGCTCTTAGCCCTTCCGGTGTCGCCTGATCCTCAAAGACTTAACGACGGACATTTCGGGGCCGCGAAATCAGGACGAGTCCTGTGCCTTGATTATCGAGGAACCAGCGCAGCCTCCGTTGTATTTCGTTCCTCGAAACTACTCGACCTGTCGAAGTCACCGAGAAATGTTTTCAGTCCTTCGAAAGACTGACGAACAAACCCAAACGCCGCAGAGATGGGGACGAGAAAAGGAAGAAACTGAAGAACTTTCGACGCGGCAATTCGATCATGGTCCGAGGACGGAATGGCTTGATTAACTGACAACGCGTCGTTACACTGGCCACCCCAACCGTCTAAGCCACGGTCTGCAGGAGGGGTGAAGTAGAAGAATGGGATTGTGGCCGTGGCTGTGGCCTGCGGGGATACAACCGACCCTGTATCCCTGTGTGGGCACATACAGAGCGAGAACTAGGGGGTCGTTTTCCCGAGCAAGAAGAGAAACGGGGAAAGGCACCGTATTTTTTTTACCTAGTAGATGCAATCACGTCTGCCGTTCCATTCTTTTCTCTCTTTCTCTCTTTCTCTTTTTTCGGGGGTGGATTCCTTCCCGTATTTAGATTCGTCCTAGGCGCGATAAGACATGTATTCGATGGTGTCAAAAAAGCTTTTCATTCCGTAGATAGTAACACTTACGTACGTTTTGTGTTTACCGTTGAACTATTTAAACGAACCGCACTTGGAATAATACGGTCATCGGGCAGTGTGCAACGCATAAATATTCACCATATTCAGTATTTGGAAAAATACTGTCGGCTCGGCAGGCTCGATTTTATTTGTTAACGTGTCGAAGCTTCCGTTAATGTGAATTATAATTATTTTCATTCGCTTTATTTTTGTCGGATACCTAAACACCAGAAAGTACAGTCCTCAGTGCAGAAATTTCCGCCTTTAGCCGAGGCTTGAAAGCGAAACAGCTATTTTGCGACACATCTCTGGCGTTTCTTTGTTCTGTAATTGAAATGTTAATCAGTGTAAATTATTAATTTTTTCTCCGCGAGGAGTTTTGCAAGTTTGTTGAAATTTTAAATTGAAATACGACTTTAATACAACTTCCAAGCATCATTTAATTTCTTCGCTTTAATAAAACTCTTTGCATCGAGTCGCAATACCGAAGTAATTCTTTAACTTTTTCTTTCGTGTATTTCTTACAGGTTATTTTTCTCTGTTGAAATACTTTACTTAAAACTGTACAGCAACTGATGCAATTTTCAAAAAACCGGCTTGCTTCACAGACTCATGTCGAAATTAAGAATACAAGAATCAGTTAACCATGGCACTTACAATTAGACACCGAAAACACTTTTCAAAACTCGTATCACGAATTATGTATTCACGATTAATTGCCTCTCTCAGTTAAATATCTATAATCGTAGTTATCTAAATCCTGATACGACGGTGAAAACTATTAGATATTATACCATTAGACGTTGACTGTTAGAGTGAATTTAGGTTTAATTGAAATGTCCACGGGCCTTGCTAGGCTAGCTTATGGTCGAGGGTGTGATGTCATCTAAAATTTCTACATTGTAATATATTTAGTATTTACGGCGTAATGACGTGACCTTTGGCCTTGCCTCATAGGTGTGGCTGCATTTTCTGTAAATTTTTAATAGTCTTTCCCATGCCTTCAAAGTGTCAACAGCGCTCATTTAATTTTTCTGGTTGAATTTTTTAAATCATTCGAGGGGACATTTCAGTTAGACTAAAAATTTTGTCGATTGTTACGTGAAATTTTGAATAACATCAGAGTCTTATGAGACAAGTATTATTCTGCCTGTTTCGGTTGATTGAATTCAGTAAGTTCGTAGATATTGGCTCATACGACTTAAAAATTTGATGTTCTTCAAAAAGCTCCCAATTGCTTCCGATTATGATAGAGAACAAAAATTGGTATCTAATTTGCAATAGGATGATGAAATTGTTATTATTGAGATAAATTTTCAATTGAAAAATGTTTAATAGTCTAGAAAACTTTAACCTTGGGAATAATTTTACTGCTACATTTCGAGATTTTTATCATATTCTTTTCAATCCATTTTCGTTTTTTTGATGAACATCAATTGCTTACGCTATTCGTACCAATATATAAGAAACTCATTGAATACAATTTACTCAAACAAGTGAGAATATTCTTGTACGGATAAATTTTACTTCTTCATTAACAGTTAGAATTTCGTGAAAATGAAAAAAGTTTGGTATTGCAATGATCTGACTCTTTAATTTAAAAGTATTCACAATTAAATATATTTATAAATATAAATTGCACAATTCAAGTGTGCAGTTGTGAAAAGCTGTGAGAGGAATGCAAAGACCAAGAAAATATTAAGTACAATGAAAAAATATGGATTTATTTCCTCAAACTTATCGAAAACCAAGTCTGCAGATTTGGCATGCACAATATGGTGGTCTTTATATGAGGGTCGGAAAATTTTTCATCAAAAAACCCCCCAGATCTGTTCCAAATTATTCAAAATAAATCTGTGTAAAGTTTAAAGTCTCTCCGTTAACTGGAACACGTGCCGATAAGCTTTCAAAGTTTTAAATCTAAAATACATGTAGTTTTTATAACCAGTTATTTTGTTTTCTATGACTTTGGTATATATATTAAGAGACCGATTTGAAACTTGACAGAGTTGTTGATTACAATAAAAGGATAAATGCTGGTCGAGTTTGAAAAAAAGATCAAGAAATGTCCAGCAGTATTGATAGTTCAGGCTGAATTGCAAATTCGCAGTTGGTGATACTAGTCCAAGAAAACGGACTTTTGACAATGGTTACGAGGCCGAGTGCTGCTGACTTAACAACTTCCGCAAGGAGTCTGCTTTTTCGCACGAGTATCACAGGTATGTAAAAAATGTATGCCTTTTGTAAAAAGTGCAGAAAAAATATATCTTATAGTGTCCGTGAAGCGTGCGAAAAAGTAACTAGGTTGTTAAAATAGCGTGCAAAAAAGTAACTAGTGGATTTATAAGAGACTGTAGTTGTTCCACGTAACTCGTGACCTCGTAAAAAGCGCCACTTCTCACACGCATTAGAGGCACCTAAAGAGGGCCTCATTAAGCCCATGTTATAAAAACATCATTCTCATGTTTTTCTACCTCGCAGTAATTTTCGACCGATCACGGTATTGGTCAAGAAGTTTCACGTACCGACTCAAGAATTGAACAACATATTATAACCATCCGGATCACGTTTCCCTATTGACTTTGAGTATAGTTGAAGGTCGAAAAGCAAAGTTATTAACGTTCGTTAGATCGTCATCGTCATGTGTGCGCGTATGGTGTAATTCGCGAACTGGTCACTGACAACGTTATGAAAAACTCGATGCCGAACATTTGGCGAAATATAACCGGCTACGATCGACGGTGTGCGCGGTGAAGGAGGACCACAATATCCATCGAATGGTTGCACCAATATTTCATCACGAATTGATTTTTAACAGTGGTAAAATAAAAATAGTATCTCGGTATCATGGCTGATTTTCGTTTGCCAAAAAACAACAGCGAGTGTGAGAAGGCTTGGTTTTCGAAAAAAACTACCCCACGGATAACACCATACAGAGTGGATTTAACAAACTATGGTGAGTTCTGAATTGTTATTTGTAATACGCTGGCTGTTCCCATTCGCACGGTTAGTGTGGTGATTGCGAGAGATTGTCGCACGTCGTCCGTATTTCAAACCCTTGGGGCCAATAATTTTCTCAGAATACTAAGATACGGTTGTTCCGGTTAGCAAAAAAACAAAAACGATATTTTGTAAAACGTGTTGTGACGGGCTGGGGTACAAAAATGCGAAAGATCAAAAGGTCGACGGAACAAAATTCCGAAAGTGAAAATACCGACAGTCAAAAATGTAGAAAGAACATAAATACGATAAGTTGTCTTGTATAAAAACAAAAATTGGGACCGCAAAAATGAACAAATAAATGACACCGAATTTTGTTTTGTTTTGAGAGTGGGCAAGATTACCAAAAGCAAAATATTGAATTGCGAAAATACCGAACAGTCAAAATATCGACTTTTGAAATGTCGGACTCGTGCCGTTTTCGAAAATTTACGAATCCGAATTATTTTCCTTGTTCGCCCGTCTATCTACGGACCTTGCGACGGATCAAAGAATCGAAAGGTCAAAATCCCGAAACCGACTGAGACAGAATGGTCAAGATATCGAAAGGCTTCAAGCCGTCAAAAACACATTTATTCTTTCCAACGTCGCCAGTTTCAGTTAATAGATAGCATTAGGCTTATGAAGTTACACAATGTTGCCTGTTCCTTTGCGCTCTAAATTTTTAATTTCAGAATTTTCATTTTTCTATATTTTCACATTCTGTGCTTTGTTCATTCGGAATGCAGACTCATCTGAACATACTTTTGCGGATAAAAGAACGTTCGGTTGAATGAACTTTCGGGAAAACAGTTATTCTATTGGATGATTTATCGAAAATCCCAATTTCGGCTTTTCGACCACTCGACTTTTTGGTCTTTCAGGATTTTGACCCCCATCCTTGCGACGATACGATAGAGACCGAACTTGTTCCAACTTCCAACTAGCTCTAGCGTGATGCGCACAGCGTTGTTCACCATAAAAATTGCATGTCCAAAAAGAGTCACTCTACCGTGTGAACACAAACTGAACTTGTAATAACAGATATGGGTATAAAATGGTGTCTTATGTAGTGTTTCCCTATGCGAATTTATTTACATACAATAGATGCGTAATGCGTATACATGAATACATGTTTCATCGTCTCACCATCTTCCTAATTTTCGATGTTCAGATCATGGTTTTTCTACTTTTCGATGTGCGGATCATCCGCTGCATGTTTCGCGACGCGGTCGTGCAAACTATAGTTTTCGTAGTTTTCGATAACCAGATCATTCGTTTCACATTTTGTGATGTCCGGTTCATCGTCGTCGTGATTCTTGATATCCATGTCATTGCAGACATTGGATGTATGCTGGTACACATTAATAATCATATGTACAAAGTATATTTGGTAAATTTGACACGATGACAAGTAAAATTATATATTTCGAATTGAGTTTATTTTACCACCTGTATACGTCAGATATCTGACGGAATAAGTTTCTTGAGCAACTTTTATCCACATGAGTAACAGGAGTTCTAAATCCTCCTTTCCTTCGAAATGGGAACACATAAGACGGCAGTTCAGGTAACCAAGGTGGACATACGAGTCCTTTCCAGAGAAGCGGTAATTGTTTTCCTTCGTGTCTGTCGTATAATCAATCATGTACCGGGTGGTCAATTTTGATAATTCAAATGCTTCTAAAGTATGTCTTATTCATCGCCGAAGAATTTTCAGTCTATTCTGTCGCATGAATTTCATGGTTTTATTATGCGCCGTTCTAAAGACCGTGCATTACATATTTTTGAGTGAGTTTTTATATTCATCGCCATTTCACAAGCCGATGAGCTTTGTCTCGTTTATATATTTAATAAATCGATGCAAATAAAATTTAAGTTTTCACGCAGACGAGTGCCCGTTCGTCTTGGTAACCGGTTTGCCTTAAGCTCCATTGAAAATAAAGCTAATCTTGTTTGCAGCCAGTTTCCACTAAGTGGATTAAGTCACCAGCTATACCCAAAGGCAAGGAGAAATCCGCCGTAGGCACCGTGCCCAAGACTCTGGGCAAATAAAAGGGCAATACCACCCCATGTAACAAAGCTTGTTCCTGCGGTCGTAAATTACACAGTCTCGCAAACTAGCTAGAAATTAAAAATCTCTCATTTTGCTACCTAGCTTTCACTAGCTAGGAATTAAAAAGCTTTCATCGCACGCATGGCTTGAAAAATACGGCCGCACATATGTGTGTGCTTTATAATGAGGATGAATGAGCCTTGCCGTCTGAACCGAAAGTTAAGAAAAGAAATGAAAACGTTAAAATATGTATCCTGATAATGGTGGTCGTAAATAGGATCACATTCCTTGTACCGTGTGATAAAAATTGTTCGGAGCTAATTCGAATAACAGGAGCTGAATATCAAAATTTTGAAAAAAGGTTTTATAATCATAACTCTAGTGTTTACTATATGACGTTAACATTTTTGGGTTTATTTTGGTCACTAAAGAGATCTTCAGAGGTCACCTGAAAAAAGTTTTACAAAATGGTTATCTTCAGAGTTAGCATCTGATATTTTCTAAATTTAAAAAAAATAATTACTGAGGATCCTTTTAGTGAACAAAATCAGCCCGAAAATATTAAAATTGAATCAAGAACACCTGAATTCTAATTATAAATCTATTTCCATGCATCTCAGCTTGTGTTATTCTAATTTGCTCAGCTTCATTTCCGTTGCAACTACTATCTGGGATGTTGTTCCATTCGCATTTACCATGATTTGCACAATTAACACTATACCAAATTCTTCGAACCCAGTTTTCAATTCTTTTCTATCTTCTAATTTAGACGAAACTGCCTATCGATCCTTAAATGAGAATTTCAGAGGCTTTATCACGCGCATCCCAGTGTTCATTATACCTACAGTAAAAGTGATTTGAGTCGAAACAAGTGAAAGTAGTTATAGAATAGAGCGAGACCACAGAATACAGGCAGTTAGAGTTTTCGGGTACGTAGGTCAGAAGCCGTTCGGAATTTTCAATATAAATTGTATACATCGACACGCGCCCGAAATGAGAATGGGAATGTAGCTGTCGTACCCACGTGCGTTGCATGTGTTACTTATTTACGATAGGCGAAGCATCTCGCCCATACATATTTATCGTCATACTCCGGCTGTTACCCGCTAGAATTTAGAACGTGACTTTTAACCCTTCTTATGCTCTCACTTCACCTCACCTGCAACATTTCACGGCTTTAACGTCGCTACTCGATGGACGCGACGCGACGTGACGCTGCTCGTGAAACTTACACCGTGATTCATTGCACGGGTCGACATACGAGGTTCACCAAGCACGAAATTACTTGGTGTATTTTTTTCTCTAGATTTTCTGACGTAATAGCCAAATATACTCGACAAAATCACTTGCACTTGTAGTTTTACGGCAGCTTTAATTAAAAGTCATAAAACACGCGATTTCAACGTTCTTTGACTTTATCTACACCGAGGTCGAAGTATTCCAAGCATTCTGAAACAGTGCTCGAAATCATCATACATCATACATCGTACATAGTACATAGTATCAAAGTTCGAAACCAAAGTTCGGATGTTCAGAAAGTGACGTCACCCAAAATTTTTTTTCTCTTGACGTCATTGATCTACATAGACGAAAATCGGCTAGCCGAATTCCTCAGTCTGGAAACAACCGCGCAGTAGAGCGGACGGATGAAAATCGCGCTCCGCAGATTTCGTGTACCGGGTTCTCTACCTCCTGGATACGTTCCGGGTCCGTTTCCTGGTGCAACTCAGGTTCCAGGACAAGCGCTCCGTAGTTTTGGCTATCCAGGTCCTTGACCTGATGACTTTTGACCTTCCGGTCTAATTTAAAAGTTTACAAGTTCGATCGTTGAAAACGTCATTTTTTTGTACTATCAAACCAATATGCATGCTTCAGATAACATTTTGGATCGGAAAAAAACCCGAACGACTAGGATCAATAAATTTTAATTTGATCACAAGATATTCGTACATTGAGCATTTAGCAAAGTTATTACATTTGTAATATTTGTGAATTAAGAAGATCATCTTGAAAATTTTAAAATAGAAAATCTCAGAATTATAAACTAGAGCGCAGATATGGATGCTTCATTTCAAAACACTTCAAAATTGTTTAAAAAAAAAAAAAAAACTAGAAGATCGTCCGATTGCACTTTACGGTGGCTCATTTTATTCAAAGGACTATTTTCTACAAATTTTCGTTTCTTATTCAGCAGTCAACTCAATATTGTTTTTTTTTTTAAAACATAATAAACATCGATATACTGTTGAATTAATCATTTAACAATGCCAACATGATGAGGAAATAAGTGTTTTCGTAACTCTGTAGATAAAAGTCTCCTAAACAAGAAGCGATTTGAAATGAAGCATCGATATCTAAGCTTTATAGTTATGGTTATAATTGCAGTGTTTTCTTTTTCTAAATATTCTAAAAGATTTCCATAGTTTTGAAATATAATGAATTGACAAATACTCAATGTACGACTATCCCGGAAGATGCTTGTTAAACGACGTTATCTGACAAGAAGTTTTTCCCACCTAGATTCAATCTCTCGAAAAAAGTAATTTCATTTTGCAGAGATGTTTATTTCGCTCGTGTTCGAAGCTCAGAGACAAAAGCAACTTTTTAACTACCAGCCGTCATGATAAGCCTTCGGAAATAAATCGTGTTCGCATTGTTAAATTGCATCAGCGTGACGAGGATAGAAAGAGATAGGCGAGAAGAAACCTTGTCTTAACAATTGTCCCTTTTACTGGTGCCCCGAAAGCCCGAGGCCCTCCGACGCTTTTGGTATTGTTATTCAAATGCACCGCCACGAGGGTCAGGGAAGGAAGAGGGCTTTATAATTTCCGCCCTCCCGGCGTCGTCCGGCCCCCTTCAACGCCCCCACAACCCCCGTAATCCAACGGCTGAAAGCCTCGTTTAATATTTATGATTTATTTCGGTTTAATTTGACGCGCCGACGAGACTCCCAACCGGATTTATCGACGCGGATTTTCGGAAATACAATTTCATGTCACTCGGCAAACGGAGGTGTTTCGATTTACTGCGAAGCTACAAAGCTCAGAATTTCAATATAAATATTTAGCGGATCTCTCTTTCGTCGTGTCGATGTTATTCCAGATTGGTTCTGAGAAAGAAAAGCCGGTTTTCTTCGTTCTCCCAATCATGTGTCATGTCGTCTTTTCCATAATAAAGAATAAATGAAATTCGTAGTAACATATTTATGTGTTCATTGGGATCTTTCGTTAGGAAGCGACGTTTCTTCACACCCACCTAGAACATTTGATATACGTAGCAAAAAAGAGATTCTCATACAAGAATTAATTGTGATTAAATGTGTGTTGATTAAACTTGGATTAGAAAGATATCCCTTTGCAAGGATTCTGTTTTGTCTATTCGCCTACAATCAGATGAAAGTAAAAAAGAAATGTTGCTGCTAATTGAAAGACCTTAGTGCTGACACACAAAATTCGTGCACAGCTGACATGACTTTGGATTCTAAGAGCGATTTCTTTCTTCATACCCAGGTAAAGCCTCAATTCCACATTACTTAACACCGTCGTTGATCACTTCGTGTTTCAAATAGAGACGAGAAAAAAACTGTCATCCAATTTTCTTGACAAGTGATAAATTTCCCTGTCAATTTAAGTAATTCGGTCACTATGGCAAACAATGCCGGACGATATTGGTTACGCGCGGAGGGCAGGGATTCTCTCTTACGACTCTCTTACCACGGTTACCATGTAGGACATTATGGCCGGGAATTAACTTCCATCCATCAGTGTCTGTCCCTGGACCCCTACACCGCCCAAATCTACTTCTATTTCTTTTCTTCTCGTCTCTATTTGCCGTTTCCCTCATTCCCTGCGTCCGGCTCAATCTTCCTAGCGATCTTTCAGATTGTGTCGTAGATTGGCTGCGATCCGCCTAAGCTGCGTTCGCGCAAAACGATCGACCAACACCAACTCGTCTGTGATCGCATCGAGAATGACAAGCATGATCTTCCTTAGTAAAAAAAAAAATTGAACATACGTATCTCTCTGTTCTTCATCCGGGAAATATAACGCTTTGAAGCATGAAAACTAGTGGATCATTCGTGCAGTTCAACGGCCTCTGCAGAGTAAGTCGTAATTCTTATTTGCGTTATTTCATCCTACCTGATCTGTTTTGGGCAAATTTATTTTCCTTCACTGCTGCAGACCGATCGAAGCTGCAAATCGAAGACGCCGGTTGTTTGAAAATTTTATTTTCAGGATTATCAAGGCTCTGATGTGTATCGTAATTGAAGGTTTGAAGATCTTGAATCGTAGTTTCGTAATGCTTATAAATTTTCATATTTAAAAAACTTCGATTTTGCCATTTTCACTAATTGCGAAATAATTTATTATCCATAAGATATGATTTTGGAATTTTGATGGAAACCATTTTTCGCCTTTTAGAAATTTGGTCCCCACCCTGAGAAGCAGCAACAACGATTCTCCCAGCCAATTCGGCACCCGGTTTTTAGCAGTATGTACGAAAGAGGGGAGATTTCGAGAAAGGGTCCGAGTTCCACAGAGTAGGTATAACATTACGGGGTGCCTGTGTGAGTTACATACACGTGGTTCATCAAACCACGATGATATAATCACGTAATTAAGTCAGTTTACGGATTTAACCGAATCAAGGCATGATCTGCATCCTCGGTCGTTACGTTACATCCACGCGCCACCCGAAGAAAGTTCCCCCCATCCGATGACCAGTTTATGATTTTCACTCGCGTGCATAATGATCAATCTCAACATCTACACGCGTTACGTATATTATATACTTATGTGAATAATTTACTAAAGTTTCGGGAGATTTGATCAGCCAAGTGCGACGATTTGCATATTATTCATCAATTTCGAATCCCGGTCAACGTGAGCCTGCCATCAAATGTTCGCTAGAAAATCTAATACAATGCCACCCACGTAACTTCTGCATTAACGCGTGCCACGTGTGTCTTTCATACGAAGCTAGCTCTCACATGATGTCATAATCCACCTTTTGCATTGCTGATCAGTTCCTCCCAACCCCTTTCCAACTTCCCCAGATCTGATTAAATGCAGTTTTAGCTATAGAAAGATCCTTGGGTGAGCCAAAGAGCGTTCACGTCGCGTTTGCAACTCTCTTGGGCACGTGCAAAACCGGAAGCCCTTAACGGATAGAGATGAAACGATGTGGTCCAGCTCCGGTATATCCCCGTGCATAAGTCACGCTTCCACAATTACCACGAAAGTTAATTACCTTCGTTCATTACATTTTCATGAGTTAAAAGCGCTGCAAATGTTTCATCGCTTCCTGGGGTTAATTACCCGGGCTAGAACATTAACTCTCGTAATTGAGATTTATTAAAACGAAGGTTAGTATCCCACTGTACTCTCCGTGAAGCAATATCGTCACGGAGGGGTGCGGATCATGTGCTATTCGCAGTGGTAAAAATTCCAGGGATATCCTTTTCACTTGGAGAGAGATGGTCGAAAATGCTTATTTTTTTCCGTTAACAAGCCTGTTCTCCGAAACTTAATTTATCTTTAGCCACGGCGAGAAATCATTCGAAATCACAAAGGTCAGTTTTATCGAAAATTTTTTATTTCAATTATTACAGTTCTACAATGTTTTGATTTTTATGGAAAAATACAGATCTGTGAGCATCAAATATTATTGGGAAGAATAATATTATGAGTCGGAGCCTTAGCTCCGACTGACGACGAGAGAGAGGGAATGTGACGAATGCGAGCGAAATGACGAGTGAGTTCGACGACAGGCCCCGTGCTGTAAACCTCGCCTAATAAAGTATCGATCATCTCTGACAAGAAATCTATTATTTCAAGCCCACCCTATCAACTCACATATAAAATAAACCCCATAGTTTTACCCTTATAGATCTTGGTACAAATAATGAAAATAGGTTTTGTAGCTGTACCCAGAAAACCCAGTATGTGTTAATGTTCTTCATGTTTACGGTTACTCGTGTAATAAATTAATGTTAAGGCCTTATATTTAACTGAAACAATAGTGAAAGACAAATGTACAAATTTAATGTTGCAATAACCAGAAAAATAAAGTATTGTACCAAATTTCGTTGTCATTCCATCAATATTTGAAACATCATTGTAACGACATCCATTTTACTAAAATTTTATAGTACCTACTATAACAATTGACATTTTTCATAATGAGAAGACCGCTATCAATTTAGAATCTTGAAATTATGAGAACATTTAAAATCAACTCTAAAGTGATAGTCATTTGTTCAGTTAAAATTTTGACTAGAATCCAAAGTAAATACAGACGCAGTTCTGTTGACAAACCGAAATGACATAACGAACAACGAATCTGGAATAATCTGTATAAAAGGAAAATTGAAGTGAAATGTTTTTCTGGTCTTGCGTTGACTTTTCGGTATAAGCCGGCCAAGGCAACGAGACGATCTGTCAACGTGACGTTTAATAAGAAACCGCGTCGTAAGTCATGATTTGAGCTAGAAACGAAACAAAGTCTGGCTTAATCCACGGCCCATGGAGGCCGACGGTTGGAGGGGCTTGTCGGCAGCTTACCTCGTCACAACTTACCGCCCTAGTATAACATCGTTATACGAGAATGCCTTGTTCTCTGTAACCCTGTTATGACTGCCACAGCCAAGGTATGGAGCAATTCGATTCAATTTACGAGGTATTCCTACGCCTGTAGCCTCCGCACAGTTGTAATAATTATTAAAATAATCGATCCTTTTCATTGTTCAGCGGCTTTCCAATTCGATACATGATGTAACTCAAGTATACATCGGGTAAGAACAAAACTTTTAAAAGCAGAATTTCAAAATTTTTATTTCAATATTTATCTCCCTCCTGGCGTTGGATTTCAATCATCGAAAAGCTGAGTTTCGAACATGATTTCTTCTTTTATTCTGCCGGATAAGATGTGTGGGAACGGCTTCAGATGCGGACGACTGTGAACCGACCCCAAGCCCTGGGATACTTACACGTGTCCCGCAAACGCTTATTTATCCAAGCATGGAACGTCCGCAATTATATCTGAAATATTCGCTGCGGATACATGGTGTGCCTCGAGAGATTGCAGTTAACATGCATGGAACTTTGGACAATAATTGAGACTCGGGAAGGTTTGATTCATATGGGAGTCGATCGTAGTGTAGATTCGCCTGTTCTTGCTTCTTAGCGGTTGAGCCACCCGATGCGTAATTACAGACAGGTTCTCGTTTTTTGGCTGTAACTTCAGATGCGTTGATCGCAGCGTATTGGAACTGCGCCTAATCGATTTCTCTCGCAAAATTACGTCGGAATAGCGCGTAAGGGAATTTATTCCGGCACTTTTAAAAATCGCGATAATTTTTGCCAAAAATGCAAAGGGGTTAGCCTTACTTTTTCTTCATTTTTGGAGCCAAAAATTTTTGGTCTCAGATTCGATTTGAATGACCCTTACCTGACTGATCGGACCCTCAGGAACTCAGAAAACGCAGCAAAAAGAGCGTGGGACCAAGAGGAGAGAAATGGCGAGCAAAAAAGCACCTGCTGAAAAATGTCGAAAACTCAGGTTCTCGTTTTTTGGCTGTAACTTTCGATGCGTTGATCGCAGCGCATTGGGACTGCGCCCAATCAATTTCTCTCGCAAAATTACGTCGGAACAGTGCATCAAAGAATTGAGTCCAGCATTTTTTTAAATCGTTGAAATTTCCGTCAGAAGTCCAACGTGGTTAAGTTGAATTTCTTTCGTGATTTTCAGAGCAAAGAACATTTCGACTCGTTAGCTGACTCGTTAACTGAAGAATGAATCTTTGGTCCACGCCTGGCGATCGAAGGGCCAAGCCGCTTCAGTCTGCAATTGGCAGGAAAGATAAAGTGCGTATTTCTTGTCTGGAATGTGAGAACTGAAATCATTATACGTCATATCATATCATCATACATCATACATCATACATCATACATCGTACATCATACAACGTACATCATACATCATCATACATAGTATTAAAGGTCGAAACCAAAGTTTGGATGTCGGATGTTCAGAAAGTTACGTCACCAATTCAAAATCAGCTAGCCGAATTCCTCAGTCTGGAAACAACCGCGCAGTAGAGCGGACGGATGAGAGTCGCGCTCCGCAAATTTCGAGTACCGGGTTCTCAACCTCTCGGATCCCGCGCTTCGGGTCCGCTACGTATTTCGAGTACCGGGTTCTCAACCTCCCGGATCCCGCGCTTCGGGTCAGCTACGCGGTGAAACTCGACTTCCAGGATAAGCGCTCCGTAGTTCCCGGTTCATGTTTACAATAAATAATTTCAATTCGTTTTTCGCGCAACCCCAAATTCGGTAGCTGTCAGTCCGCTAATAAAATTTCTCGACTTCCAGGATAAGCGCTCCGTAGTTCCCGGTTCATGTTTACAATAAATAATTTCAATTCGTTTTTCGCGCAACCCCAAATTCCGTAGCTGTCAGTCCGCTAATGAAATTTCTCGACTTCCAGGATAAGCGCTCCGTAGTTCCCGGTTCATGTTTACAATAAATAATTTCAATTCGTTTTTCGCGCAACCCCAAATTCCGTAGCTGTCAGTCCGCTAATAAAATTTCTCGACTTCCAGGATAAGCGCTCCGTAGTTCCCGGTTCATGTTTACAATAAATAATTTCAATTCGTTTTTCGCGCAACCCCAAATTCCGTAGCTGTCAGTCCGCTAATAAAATTTCTCGACTTCCAGGATAAGCGCTCCGTAGTTCCCGGTTCATGTTTACAATAAATAATTTCAATTCGTTTTTCGCGCAACCCCAAATTCCGTAGCTGTCAGTCCGCTAATAAAATTTCTCGACTTCCAGGATAAGCGCTCCGTAGTTCCCGGTTCATGTTTACAATAAATAATTTCAATTCGTTTTTCGCGCAACCCCAAATTCGGTAGCTGTCAGTCCGCTAATAAAATTTCTCGACTTCCAGGATAAGCGCTCCGTAGTTCCCGGTTCATGTTTACAATAAATAATTTCAATTCGTTTTTCGCGCAACCCCAAATTCGGTAGCTGTCAGTCCGCTAATAAAATTTCTCGACTTCCAGGATAAGCGCTCCGTAGTTCCCGGTTCATGTTTACAATAAATAATTTCAATTCGTTTTTCGCGCAACCCCAAATTCGGTAGCTGTCAGTCCGCTAATAAAATTTCTCGACTTCCAGGATAAGCGCTCCGTAGTTCCCGGTTCATGTTTACAATAAATAATTTCAATTCGTTTTTCGCGCAACCCCAAATTCCGTAGCTGTCAGTCCGCTAATAAAATTTCTCGACTTCCAGGATAAGCGCTCCGTAGTTCCCGGTTCATGTTTACAATAAATAATTTCAATTCGTTTTTCGCGCAACCCCAAATTCGGTAGCTGTCAGTCCGCTAATAAAATTTCTCGACTTCCAGGATAAGCGCTCCGTAGTTCCCGGTTCATGTTTACAATAAATAATTTCAATTCGTTTTTCGCGCAACCCCAAATTCGGTAGCTGTCAGTCCGCTAATAAAATTTCTCGACTTCCATCAACCATTATCGATGGTTGTTCGAGGTGGTTGAAGGTGGTCGGAGGTGGACGAGGAGGAGGACGAGGAGGACGAGGATTTGTGCTGGGTGAGTAAAACACTTTTATAATATTTGATGGCAATTGTACTTATATTTCATCTGAAATATTACAAACTTGTCACGTTTACAATAAATTATTTCAATTCATTTTTCGTGCAAGCACATATTCAGTAGCTATGAATAATCTTATACAATTTATTATATTATTAATTAATCAATTAATATTCTTATAATATTTAATGGCAATTTTAATTATATTTCATCTGAAATATCACAAACTTGTCACGTTTACAAT
This sequence comes from Neodiprion lecontei, assembly GCF_021901455.1. NCBI lineage: Eukaryota > Metazoa > Arthropoda > Insecta > Hymenoptera > Diprionidae > Neodiprion > Neodiprion lecontei. The sequence continues at coordinate 27,646,440 of NC_060262.1, forward strand.
AAATTATTTCAATTTATTTTTCGTGCAAGCACATATTCAGTAGCTGTGAATAATCTTGTACAATTTATTACATTATTAATTAATCGAATAATTACAATAATCCTTACACAATATTTTTGATGTATTCCTATACTAAAAATATTCATTAATATTCCAGGTATTACCCAAGGTGGTCGGAGGTGGACGAGGAGGAGGACGAGCTGGACGAGGCGGAGGACCAGGTGGACGAGGAGGAGGACGAGGTGGACGAGGAGGAGGCGGGGTGGGTCGTGGGAGAGGACCTCTCCTCTCCTCAGAGGAGGGGCGGGGGAGGGGCAGGGAAGGGGGAGAGGTGGGCGGGCAGTGGGAAGGGAAGGGAAGGGAAGGGAAGGGAAGGGATGGGGAGGGGGAGGGG